>NC_026147.1:22306740-22373798 GCF_000512975.1 Sesamum indicum
CAGAACAACCACAGCAATGGCGCATTTCCGATTATATTCTGCGCAGCGAAGCACCAGGAAGCCTAGACTTCACCAATTTCTACAAGTCCGCAGTTTCCAAGCAACGGCAGCGGAGGCGGCGACAATAATTGCAGGGAATTTGGTGCGGCGGATTTCAAAGAGCGGGATGAGGCGAGAACAGAGATAGAAACAGCCATTGCTATTGGCGGAGGTTTTCCATTTTCTCAGAGTCACAGCGTGTGCCGGATAATGTGAAATTGACCAATACACCCTCCGTATTTATCCCTTAAAATAGTTGAAGTAATAATATTTACATTTTCCAAACTATGTAAATTTCTATTTAGAGTACATAATAAGTACATTTAATAATCAAAATGTACCAAAACACTAATGAGCATAAGTTATGAACCGCATCACTTATTCCATTATATATAAATCAGAGTTTATATCCTCAAAAAAAATAATACAGCGCTTGCAACAATTATAAATTATGTGAAATACTTGATGTACGAATAAATTTTTTAAAAATACATATTACCAAAAAAAAATTATATAGTTTGATACATACTATTTTATAATTAGACATATATTGATATTTTCTGGTACTATATATATAAAGATGAATAATAATATATAGTGCATAATTAAGAAATATATGATAAAGTCGGGAATCATTTTTTGCATTCACCATAATTAACAACAAATTATTATTCTGTCCTCCTATGTATGTACCAACCAATTACACGCACTTTACAATTATAGTAGCAATAATTAACGTGCTGACATACATTACTCAATGTGTTTATACTGTTTTCATCAATCAATACTATGAATCTGCATTAATAAGCTTGGAAGTCCCTAATTGAGAGTTGTCCAATTCTGCTGGGCACGTTGTCGGAATTCCTCAGTCCCAAAGTAAGCGACACTTCCCCTCCTCCGCCCTGCGCCCCAACACCAACCAAACCAAACTGATCCGAACCCAGGCCCACCTCCGGGTTCTCCATGAACCGCCGGTACTCATAGCTCGCGGCGGAGGTGGCGCCGCCCACCTCTGAAGTGGTCTTTGAAGCTGGGCCCTTTTCTGCTGGTTTAGGTGCATTGGTATTTTCTTGAGGTTTAGGTTCTTCTTCTTCTTGTTGTTGTGCAGGTGAGTGTTGTACGTCTTGATCTTGGAACTCCTGCTGGTACATTTGTTCCACCATGGGCTTCCAGAGGCGAACCCTAGCATTTATGAACCAATTGGAGACCTGCGGCAGGGAGAGTGGAGTATGCGTATGAGTGGTAGGTAATAAGTAATAAGTTTTTGTCCCAACTAAAATTACTACAGAGTAAGTATGATATATGTATTTACGATGCGATTGGTCACTCTTTTTTAATATACATTAATAACACGATAAATATATTATGCTTGCAAATTGATCCAAATACAGCCAAATGCAATATGGGTTAGAACTTGCCATAAATTGATGTGCAGCATTGAGTTCAGTTCATTCATCATTTAATGCACTCATAAAAACCTGCAGTAGTTCATGCAGACATACATTCATACATATATATACACACACAAAGAGACATAGGCGATGAATGTGTCAAACTACATTATTAATTACACATCTATCGTCAGTATGCAGATTTCATTTAATTTGTCTGGTATTTTTGTTTTTTGTTTTGGCAGCCTGAAATATACTGCATACTGCATACTGCATTTGGTATTAAATGAGTGCACTCTACAACTTGTCTGCAAAAAGAAGTAAATATATATGGAATACCTAACAAAATCTCTCTCTCTCTCTCTCTCTCTCATCATATATATATATATATATATATGTAGAGAGTGTTTGAATGATAATATGAGTAATTAAGTAAAACCTGCAAACATATATATATATATATATATATATAATGGTGATGAGAGGGGGGGACAATGTGGAAATAGATTTATGTGAGTCAATGAAGTGATTATGGCACTATTAAAAAAAGAGTAGTACATTAATTATAAACGAGCACAACTTAAAAATTATATAAATGAAATTAATATTTTCTATAATCAAATAAAATTAATACGAAAATCATGATACGTTATCATAAATTGTTAAACATGAAATCTTAAACAAAAGGGAGATTGATTAAAAGACGAAAAAAACCTTTATAAAAGTAAAAACATCACATATTAATTAAGCAATAAAATTTAATTTAGTGCCAGGCCACTTAATTAATTAGTTTCTTCCGTATATATATATGGCCACCACTTAATTATTTTTTCCATATATATTATGTACAATGACAGGAAGGAAATATTTTTTTGGGTCTTATTAAATTTAAATACTAGTCTATAAGAGTAGAATTTATGTAGTATTCAAGTCAATGCTAATATTATAATAAGAGTTTATAATCAAATAATTAATTTTTTGGAGAAATCAAATTAAATTAAGAAGCCATTTTTCACTAATATTTTGCTGATGTAGTACTCAAGTCACTATTATCAAGACTTGCACAAGTCATGCAGGATTTGATATATTGATAATTAATTAACTAGCTAGTGAAAAATGAATAACATATTTGGAGAGAATATGTATGCATTTAATGTCGGGATTTCATCAAATCTCTTATAATAATATATTTGTTAATTTTGATAATTTCATATCATAAATTATTGCAGATTCTTAATCTCTTTAAACTATATGGTCCTATCTACTTTGTAATACGAGTTATTTGGGTAACGGGATTCAAAAAGCCATATATTAGTTATACTATATTTACTTAGATTATTTGGGCTGAATAACTCAATCCAAACAGTAATTAGCACCGATCTTAGATTAGAGTCGAGCATTTATAGAGCAAACTACAAAATGAACACCTTACTTGGGTGTCCTAAACTACGAATTATACAACTTTATAATGAAAAGCAAAGGGATAATTGCACTCTCCTAAGGTTTGATGTAATTATACGTAGACCCCCTATAGTTTGAAAAATTACGTCTAGCATTCCTGAGGTTTGCTTCAATTTAACAAATAAGTTCCCAGTTAGCTAAATCTACTAAATTTGCTGATATTAAAAAAAATTTGAATAAAAATTGATATTTACCCTTAATTGACTTAAAACTGATTTATTGTAAGTCAATAATTTTTTTAGACTAAACTACCCTTATAACGGTGAAAATATATCTACTCACATACATTAAAGCATGAAAACGTATGAGGGTAATTTGGTTATAAAAATATTTTTTTGATTTACTATAAGTCAGTAATAAGTCAATCAAGGGTAAATATCAAATTTTTTTTTTCAATTTTTTTTGTTAAAATTACAAAATTCTGTAAATTTTGACTAACGATGGGACTTATTTGTTAGGTAGAAGCAAATTTTAAAGGTGTTAGATGTAATTTTTCAAATCACGGAGAGTTTACATACAATTATACCAAATTTTAGGAGAGGAGAGTGTAATTATTGAAAAAGTAAATAGGGTCTTTACATTTTAGAAAATACTAATATAGGTAATTCTTTTTATACGAAATTATTTGAATACCGTTCCCTTAATCCAATTCCGGGCATCCCAATGTTGGTTAAAGGCATTTCTTCCAAATTCGAACATCATGATGAAATCCTTTGTTTTGACAGGAAAATGAAGAAAGAAAGGGAAAAAGACTCTTGTCTAGTATATATGTATATATATGCTAGATCGAGAAGCCTACAAGAAAGCTAAATTAACATAAACACAGACACAGATAGGCATGCAAACACAAAACACAAACATATATGTAATGTAATAATATTTGTAAATCACGCAAACCAAAGTGAGAGAATGAAATATCCCTTTCAAACAGATATTGAGACATCAATTTGAGAGCAGAAAATATAATCGAGTACCTGGTTTTTGGATAAACCAGTCTGCCGAGACAGCAAATGTTTGTCCGCTTCACTCGGATACCTGCACACCCACACACACACACAAAACCAATTATTAATTAACAATCTAACCACATTAATCATTACATGCTTGCAACTGCATGGTGATCAGTGATCAATAATTGTACCCTACCCCCCCTGCAAAATCAGATTCTTTTCCTAATCCCCTCCCTCACTTTTACATCACTACAATTATAGGAACAACACATTCTTTCTACCTAGCTACACCTCATCATCTTTTCTTTTACTTTTACTTAATGCTTATGCACATAGATTTTCTGGTCCGTATTCGGACAGACGAAAATCAAATAGACAATCACAATTGTTCATATATATATATATATTATGTTCCATTATTAAATAATTCTAATTGTATCATATAGATATATGATTTTGTTCCGAAAAAGAAAATTTTACACTAAGAACTCTCAAAAAAAAAAAAAAAAACCCAAGATTTGCTACGCTGGAAATCTTCCTGGTGCTCCATTATTAACCTAGCTAGCTAGCAGGCATTTTGCGCTTTATATATATGAGTGGTGTGTGAGTATGTGTATGAGAGAGAGAGATGGAGAGAGAAAGTATATACGGATGGAGAAAATGCTCAAAAAGCCAAGATCTCAAGATGTTAACAGCGCGCTCGGGCAATCCCCGCTGGGGCCTCCAGGATTCAGGGTCCAGCATTCCCATATGTTGAAGGGCTTTTTGCTGCCTATACTTTTGCTCAAGCAACTTCAGCCTTGGAGTTTCCCCTTTCGTCAATCCACTCCCTACATTCACATCTTTCTCCCCCAGAGCCTCGCAGCTCACCTTCACCTCACCTATTATTGCATCCTTCATGCACCGGAAGTGCCGCGACATTGCCTTCCGTGCTAGTCCTGTGTACACGGCCGCCCCCCCTTGCCCCACTATCGAGTCGAACGAATACACCATTGCCTGCATTTGTTCGCAGTATCTCAAGTATCTCGTGTCCACCTGAACGTGCACCACAAGTCGTGAATTCATCAATAACGTGCTACGTGATTCATACTATTTGGTGAAAAGTTATTTCAAAATTTTACATATATAGAATGTCCAAACACTTACTATTTAAGATGAAAATTCAATACATTATTATTATCATAGCATCATCATATATAGCAATGTGAATTCAATTGATTCTCACTGATACGAAAATGTTTATATACTAATAAGAAAAAGGGCTTGAGAGATAAATTAGTTCAAGTTGATGGAAGACATATGATATGATGAGCAGCACGAGGAGTCCACTGGTTTAGCAGATGCCTAAAAATCCGCAAAGTGTCAAACTTTTCCGGCAGAAGGAATGTCCAAATAAAGTTGTGGCATTGGCTTTATTATGCATTGATTGCATGTCATGAAGAGAAAACAAATGATATTCAGTGTAAAGCAATTCATCTTAGACAACAACAACAACACACACACTGTACTATATATATATATATATATATGAATATATAATAAACACGCACACATACACACACAGAAGGAGAGATGATCGTCAGTCCAATTATTAATTAAAGCTAGCTTCAAAATAGTACTCTAAACGTGTTGTGAGGAGCCTTTAATTTCCTCCTTTTAACAAAAGCCTGAACTATAATGAATTCAGGTGTCTTCTCCCAATAATTTGCCACTAAGCATTGTTTAATAAATTAAAGCTCCAAAATCAAGATTAAGACACAGAAACAAAAAAGAAATGGTCCCATTTGGACAAACAGACTAAAAACAATTTCCCTGATTAGCACAAAGTATAGTTTTTAAATACCATTACTACTGTATATGATCTGACGAAAAGCAGCAGTAGCGTCGGTATATATTACTTAAATTCTGAGCTACAACCTATAATGGAGGCATGTCGTTCTTCGCTCGACATGTACCCCAGAATGTAGCCTGTCATGTGGTAAAGAACATCCCAAAAGTTCACTCAGCAAAATGGCCTTAATTTATTATATCACTTGTAATAATGAGCCCTCCTAATATTCTAAGTTTCAAACTAAAGTGGCCAAGTTTGGTTAGGAATCATATCAGCAGCCGTCCATGTCTATGTACTGTACAAAAATGTATGTATGCAGAGAGAGAGAGAGAGAGAGAGAGGGACCTCATCAAGCATTGCTAGTAGCTTAATTTTTCTCCTCTGGTGGTCAGTTCTTTCGGCATGAGCCAAGGGATGGTGATGGTCTTTTGAGGAAGATGGTCCAGTTGCAACCCCACCACTATCCGGGACTGAATTAGGGTTTCTATCTTGATTCTTGATTTTCTGATTCTTCAATTGCCCTCTTCCCACAGAGCAGAATTCTTCCAGGAGTTCTTGAGCGGCCCTCAAGTACCGTGAATTTCTAAGGAAATTTGTGCTTCTTGCAGATTCAACATACCCAAAATGGACCTGATTACCATGACCTGATGATGATGATGATGATGCTAGTCTTGGAGGGTTGAACAGTAGCTGATTTGTTGCGAAATCCTTGGATCCGTAGGGATTATTACATGAAGCCCCAATTCCTTGACCTGGAAAGAATAATTCACCATTTGCTGCAGTTATTTTCTCGAATTTGGCAGCTTCCAGGTTTCTTAAAGAAGACAGCGACAACGAAAGACCTTGTCCCTCCAAGACCCTCCCAGTTCTTGCATCTTCCATGTCTCGACTGCTGCTACCTGGAATCCAAGTGAACTGGGATTGGGGCTCCATGTTGGATGCTGGGACAGGACTAATCAAGTGAAACCCTTGAAGGTTAGAGTCCGATGAGCTGGGAACTAACTTCTGAAGGTAAGAAGTAGTGCAAGAAGAAGCTGTAATTTGTGGATTGATCAAAGGAAGCTGCAAGAAAAAAATTGATGAAATCAAGATTAGTACTGCAACTATTGCATGAAAATTTCATGCTTACATGCTATATATATGTTTACAGTAATTTCTCCAGCTTCTGTTAATGTTCTGAACACACACTCACCTCATCTGCAGCAGCCTCATTTACTACTGCTGCTGACAGCTGTTGTTTTTGAGGCCACCGGTAACTTGATTGGATCTGATCATCCAAAACCTCGGTGCTAGCTTTTCGCCACGGCAAATTGACAATCTCGGTCAGCATACCACCGGTATCGTACACCGGTGGCTGCCCATCTAAATCAGCTTGGGGCAGCGGCTCAAACCCGCCGCCTTGCTCTCTTATCATCCACTCCCCTTGCTGTTTTGCTCTTTCATGTGTACCTGGAAAGTTGTAGATTCCTTGATGGAAGCTTTGGGACATAGAATTCATACAAGAAACCAAACCAAAATCTTGAGGCCAAAGAACTCAAAATCCTTGTCCTAGATTTTAGGTCTGTTTCTCTTCTCCTTCTCTAATTAACTCAGAATCTTGAAATGAACCTGCCCACATAATTAGAACACACCACGACATCATTAAAAGACAAAAAGGGGATGCAAATTCAAGACCAAATTACACCAACACTGGTAGTCCTAAGTAGCTGCTAAAAGAATTAAACCTCGTTTTCGGGGATGAATCAGTGTAACAATAAGCTAGAAATCAACTGATCATATCTGCAGCTTGCTGAATGTGTTGATCTTTCTGCTTGAAATCTGCTTCATGGAATCTTAGGGATCAGACAATAGAAAGCCAGGGAGAAGGGATAATGAAAGGAGAGATGAGAAAAAAGAAGGGTCGCTCTCTTCCTCTTCACTCCCTCACTTCACTTTCACCAAACTTTATATATAATATTAACTACAAGCTTATCATTTTGTACGCTAGCTTGCTTTTCTAAAATTTTATTTAACTTAACCAAGAAAGTTGAAGTAGTGAAAGTTATGTATAACAGAAAAGAAACTGTTCTTGCATCCTTAAATATAAGTTTAGTACTTCTCACTCGTCGTCCGTATACTTAATTTAGAAAAGAACTTAGGAGCAAGTGCACACATTTGTAATTCCTTTAGTTAGTGACCTTAGTGGCCTCGAAAGGTTTAAGGGTGTCCAATAGTTTTAAGTAGTACGTAGTATATACTATGATTTTTATGTCTCATAAAAAGGTGTTCTCATGTGCAAGGATGAGATGAGATGTTGAGCTATAATTCATTAGGTAGGGTTTTGCAAAGAAGAAATTTTTATTACTACATATGACACACTTACAAGTAATAACTAAGGATGGGACAATTATGAGTTCTTGACAAACAAAGAACCCATTATAAGGACAAATTTCTTGTAGCGATACTAGGAGAAAAATTATTATTGGCTCCAAAATTAATGGTTATAAACAAAAATTATGATAAATAAATTATTATTAATCATGATTAAATAAAATCGATATCAAAAGCTAGCTTTTCCATCATGAAAAGAACATTTGTCACAGCTAATAGCTATGGTAACAAAATTTGTCATAACTTTTAGTCATGCATGACAAATGTTTTAGCCATTTTCGTAAAAACTATAGTCAACAATTGTTGTGCAACCGTGGTTAATAACTATTTACTACGAGTATTTATTATTAACTATGACTAATAAACGTTATAGTTTTTGTAGTCCGAGTCTCACTGTAATTTTTGGCTTAATTGATGAATTTTTAGTCCTGTATAATTCCAGATGGAAATTCAAAATTTACATATATGATATGCTATCAACATGCTTTTACTTACTTGTTTGGGAAAAAAATTTGCAACTGACAACATGAAAACAGCCTTTACCCAATTGTGATGGCTTACATATAAACCATAAGAATGTGGTTTTGTCTTTTATGATGATTAGGAGGACAGAACTGACATTGTTTCCCTGATGAATAATAGACATTATGATGATCTTTGTCTCAAGGAATGCATAGTGAGTATGTATAATTCCCCCCTTACACTGAACATATGATTAAACCATATGGTGCTTTTGCTACCTCACTTAGAATTTTCCCTCTGTGCTATATATTTGGACACTGAAAAAAGGTTATCATTCCATGATTGCAAGTTCATATGGAATAGTACAATGTACTAAAATAAGTAGTCATTACATTGTACCTTTAGGAGCAACGCTCAGAGACAAACTTTCAGAGACGTTGATTCATCGAAATAAAAACTTTAATTGGCATTGATTTCTTGAGCTTGTTGATTCATGTAATTGGAGACAACTTTACTCTCGACAAGTTAAAAAAGATGCATTTCACTCCTAGGTTTCCGATGAAATCGTCTGTTAAAATCAATCTAAAATCAATCACTCCTAGTGTAGCCGAAACATTAACCATAGATCATGTCCAAAATCATGATAAATGTTTTGCTATACTAAAAACCATGACGAATATTAATTAGTCGTGGTAAAAAAATTTTAAGTTTTTAATTTTGCTTATATTGAACCGTGGTTAATAGTATCGATTTACTATGATTTTAAGCCGTTATCATTTATAATATAACGAAAACTCAACTTTTTTTTGTAGTAATACTAACAGGGGTTCAGGCCAAACTCGCGGTCTAAACATTGGCAGTCTTACCCACCCACCCCACTCTAAAAGAAAGAAAAGAGAAAAGAAATGATATTTTATATAAAAAGAAAGAAGGAGTTGTATAAATATAAAACAAATGTAATTTCTGAAAAAAGAAATTAACCGTGAAATCTATTTTTTTACCATCGTATAAGTATTATAAGAAAATAAAAAAAAGGGACCACATGAGTGGTGTGCTGTCGAGAATGAAAAGGTATAGATGGAGGGAGGATTGGAGGTGTTCTTCACCGAAATACTCATAAAACTGTGAATGATGAGCAATTTTGCCAGTGGGGGTGGGGGACTACCAAAAGACAGACCACCACCTGCCTCACAACCCACACCAATATCCCTTCCTATTAATAACTACTCATCCTACCATGCAACCCTTGAGTTTACATAATTTTCTAAATTATACCACACACATTTATGAATATAAGTTGTTATATTGGTGTAAATATTTAAGGGTATAATTGATATTTTAAATTAAATTTGGTGTTCCGATGTTATAAAAGATTTAAGTTTATTCATTGAATACTTTTTTTTTTGACAAATTATTCATATACCAAAATTTCATGATGGAGTCGATAGGTTTGAAGGCCATTCTTAAGTTCAACGGCCTCACGGGCCAAAAATGTGACATACGTACATTTCACTAAATCATCACCCAAAGAAATAAATATAAATTCAAATAAATTGTCTCTAGAATACCTTCTTTATTTCTCCAAGAAAAAAGAAACATCATCTTTTACAAATATTCTCCGTAAATTTATATTCTTCATGTGGGTTTTTTTTTCCTTCTTGTTTTTGGCGGGGAATTGATGAATATGTACTGGGCGTTGACCACATATATTTTTTCAGGACCAACTTTCATCAAACCTCGTAGAGAAACTAAGAGTAAAAGGTTTATTGGAGAAAGATTAATCAATGAGATAATAACCACACATGTTGTGAGATGGTTGTAATAATTTGTATGTAGTGGTTTCGTACGTTGGTCCAAGGATGATGATCGTGTGGTCTAAAATATAATTGGGATGATCAATTCGGGAGAGTGGAAAATATGTTCCCAAGCAATTAATTCGGGCCAATTACGTATTTATTATGGTGGTCTCTTCTCTCTGCATGCCCTACCTATTTATGACTTCTTTTAATCTTTAATGTTCCTTTCTACACTCCACTCCCCACTATTCTCTTTTACATTACTATTATTTGTTGTAAATTTATATTCAAATCTCATTACTTTCAATTTTAATGTTTTGAAATATTCTGTTACATTTCTCAAATGATCAAATTAAATAAAACGTGTAAATTAATATAATAGTCTTATTTATTGACGTGGGAATTATCTTATCAAGATCTTCACAAACCTTCTTGATGATATTTGGATATTGGCTAAGGCCTAAAGATTTGTACATATATATGTACTTGTATCAAGTAAAGAGGTCATTTTTTATTCTGATCAAACTTATTTTACCTGACAAATAATGGTGAGATATATGTTTAAAAAAAATGATGGAATTTTCCGCATATTTGGACAGTGCACATTGATGGACAAAAGCATAGTGACAAAATTATAATTCAATCAGACTGACTGATCATTCATCATCATCATCATCATTGTCATCGTAGTAATTAAAAATCTGCACAAAATTGTATATATTTTCATATATATATATATATATATATATGTGTGTGTGTGTGTGTGTGATGATGCATTGGTACCTACCTGTCAATTGAAGTGCTTTGGGCCTACTCTTCTCCCAATAATTGCACCAACCCAGGCCCGCCAAGAACCCATCCTTCTACTTGTGTTTTCCTTCTTTTTTTCTTTTTTTAATTTCAGTATTAAAATATTAGGAATTGGGTTTAGCCAAATTATATATGTGTGAAGAAAATATAAAAAGAAATATAATTATAAGACATAAAATTTATGTGGTTCAGATGGCTACTTAAGATTAATTTACATTTAAAATTGTTTTGAGTAAGTTTCAACGAAATGTCATATGTCAACTATTTATACTAATACATTGTAAAACATTATAAATTATAATTTTTGCTGAACTCAAATTTAAAACCTTTTAATTATAATTTGAACTCAAATTTGAAACCTTTATACATTATAAATTATAAGTCAACTATTTTTGCTGAACTCGAATTTTGAAATTGTTGGGACTTTATTCCACCAGTTATCAGCACAAACTTTTCAAAAACTTAATCAACTATTACAGAATAATTATGAGTAAGAAATTCTTAAATTACAAATCAGATATATACAATAATATAAAGAACTATACAGATCTTAATTTACAGAATATAACTAGAAAATAATAATAGTTCGGGTCAGATTCGATAAGATTGAAACCCCACAACCACAAAAAAACGGCAACTTTCTCATAGTTTCTCAACACACTCTATATTTTTTTTTTAAATAGACAATCTTACAAATTTAAATTTTAAACACCTCATGTGAGAGATAATCCAATGGTTTACACATAATACTTTTCTATAAGAGATTTAGTATTTGAATTTTAAATATGTGCATGTCTATTGGGTGCATCAATGTAAATAATTAGTGTTCCCCATATTTCCGAGGGAAAAAGCCAAGAAAATTGAGAGGGAGAAGCAAAAAAATGCAGTATTCCTGTTAACACAATGTCATCAATATATAATTTAACATAAATACCTAATCTATAATTAATAAAAAGAAAAAATCGCTTCTCATACACTTTGTGACACCGTAGTATCAAATTTTAAAATACTAATTATACCATTAACATTTGTTATTATTATAGTCACTTATTTATTTTAAATAGTCCACTTTAATTTTTTTTATTAATATATGATCATATTTATTCTGTACTTTTATTTGTGCTAGCTAATCACTTAATTCTTTTAAATTTTTATTTTAATATTTGAATCGTACTTATTTAATTATATATATATTAGTACTCTGTATCACGCTAACTAATATAAAGGACGATGGGCAACAACATCTATCACCGCCAGGCCTCGGCTATCATGATCCCACACAAATTTCCATAAATCCATCAGAACATGATTACTACTTTTGGACTTGATCATCTAACACATAACAGTTTTCTGTCTTTATGGAATGTTGGATTTATAGCATAATCATAATATAGTGAATGAACTTATCACACGAGTAGTTTTAGGCCAACCAATTGTGTTGAATATTTCTCCATCATTAAATGTCTTATCCTCAAATTACCTCTTGTGGGGAGGCCGCCGACCAAAGTAACTGCTACTTGATGCCCTCCTGTCATCTATTAATAGCTTGTCTAATGGGCAATTCAGTTTGAACCTACTAAACATTCACAACACTTTACTTGATTGATATTTTATATTTAACAATTTATAAACTCGAGTCTCGTCAATGTGTATATATATTTACTTTTATATAATTATAAATATTCAATTAAAATTTGTCAGATACTGAGTCACTTTCCTAAAATTGCTCATTTAACATTAGTTATTACTCAAGAATTGGACTATTCATTGAAGTTCTGCTTTGATTTACTTATAATAATGTCTTGTGGGCTCTTTTGATGTCAACTCAAACCTTACTCCTTTTGATTCAGGTTAAAATTATCCATCGTTTGATATATCAGCAAAAGGGATTTCTAATATTAACTCATCGAATAAAGTAGAAAACCTGATGACAGAGATAGCAGCAGCTCAATTCTAAGTTTATTGCCAAACTAATGACAAGACTTTCATGCCTTGTTTTAGCATGTGCAGCTTTCGGTCTCTAAGACTCCTTGGTAAAAGATATCATCAATTAATGATCTTGGATAGAACAAACCGGCTTTTAAGTGCCTAGAGAATGATATTTGTATTCAAACAAGTTATCAATCATTATATTAATATATCATGATATTCTGCGTAATTTAATGACAGCCCGCTATCGTGATTCACTGCTGCAATATCAATTCAATGTTTTATTCACTCATATTTCCACAAAACATTCAGCAATTCAAGAAAGATTGGGAAAGGAACAATCTTTTTTCAGTTTGTTCGTCGGCCTTTGATCTCTTTTGCTCTTTTATTCGCGATAAAGGACTTCCTGTGTACAATAGAGAACGGAAAAAGGGGACCCACTTGACACTGTAGTTTACTCCCAGCCGCAAGTAAATGTTTCTGGGTCAAACACTTTTGGGCTTAAAGTTTGAAAATTTTGCGTTTATATTGAATAATATTATACGTATTCATACAGTAGAACGACTTTTCCCACAAGATTAATGTTGGGTTCCTGGTGGACTATTTGAAGATGAAGAAATTTCTGGGGTGTTCATTATCTTATTAGCTATTCCGTTTTCTTATAACTTAAGGTATCCTTTTGCGCGTCGGCGATCGAGAACAGAAAGATTCTTGATTTATATCTTGAAAAAAAGTTTTCCTTTTGCTACCAAGATTCTGGTTTGGATTGAAAGCGTCAAAAGGGTGCGTTCAGGATCCTTTAAATTGTTCTGAATGATGTTGCTTTTTGAAGATTCTAGCTTCTTTTTCTGATCTTGAGGTGCCATTTGCTTCCACCATCTCTGCGGATTATGTGGTCTGCTCTGAGGTAAGCTACTTGTTCAATGTTTGATTTCATTTTAGTTAAAACGCGTCTTGTCTGATTGTCTTGAATTTGACGCACGACTGAGCTGGATCAATATTTGTTGAATTTGTGTTTTTGATGTTCACTTTGAATACATCATGGTGAGTAGAAGTATTTCTGTTTTATGCAATTATGTGTCGTTTGAATTTTTGAAGCATTTGGTCTATTGGTCTTGATTACTTGATCGGTTGTATTTTAGTTGTATGCATCCTTGAAGCCTTATTCTTGTGTCCCTCATTTTTATTTGGTTTTGGGTTATGCTGCATTCAACAAGCTATGTCCAAGAGGGTTGCAAATTGCAGTCAGAATTATAGTAGCTTATGGCTTGTGGGATGCTACTTTATTTTGCAACCATATAATGCTTTGAGCCTCCGATATATTCTATCCTTCCTATATTTATGTGAGGTCCAAATTGTTGAGAGAAATAGGGATATGAAAGCTTGTTCATTTCATGCTCCAGGATTATTTGTATAGCCTGGACCTGAATATGAAATTTCTAGGCTGTTTAACTTGTCTTAGTGAAGTTCTGGGCCTTTTGCTCTGGAGAAAGCATTTGCGGGATGAAGAAGGTGCCTATGGATTAACATTTGGAGTGTCTTAATGCTACTAAATCAATTGTTTTTCAGTTTAATATGAAAAATTTAATTCCGATTCAGACTAATCTAATTTCATGAAAATATGGGTGCACGATTTGAACTGTTTTATGGTATATGGTTATCTTGTTAACATATTTGCTTTAATAATAAATAGTACCTGGAGTACACTGAAACTTGTAGCATTTTTTTGGTTTGTAGTAGAGGATTAGTACTTGTAGCATGTTCTCTCTGTTTGTGTGTCACCTCTTTCTTCCCCTGCTTTGCTCTTTACGTCGTTCCAACTGTATCCTACAGGTGCTATCATTCTAAGTATCTTCTGGTGCTTTATTAAGTAGTTTGTTTCAGATAACGCTTCACTGAGTGTACACTGATTGGAATTAATCTAATGGGCTGGCTTAGCAAAATTTTCAAACGTCCCAACCATAAAGTTACAGATGGCCGATATGATTGGAGATATAGAGCGGATACGATGGGCAATCTTCAGTCGACTTCATGGGTAAGTGTTCATTGCGTTTTTTTTTCTTGTCCCTTTTCTCTTGATGAGACTGACTACTAACATGACGTCAAAGCTATCTTTGTATTCAACACAATGAAGGGCATCATAACTGTTTGGTTTCGATGTTAAGATTCCACATTCTTATAACTTCTTTAGGCTAAAGTTGATATTTTCTTGTTTTCTTTATCGTCCTCCTGAATCTTGATGGTTCGCTGTATATACATCCTGATTTGTTTGGAAGCATAGCTTGGATTTCTTGCAAATGAATTTTTAGTAAATGGACTTATTTCCGATTTTCGATTCTGAGGGTATAACACTTTCTTTCAAAATGGCAGCTTTAAATATTTGAACCATAAGTAGATCAAGGTCAAGATTGAAGAAACAGAAATTGCCTTCAGATCATTTAATTGTCTGATTCAGTAGTCAATCTGAGATGGAAAGTTGCATATTGGTTTAGGGAGAAACTTACGGCTAACTTTGCCTGCACTTTTGTAATTTATCAATGTATATCGAAAATACCCATGCTAATCTTAAACCACCTACTCTTCAAATTTCCTGGTTTTCTCGTTTTCCATTGTTGTCATTTCAATCGTGGTGGACATGAACCTAGTATACTTCAACATTTTAAATCTATGTTATGTAATAGTTACGCTCGCATATGCTCTATATCTGAGTGAGTAATGCACCTATAAACAATGACCAGTGAGAAGGTGGGATATGGAGTAATCCTGGCTCTGCTGGAAGGAACATTTATCTAAAATAACTAATTTCTGGCTTCATAAATCTTCTTGAAGCATATCTTCTCACTGGAAAAAATAATATTAACTAAGAAATAAAACATCAATTTTTAATCACTTTAACATGCTACTGCTAGATCCAAGATCTGGGTAACTTCAACTTGTTATTGTGCAGAATGCCATCCGGTTAGTCAGAGTTAAATAGGCTGATGCATAGAGTTGAAATTCTTTCACATTTTATGCTTCTGTTTCAAATTATAGTTGTTCCCTTGGTAGAATAAGATGCACTTACTTCTCTTTGTTGGTTACTGAATCTTTTCACGGAAAGCTTATACATGTGTGTAAATTGATTTAGACTTCATCGTCGGAGTTTGAAGATATAGACCATGCTATTGCATTATCTCTTTCAGAAGCAGATCAGAAAGGAAAAGCTCCAGTTGGTGAGTGATATAGCAATCTGCTTACATAATTATATTTGGTTTTGAAAGTTGAAAACTGAATGACCTTTACATTAGTGTATATAAGGGACAACTCAAACATTGTATTTTCGTTACTTAGACGCATGGTTTGCCTGCAGTGAATAGTCTTAAGTTCAAGCTATTGTCTTTGTTGAGCTCATTACTTTCTTTTCCTCCACAATGGATCTTATATCATTTTTGTGTTTATATATACCATTTTGGCAAAGATCAATTCATATGCATAAACGTGGTATAGGTCGGGAACCACAATTTGAAGAAGATGAAGTACTTGCTAGGGCTCTTCAGGAGAGCTTGAATGCTGAGTCTCGACCAGTGTCGTGGAGTACAAATTACGATGGTGGAAATGGATATGGATACGGATATGGCAGCGATAACCTTTACCAACCTATAACTTTTCCCTATTCTACAAGCTTCAGGTACATAGTTCTTGAGGTTAAATATTTGTATTATATGTTAAATCCCTTATGTGCCGAACATCATCTTCCAAACATTTAGTCAATTTCTCGTTTGGCTTTTTAACTTCCATTTTTTGTTTTATCTTGATAGGATTTTTGACAAAAAATGCTCTTATCTTGATACCCCTTATATACGGATCACCCACCTTGGTAAATCATGCTTCATAGTTCTTTTGTTTTGCTTTTGCTGTGGTAGGATCTGTGCTGGCTGTAACATAGAGATCGGCCATGGAAGATTTTTGAGTTGCATGAGTGCTGTCTGGCACCCAGAATGTTTTAGATGCCGTGGATGTAGCCAACCGATATCTGATTACGAGGTACAGAGATTCTATGTCGTCCATGAATCGTATGCTAGATACCTTTTTGTGTTTAACTAATGAAATAAAAATAGTTTGCCATTGAATTGAACTAAACAATCTCTATACTGCAGTTTTCTGTGTCGCGGGGCCACGCATATCACAAAACTTGCTACAAGGAGTATCATCATCCAAAATGTGATGTCTGCAGACACTTTGTAAGTATCTCATCCCGTCAACTATCCAGTTCATTCTGTCTAAATTTTCGAGCAAAGTACTTGCCCGCATCCTTTATCATTATAAGCTAAAGTTTCATCACCATATATGAAAATACCACCAATCTACATTCATATCTCACTCGAATCTTCTTTCTCAATGGTACAGACTACAGAGCTGTATTTTCTGATTTGCATGTATTTGAGCCACTAGACGAAGATATTATTGTACCGCTTCTGTAATTGGTGGAAACTTACATGTTTCTTGTTACTTTGAGATTGTTTGATTTTTGTTTGTTTGCTGATCACAGATTCCAACAAATGCAGCTGGCCTTATTGAATACAGAGCACATCCTTTTTGGTCCCAGAAATACTGCCCCAGACATGAGCACGATGGAACTCCTCGATGCTGTAGTTGTGAGCGAATGGAGGTAATTTGGACTAAGTTCAACTCCAACTGTATGCAAAATCTCTCACCGTTGCAAAGAAAACCTAAACAGATTTTGCTATTTTTTCTTTGGATGTTTCGCTTGTTGCAGTCATGGGACTCAAGATTTGCTGCCCTTAGTGACTGTCGAAAGCTCTGCTTGGAGTGCCTCGATTCTGCAATTATGGATACGAAAGAGGGTCAGGCCCCTTTTTTTTGAATACAAAAGGTCTTTCACCGCTTCTGTAATTGGTGGAAACTTACATGTTTCTTGTTACTTTGAGATTGTTTGATTTTTGTTTGTTTGCTGATCACAGATTCCAACAAATGCAGCTGGCCTTATTGAATACAGAGCACATCCTTTTTGGTCCCAGAAATACTGCCCCAGACATGAGCACGATGGAACTCCTCGATGCTGTAGTTGTGAGCGAATGGAGGTAATTTGGACTAAGTTCAACTCCAACTGTATGCAAAATCTCTCACCGTTGCAAAGAAAACCTAAACAGATTTTGCTATTTTTTCTTTGGATGTTTCGCTTGTTGCAGTCATGGGACTCAAGATTTGCTGCCCTTAGTGACTGTCGAAAGCTCTGCTTGGAGTGCCTCGATTCTGCAATTATGGATACGAAAGAGTATCAGCCCCTTTTTCTTGAAATACAAGAGTTCTTCAAAGGATTAAATATGAAATTGACACAGCAAGTTCCTTTGCTGTTGGTTGAGAAACAGGCACTGAATAGTGCCATGGGCGGCGAGAAGCATGTAAGAAACATTTCTAGTTGAAGAAATGAAACTTCTTTTCTTGGAGGCTCTCAAGCCACTCTTCATTGTAACTTTATGTTTACAAAGGAATTACTTTGGTCTTCTCTTTTCTTTTCCAGGGGCATCATCACATGCCTGAGACTCGAGGCCTTTGTCTGTCTGAGGAACAAACAGTCAGCACCGTAAGGACTTCGGTTATCATTTTTCTGTACTCTTGTCTCTAAGGAGAGTTGCAATATTTTCAATATTATCCACTTCTATATTAGTTTCACTCTTATTCACCATTCGGGTACCAGATATTGCGGCGACCAAGGATAGGAGCTGGAAACCGTGTCAGGACCGAGCCTTACAAATTAACACGCCATTGTGAAGTGACAGCAATCCTCATCTTATATGGTCTTCCCAGGTACTTTCTGCTTCTTTCCGGGCTCATCGGAAATCTATTTTAGTTTTAATTTCATCCTTACCAGTTTTATCGTTCTACATATGCAGGTTGTTGACTGGAACGATATTAGCACATGAAATGATGCATGCTTGGCTGCGACTCAACGGTGCCTTCTTGTCCCACCCCATAGTTTATTTACCTCATATAGTTTTTCTTTTCGGCTGATAACATGTTCACCATATTGTTTAAGGTTATCGAACTCTGAGACAAGACGTTGAAGAAGGTATCTGTCAAGTCATTGCCAGTATGTGGTTGGAATCTCAGATCCTATCCATGTCTGATAGCAACAGCGCGTCAACCTCATCCTCCACTTTCACATCACCGAACAAGGGGGGAAGATCTCCATTCGAGACGAAACTTAGCAAGTTCTTTAAACAACAGATTGCAACGGATACATCTCCAGTATATGGAAACGGGTTTAGAGCCGGTCATCAGGCAGTCGTGAGGTTCGGGCTACAGAGGACCCTGGACCACATGAGGAAAACCGGAAACTTTCCTCATTGATGACAAATTTGGACAAATTAGATTCCTGTTTTCTTCTTTTGTCTTCTTCTCAGATTATGGTTTTCTTGTCGATTTTCAACCTGTGACCACCATTTTTGTAGGAAAAAAAATACATGTCAGCACAAAAGTTTCCAGGGGAGGTTTGTGTAGTCACTCTTGTATAGTTCGGGGTCTTATACCATTTCTTACATAAAATAATAAAATCACTCTCCTTTTTTTCTGTATAGAATTCTTCTGTATAATATATTTTGAGCTTGCCCTGTCTGAATCCAACTCAAATGCAAGTCAACGTGGCTTTAGATGAACATAGTCCCCGACGGGATCCTGTTCCTGGGCTGTGTCGTTTTATTGATCTTGGATTTTAGTCAAACAACTATTTTTTTTTTTTAATCCAAACAAGAAAGGAAATATATATATAAAGAAAATAATAGAAATAAAGGATAAAATTCTATTTTCCAAAGTGAGAAAGTCTTAGTATAAGGGATCCAGTCAAGCTTAATAGTTGTTCTTCCTACAACACGATTCAAATGGGTTCAGGTAGATCGAACGGATATTCTTTTATTTTTTGGATTTGAGATTATCATGAATTAGATTTTGAATTTTTTATTAATAGTAATAAATAAATTATAATAACTTATCATGATATACAGAACATTAATAACTCATTCTACTAAAGTGAAACAAAGATAAAAATTTAACTATATTATAATATTTGTATTCTTTTTTTTTTGTGGAAGATGTAAATTGCATATAAGTAAAGAATGTGTACAATAAATTAAAAAAAGAGATTTTTATTTAAAAAATAATTAAAAAATTCCAAAATTAAAAATAAAAGAAAGAGATTTTTTTTTTGTTACTATTGGAGTAGTATATTAAGAAAGATAATGATATGTGAGATGGTTGATCTATTTGTTATTTTATTATTGGTTTAATTAATTTTGATGTTATACTATTTTTCAACAGTAATAGTCGATATTAATTTTTTTTGTAATATTTAAATAGATTAAAGTCATACACCATGCACACATTTTATAATTTATAAAGTCATCAAAAGAAAATTATGCTTGTACATATTTTTTTTATTGCCCTACTTTTCTTTATACTAAATTACAAAAGAAATAAGAAGAAAAAGTTTGGGTATTCGATTTTGAGTACCCGATTTTTTTGAGTTTGTCGGGCACCAAAATATACTACCCAATCAATTGGGTACTCGTCCGATCCAAAATAACCCCTACATCTAAACCATATTTTTCAAATATGAAAAAACTGTAATATCGCTTTTTCAAGAACAAACTTGTAACCACACTCTTCTCGGTGCAATAATGATGTATTTGTTAATTATCGTAGAAAATTTTAATTTGAATTGTGTTCAATCATATCTAAATAAGTTATAATAGCACTTAAAGATGTCATTGATTGAAATATGATCAGATTTTATTCCATTTAAAAATTTTCACCTAAAAGCAAAATAAAAAAGATAAAACCAAATAAATAATGTGGAGATGATGAAATAAATTTTGAATTATGGTCATATCATTTATTAAAACAATATAACATATGCTGAATGTGATGTGACATGTGATTTAACTATTGACGAGACACAAATTAAGATAGAACTAACTTTTGTTTTGAAACCAAATCCATTGTAGTATTAATTTACAGCATTGGATCGACCGTATTTGTTGGCACGAATTCAAACCTTAATTGTATTGTCGGGGAATTAATTCAAAGAATTAACGAAACACAATCGAACTAAGTCATCATCTTATAGAACTCATAGAAATCCAGCACTCCATTCCCATCAAGATCATAAACCCTAATCATGGCTTTGCATTCCTGAAGCGATTTCACGTCCCCCAGGCGTCGGAGGACCTGTCTCAGCCCCTCCGGCGTGATGAAACCGCAGCCCTTCTCCACTTCGTACACCTCAAAAGCCTGCCGCAGAACGACGTCGCCATCGCCGTCTCGCAGTTCCATCAGCCGCACGAATTCTCCATATCCCAGCAGCAAAGAGCCATTGGAGAACTCTCCAATGATTCTCTTCGCGTCGTCGTACGACAGGGACTCGCCGATGGAATCAAAATAATCCCTCAGTTCTTCGGCAGAAATCTTGCCATCACCGTCGGCGTCCAGGAAGCAGAAAACCCGTCGGAACTCGTCTTCGCTGGTGCTGGTTTTCGATGTTGAAATCCCTCCGTCGGGGCTGGCGGTTTCAGTTGGAGGGGTGGCTGCGTATGGCTTGAAGCGAAGGCGGCGGGGTAGGCGGAGCTTGAAAGCCCTGGTGTTGAACGGCTTCGCAATGCTGGAGATCGCCATGGGAGATGAACTGGAAAGGTTGGAAAGAATGAAAGGTGAGTGAAGGGTTTATATAGAGAAATGAGTTACGAAAAAGTGTTGGTAAATGCAGGGCCGAATTTCTCTGGAAATTGCATGACAGCTTCCCAGATCTCTCAAGGTAGTTAAAGAGGCAGCTCATAGATATTTTGCCTGTAAATGAACAATAGTTTTATCCTGGATAATTTACTTGTCTACCTAGCTATCTCCTTTCCCTTATTTTCCGGGAAAGATCCTTTTAAACATGCAGGGCCCGCTATTTTATTTATATAATTTATTTATTTTTGTTCGACAGGTAATATTAAGAAAGTACGGTGACATCCCCAAACTTGTCGAAAAAGATTGCGTTTGCCAAACATCTTGGCAAAACGTGATGGAATGTGACTATGTTCGACCTTACTTACAAGACCACAATGATTAGTGGTCAAAAAAAAAAAAACCTTTTATATAACATGCATGTTCTAATTAAATGTACTGTAAAATGCAATTCCATTTTATAATACAAGATCCAAATTCGATGTTTTTATATTCTCTTGAAGGAAATTATTAAAATTGTCGAAATGTTAATGTGGTAAGAAATTGAGGATGAAATGGAGGAGGCGTGAGGGGAAAAAGATATTGGGAGAATGTTGAAGATTAATTAGGTACAGAATAAAGAATATTTTGGGGTCATCTTAAGTTGTAGGCATGACGAAAGTTTCACTCACATATCATGCCAACGACCCACCTAATATTTTAGGCCAGGATTCAGTTAGGCCCATGATTATTTTTACGTGTTATTAGTCATCGTACTACGTCATTTTTGTGTATACATAAATAATTTTTAAACTTTAATTAATAAAAATAAAATACATTATATTTAATAAAAGAAAATCAATTTAAAAAGTATTATCGGCACAAATTAATAATTAGTATAATTGTACCACAAACTACCATTTGTAAGTTAAAAGTATTTTACACGTAAATTTCTTGTAGTTTGAAAAATTACATCGTAATCTTAATTTGTTTCCGTTCAACAACTAAAGCCGTTCGTTAGTCAAAATCACACAATTTAGTGATATTAGTAAAAAGGATAAATCAAAATTCATATCCAATTACCCTCAATTGACTTATTGCAGGTTAAATTTTTTTTTTACCAAACTATCCTTATACTAATGCAAGTGAGAATGTACATCGTCGCTCTTATAATGGTAGTTTGGTTAGAAAAGTTTTGTTTAACCTAGAATAAATATATAAATTAATTAGTGTTAAATATAAATTTTACTGCTAATATCAGCAAATTCTATATTTTAAAAAACAATAGTATAATTGTCTTTAATTTAAAAAAAATCTAGTTCATTATACATACTCTATTGTTTAAAAATTTAAAACATATAACAATTATATATGCAAGCCATATGGGGTGTAACCGTATACCATGATGAGTTTAATAGCCAAAGGCATGAGATGACAATAGCAATTAGCAAGCATGAATAGGCCGATATATATCTAGCGGCCTGCATTTTAAGTCGTATATTGGACTACATAGTTAAATCGAATAAGGACACCAAGGAAATCACGATATCAACTTGTTCAACTCTGGATCAAATCAAATTTCGTGCAACTATGTTAAGCATACTTGCAAATTACAGACGTCAATCAAGGTTTTTTTTTTTTTTTTTTTTTTTTTCTTGATGGGGTGAAAAGGAAGTATGATTCACCCTTTTGAGAAAGTTTTAGAAAGGAGAAAAATATAATTCGTTACATTATTTATTACATAAGTAATACATAAGATCAAAGATTGATAAATAAAGTCATGCAAGTAATAATTTTCAAATGAAATATACAAAACGTTAAGATAAAGACATTACAACAAAACCCAAAAAAACAATACTGTTGTTGGAATCTTTCAACGATTTATATGTAATAAAATTTTAAGTAACGACATATAGTTGAGTTGTTCCATTGTAATTAACACACTAATCAATTATTAATCCTAGAATGTAATTTATAATTACGCTAATTACATCAATATTATATGTACATATATTTCATCAAATGAAATCATGATTTTGCATTCCGTGTTAATATGTAATTATACATTTACCATGAATATTTCCTCCCGACATTTACCTTCGAAAACAATAACAAACTAAATTGTTTTTTAGCGAGAATTTTTACGATCTGTGAACGAATTCAAGAATCAAATGAAAACGGAGGTTTTAACAGATCATAAGGTGCCCAAAGTGCATCCAACGGGCATGGCCTGCCAGCGTCGAGCCGGGCCCATGGCTTTCCTTTCCCACTCCAATGGAGTAGGCTCACCGGGCCTGGATGCAGGGCCCGGCAAAGCCCGCGAAAGTTATCTCCTCCCAGACCGTGCTGATTCCACCGGTGATCCACCGCCGCTATGTTTCCGGCGAAAACCAGCAGAAATGGCGGCAGAGAGCCCAGTTCGTATATCCTCATCCTCTTCTGTAGCTCCATCCATTCCTCAATCTGTTTCGTGTAATCGCCGCCCCGCCACCGGTCCAGGTCAATCACCATCACGCCGGTGTTGAAATAGCAGGCTCTCCGGTTCGCGAAGGTCAAGGAGAGTGAAGGGTTCGACCAGAATGTGGGGGTGAAGTAAGAAGTGAAATTGGCGTTGCAGTATTCCGGCGCCGCCAGGACTTTGTCCCCAGGGAGAGGCGTGCCTGAAAGTTTCGCAATGTCATCAACAAGGACCAAGTCCGAGTCCAGATACACCACACGGCGGACGCAGGGCGGCAGGAGGTCCGCTAGGTAGCTCCGGGCGTAGTTGAGAGGGCAGTCGAGGGCGGAGCGGATGGAGGTGGAGATTAGCCCCGCCACCGCGGAATCACGAAACGGGTATATTTGGAAGATGAGGTCCGGGAAAGAGGCGGAGATGGTATCTCGCAGGGCGGAAGCATCGGCGGAGGCAGAGGCCACGAAATGGAAAAAGACATTCTGGGGGCAGGAAGCGTGCTGGAGGATGGAGAGGACAGCGGCCATCGAGCCCCGGATGTAGGCAGCATCGAGGGTCATGGCCAAGTGAATGGCCTCGTTCCAGCAGACAACGTCATTGTTGTGGTTATTGTCTGAATCATCAGCCTTAAAATTATTGTTGGGGCATTCGGGGGAATTGTAGAACTTGGGGGCTTCTCTAAACTGTTGTGGGATTGTGGATGTTACAACACTTTGTGATGGGAGAAAGTAAGTGTTGATAGTGAGAAAGAGAAAGAAGAGAAAAAGTTTAGGCTTCATCGGATGTCCTTAGATTTGGAAATGCGAGATGGGTTGAGTTTTATTTCGAGTTGGATTGAGTTGGAAGTTAAAAAACAGGCTTTTGAAAACTTAAAAATGCATAGCTGGAAGTGTGGCCGGGCAGCATGGATCACTCAAACATTTCCCAAATGGTACTTGTTCTTGGTTTTCATCATGGATTATTTAAATTTTTCTTATTTGAATTGATTTGAGGTCGTAACTTTGTTCAATTCAATCTCGAATTTTAATATAAGTCAAAGGTCCTATCTAGCAAATGGATCATTGAATTTTAACATAAGTCTACGTCCAAGAAAACACGATCGGAGAATATTGGGTAGGCCTCAACAATATTTTTTTTATACTTAAGTTGGTAAAATTGTTTAAAGATAATAAAGCAGATTAAGTTGAAGGTCCTATCTTGCAAATGGGCTATTGGAGTTATTCACAGTAATGGTATATTTGTATCAATTATATCAAACAACATGGAATATTATTGAGATATGTCACTTAAAAATAAATTGTACTATTTAAATATAGGGACTTTTTGGTCCTTTGAATAAATATAACGGTGGACTCTATATCAATTATACTTAGTGATGAAGAAGAAACAAATCTCGTCATAAAAGAAAAAATTATTCCAACAATGACAAAAAAATATCATCACAAAAGGAACGTCCAAAGTTAAACATATCAAAATCATTGTAATCAGCAAATTACGAAAACACTCATAGTAAACAAATTTTAATTGTGTAAAAAAGGTAGATAAATAACGAAATAGTATTTTGCGTTCACCTGTCCTAAATAGCATAAAATTTGGAGTAGTACAAATACCTCTCTCATTTGAAAAGGAAGGGGAGGATTTTTTGAAGAAGAATTTTAGGATAAAGTATGTTAAATCGTACCCTACAATACAAATATATTCGATTTCATATTTTAGCAACGTCATTTAGTACGTGACTAATGTGTAATTTAAGAAAAAACACCAAATATATTGTAAGTGTAATATTGTTTATTATGTAATTAATTCAGTGTCGTCAAATTTAATTAGGTAAGAATTTCACTTTTCACAAGTGGGACCCAGATTTTATTTTCTTGATTCTTACAGCATCAATTATGAAATAAAAAGGTAAAAACATTGGAAGAGAACCAAAAATGCATGGTGATAGTGATGGGGAACAAGACTTGAAAAGTTACAAGGTCGCGACGAAGAGCCACATGGCCAAAGCAAATAAAGTTCTTGCTTTTAAGGTAGTGGGAAATGGCAATTAGGGATTTGAGGGGACCAAATTTTTCAGTATTCCAGGAATGATTTAGAAGGTATTGTACTTGTGTCCAATGCGTAATTGTGTCGTAAACCAAGGTACAATGAAATCAAGCCGACATCATTGTAAAATCTGTTTCAGCATCCACATGTCAAACATATTAGCTAGGGTGTTGTTTTATATTTCATTTTGAAACTAATTGCATTGCGGATGTAACTTAATTTTATAGTGGTTTATTTTATTTATAAATGTCATGAATAAGTTTACTTTTTGATTTGAGTAATTTGGTGAAGGATCTTCCAAAGATCCTTTCATCCTTGAAAAAAGACGAAAATGACCGAATAGGACAACAGTCATCTAAGGATTCTAGAGTCATCACGTGGCATATTATGATTCAGCATAAATGACCTTTACAAATATGAGTTGTTCCTGTTTATAAGGTATGTATTTATTACATTACGATCGAGTATTGCAACTTTAATCACCTCATAACTTACTCTAAGTTAAATTTAAAGGATTTAATTGGAGATAATCGATCCTTACAATTAGACTAATTATGTCGCCGCTCAACCTATTTAAAGA
Organism: Sesamum indicum; assembly: GCF_000512975.1. Classification (NCBI taxonomy): domain Eukaryota; kingdom Viridiplantae; phylum Streptophyta; class Magnoliopsida; order Lamiales; family Pedaliaceae; genus Sesamum; species Sesamum indicum. The sequence goes on from NC_026147.1 coordinate 22,333,555, forward strand.
TTTGGACTAATTATGCCCCCGCTCAACCTATTTAAGGATCTGGTTCGAGGTGATTCGGTAGAACACTACGTTTAGATTAAGTAATTCCAACGTGACACCCAAGTCATCAACGACTCCGATTCAGACCAACTTTTATTAAAGTTTACTATTCTTTTTTTTTTTTTTGTCTCTTTAATTATTCGTTTTCGAATTATTATCAGTTTTTCATGAAAATAATAATGTTACTCATTTTGAAAGCACGCGATTCAATTTGGGGCCCATAAATTGAAGATCTTCAGGCAAAAATTTGGATTCCGAGGTTGGTTGAAACCTCTTCATCAGAGGTGATGAATGTTGACGTCTTACAGTCGGCGATCATAATGCTTTGCCAAACTTCATTAATTGCTCATCCTTAATCTTAATATCGTTCCTTCATAGGGGGAAGATCCTAGACCAATAGTCACATCATCAACCTTAAACTTTTGGGATCTTGAAAATGAGCATAGATGGGGTCAAAATTGAGTATAGGTATGGGGGAGATGAAATTAAAGTAGAGAAGATGAGGTATGGGAAATGCACAAAGTCCATTGAACTCAAAAGAGAGTGAGTTGCAAGTCAACTAATTACTGAAAACATAGCACATGCTTTTATACCTTGTGCCCATCAACTTCATCATGAAACAAGACATAGAGCCACTAAACTATGTGACTCTGTCCTAAATCAAATAAAAGAAATTGCTAATAAAATGAAAGGATTGACTTCACACAACCACTTTTGTTTCAATGTGTTCAAGTCTTCTTTCCCTGGTTTCATTTCTAAGCTTGCAACAGCAACAAGATTGTACTAAAGTCAATGTTTTGCAGGGGAATTTCATCACAAGACATGTTGAATCTGCATACAACAATGTCATAAAGTGAAACACTAACGAAATCGTGTAAAATTTAACAGCTCAGAACAGTCCCTATTACTAGCAAAGTAAGAGATAGACAAAATAGTGTGAAATTGCAGCCTTCTATAAATAACCACAACAATTCGGAATGTTCTTACACAAACAATTGCCATTTACTCTCAGAAGTTCCACGGCAAGCTGAACAAGTGCATCATGTTATTTGAGTAACTACCTTGCACCTGTTGTAAGAAGTTAGATGTAAGAATTGACTACATACCTACCTATATACTGAAGTAGACTATTCCTTCAGTTGCAAGTTCTAATAAATATGGCATAAATTGCAAAACCAAGAAACTCAACAAAAAATAAAAGCATGGAAAGATCATACTTATAAATGAGAAGGCACTTTTGCAATCTACTATTACATCACATCACCATCTCACCAACCCAGATAGCAATAGCACCATTGCATTAGAAGCATTAAGCTAGACTTATAACAGCAATAAAATAAAAATGATCTCTGACAGTGAAATTACATATATATGATACAACTACCCACCGTTCACTTCTTCAACCGAACAGGTAAATATATATCACATGTGGAGCAAAGAGAATGAAATCCTCCGAGCACAATGCTAAGAAATGCACCCCAAACTCAGCCTACGATGGAAATCAATTGGAAAGTGCATTTTCCATCTGAACTTTTTGTAAAATCTACTGCTGAAGTTTAGAAGTTACCAATGAAACATTTGCAGTTGCCTCCGAGAACAGCCCTCGTCCATTTCATTTCGTATTTTTCAGTGATTTACATAAAAGAAATAGTTGTTTACACAGCCAATGCAATAAACGGAGACAGCAATTCAATGTAAAAATCAGGATTTTACATTACATAGTGAGGGTAGGTAGATTCAAACCAGCTGCAATTCTAAAGGTACTGTAATTTGTCCAAGTATACAAATTGCTCAGAACTGTTCACTGATCTTAAATGCACCCGGAGGTGAAATAGACGCATCTGACAATAATAAGATCACCCATAGATGACAACAACAGTGCCAGTTTAGTGGTTGTGTACGGGTTAATTACTTGGATGCGCCAATCTAGGGATAAACAAAGGGGATAATTACAGAGGAACGGATGGATGAACTGTATCTTTCTTAACCAGAAGAAATTATAGTACATTATCCATTTGCTAATATCTCCATTTCTCAAAATAAATACCTATATACGTAAGCTCATATGCAAAGCTCGGCAAGTCACGCATAAGCAAAACTGCCAAGTGCAGCAGCCTGCAACTCAAGTAATGACACTCCACGTCGCTGCGAAGTTCCAGCGCGACCTCTGTTCCTAGGGTACAAGGATATGGTGTTTGCAGTCACAACAGAGAGAGAAAGAGACATATTGAAACAAACTGGTAACAATACAGCTAATTATGAGTAAAACTACAGCTGATATCACAACTAAAATTGTCTAAATCAGAAAATTGAATACAAGAAAAGAGAGCTGGCACAAACTCGTACTCTAGCAAATATACAAGGAGCCGATACAATCTTAGACATTGGTCGGCAGTTCAAACACTAGATGCTGATTTACCTTAACTCCAAATTAGAGTCAGAAGCACACTCAAACCAATCACCAACAAGAGAAACTTCAAGGTAGAATCCGCCTGCTGTTGCTGATTCCCACGTTGATGGAATGCATGAGCATGTCCACCGTGGAACGTATTGGAATACCGATATGGAAAACCAGGACCTGGTCCATACAAGTTTGGATTGGGGAATCCATGCACTTGAATGTTAAAGAATGATGGGAATAGACCCCCAAGAGCTGCAGATAATGTGAAGTTCCCAAATCCAGCAGTTGCTGCAGGTGCAAAACCACCAAAGGGGCCAAAGCCTCCCATGAACCCATATCCTTGCTGCGCAAAAGCATTAGCATTAGCATTTGGATCAGGAGGAGGAGCTGTCTCAGGCCTTTGTCCAGTGGGCCGATGTGGAATCTCCATCCCAGGAATCGACTTAGAGCGAGGATCAGTAGAATTCTTTCCACGTCCATATAGAGGGACCAACTTCTCCTCTTCAATAAGAGCCTTACAAACAGGACATTCTTGGGAATGAGAGTGTATATGAAGCCATTTGTAAAGGCAGGGCCAGCAGAAGAGGTGACCACAAAGAGTAACAATTGGGTCTTGAGCCAAGTCTAAGCAAATATTACACTCAAAATTTCCAGCATCACTATTGTTATTACTGCTGCTTGAGCAAAAGGGGCTTGGGGGCTGCCTGCTTGTCGATTCCCCAAACCCACTAGCCATCTTTCAACCTTTGAACACCAAACTACCTGTAATAATACAAACTGGTAATTAAAACTCAACCAACGCTAACCTGATAATCACATAGCTCCAAAATTATAAAGACTGAAGGTATTGACACCCGCTGGATATTCAAACAAGATGAAATCCAATTCAGCCAACAAATTAAGCACACAAGAAACAAATATAAAATGAAGATATCAAGTTAAATCCACATCACAAGAGCACAAAGTTCAATATTCTATTCCTTAATTCGCATGAGCCCAAATTTCAGAAAATCCGAAATCCAACTCCGAACAAACCAAGACAATCAAAAGGGTCTTCAAATTTTAATCCAACAAGCAACTTATAACTCGAATTAGAGCCGATCTCAAACCAAATCAATTAGCCCAAAGTAACACGGGCAGGAGAAATAGAAAGAAAAATTGAAAAAGAAAAAAAAAAAAAGAAGGGAGATGAGATTTAACCTTTGGATTCGAGGAGAGCCGCCCGATCGGAGGAGCGAATGAGGAGGGATGGAAGAGGAAGGGTGCAAGAATCTGATTTTAGGGGAAGGAGAAGAATAAGGTGAAGCTGAAGGGGTGGACGAGTAAAACGTTGGAAAAGTTGGGGGAGATTCGTTGCAGTCCACCTGGCCAAAATCCTGTAGCGATTTCGCCGTTCAGACCGTTGACTGACTCTGGAGGTACCGTTTGGAACATCAAAAACTCCACCTCAAAAAATAACAATTCTAATAATTAAACTAACTTCTTTAAAATTCATTATAATTATAAACAAACGTTTACTCAACTCTATTATTAAAAATAGAATATCTCAACATACATCTAAAGGATTACAAATTCTATATAAAATAAAATCTATTCAGATTGAGGTGTGTTCAAAATATTTAATTTAAAATTATATTAATATTAATAAATTGAACAACACATGGATTCGTACAATAATCTTACGTTGCAATAAACTCACGTCAAATGTGATAAACATTTATTACAAATAACGATTAAATGAACTCACATTGAGCTAAATTAATCGATACAAGCAAAGTCACAAAGATAAATACAGACATATTTGACGGGATTCAAACTATATCTCGAATTTATCGATGATATTTACACCTTAACTACTAAATTACAATTTTATTAAGAAAAGAAATATTATAAATTAAATGATAATCACTCATTTGAGAGGGATGTAAATACGGATCTAGCCTTATAAGATTTACACTAAAATACCGTTGTCCTTGTCTAAGGTCAAACATAACTTGACGGCCAGCACCGGTGTATTGCCATAGACATGATGTATAATTGCAGTGCAGGCGATTGGTATTCGGATGATTGACATTCCGCTACATCTACGCCACTCAGGAATTACTCGACATCACAACGGTAGGTGGGGCCACACCAGATTCCTTCCTCTATACGGTTCTAAAGCTTCTAGACTTTTTTTCTATTAGCATTAGCATATTCCAAGAGCATACGCGCGTGTATATATCTATATATATAGTGTGTGTGTGGTTTGGTCTGAGAAGTTCCTGTTATATTGGCTGGCGATTGGAGATTTGTGATCCTCTGCTTCGTCACTCTCGATGCATCGGAACACCTCACCGCTTCTCTATCAGGTAAAAATTGATGAAAGAAGAAGGATAAACGAAACTTTTCTCCTTCCGTCTCCCGCGTTTTCTTGTTGGCTAATTTTGATTTTATTTTCCTTTTTTCTGTTTCTTTTTTCAGATTTTTTTTTTCTTTTTGAATTGTGGGTAATGAGTTAGAGATCTTTTTGTGTTTTTATGTAAAAGAATTTCGTGCGTTGACATTTTGCATGTATTTGTTTAGGAAGGAGTTAGTAGGAGCGTGAAGTTCGAATATGGATGGTGATTTTATTGAATGTATCTAGATTTAGATTTGTAAATTCGGCAGGTTTGTTTGAATTAGTCCAAAGAATTTCCAAGTGTTTTGGAGGATGCTTAGAAATAAAAGCACTTTTAATGTTTACAATCTGATGTTTGATGATGCCATGCCGGCTTTCTCTGGTGTTTGGTCAAATCTGGAACTGGTAGTTGCGGTGCAGAAAATGGTGCACTTGGCATTTCCATCCATTGACTGTGTCAGATAAGCTTGACAAGGAAATTTTATTTGGTTTCCGATAGTTTCAATGTTTACATGCTAAACATTGCCATGATTTACATACATAAAAGGAGATTATTTTCGCAAAGTATGTCTTAATACAAAGCGAGCTGATAGGAATTGATGTCTGCATAACATACTCGCTTCTCTCTGTTATGCTTGGTTTTCTCGATGATAAGATTCTACAAAAAGTTGCAAATCTGTTAAAAGATTGTAGCCGAGTTATTGAAAACACTTCACATTTTTCAGCTACTTCAGTGCGTTATTTCTTATTCTGGAATGAGATTCACAGTTATGGAATTTAAATTTAGTTGGAAATGCAAAATGGAGTACTTTTTCCTTGATTTTTAATCTAGATGACAGCCTGTGTTAAATTTCTCTATTCAAAATATTAATTGTGATGTTGATGATTTTGTAATTTTAAAGAATGACAAATGATGCTGATTTGCTCACAGATGCAAGCTGTTTTCTTGTATGGATCTTGACCAGCTCTTTGGTCCCCGAAAAAACTAAGTGAAGTTTTTCTGTACGGCTTGAAGATCTTTGTCTTGCTCCAGTGTTGTGGGCAAAGATTAAAGATGAGTATGGAGATTAGCCAGCCCCTCCAATCTACCAAAGGACTAAAGCATTTCCCGCTGACCCCTTTTAGGTTTTTTAGGGGACTGCTATGTTTAGCAGTTTATCTTTCAACTGCATTTATGTTCTTAGTGTATTTTGTACCCCTGGTTGCTGTAGTTCTGCGCCTAATTAGTGTACATTATAGTAGAAAATCTGTATCCTTCCTGTTTGGCTTATGGCTTGGTCTATGGCCATTCTTATTTGAAAAGATAAACAAAACTAGAGTTATCTTTTCTGGTGACAGAGTTCCAGTAGAACAGCGTGTTTTAATAATTGCCAATCACAGAACCGAGGTTGATTGGATGTATCTGTGGAATCTTGCACTGCGGAAAGGGTGCTTGGGATACATCAAGTATATTCTCAAGAGCAGTTTGATGAAACTGCCAGTTTTTGGCTGGGGATTTCACATATTAGAGTTCATCCCGGTGGAGAGAAAGTGGGAAGTTGATGAACCAGTAATGCGCCAAATGCTTTCTACCTTTACCAATCGGGAGGATCCACTGTGGCTTGCTGTTTTCCCTGAAGGAACCGACTATACGTAACTTCTCATATTTCCTCTTTGTTTCCTCACTGTTAAAGAAGGTTCAATTTTTTCTTTTCCAGACGTTAGGAGATCATCTTTCTTCAATTTTTCTTGTTCATTCTTAAATTTTGTCTCCTTTTAATATGTTCGTGGTTATTCATTATTGCGTACTTTAGATACTCCATTAGAAAATGATTGCCAATTACTGGAAGAACTGTGTTTCTCATTTGAAAAAATATTTATGCTCTGAGAATGACCATGAAGTTCTGCATCTGGATTATGACATGCAGCTTCCTGCTTTATTTACAGGGAACAAAAATGCTTAAAAAGCCAGAAGTTTGCTAACGAAAATGGATTGCCAGTATTGAAAAATGTGCTGCTTCCAAAGACGAGGGGTTTCAATGTTTGCTTAGAGATCCTGAGGGGCTCCTTAGATGCAGGTTCGTCCTTCTTCCCAATTGTTGTCACTAATTTAAGAAGGTTATTGGTAATCTTGATCTTAATGCAGAATACCTACATCAGCTATTTTTCTGTCAACATTCTTTGCCTTGATACTGTTATAGTCATAATCACTTTGTTTTAATTTTCTTTTTGTGGTAAGTATTGATGCCTTTCAATTGAATGTCTGCAATAAATCTGCCTGGCCCCTGCCCTCTCTGTCCAAGAAAATTCTTATTGTTTCAAGAACTGTTGTCAAGTGATCATGACACACCTGGGAGCATATATCACTTCTCTATGCAAATAAACGAAGAAATGAAGAATCTCCGCAACACTTGTGCTGGTATTCTCATAGTGGTCTAGCTGCTAGTAGTCATCTGAAACAATTAGTTTGTTGCACGATCTTTCTGCATCAAAACATTCACTTCTTAAAAGCATTTATTGGCAGTTTATTTCACGATCTTGCTGCATCATAATATTCACTTCTTAAAAGCATTTATTGGCAGTTTATGATGTGACTATCGCATACAAGAATCAATGCCCTTCTTTCTTGGACAATGCATTCGGCATTGATCCCTCTGAAGTACACATGCATGTCAGACGTATCCCTCTCGAGGAAATCCCTGTATCTAAAGACGAAGCTGCTGCTTGGTTGATGAATGCATTTGTGTTAAAGGATCAGCTGCTCACTGATTTCATCGTAAACGGTCATTTTCGTCAGGAATCAACAGAAAATCAACTTTCAACAGTCAAATGCGTGGCCAATTGCATAGTTGTAATTGTTTTTACTGGTATATTCACTTATCTCACCTTTTTTTCATCCCATTGGTTTAAGGTCTATGTAGGTTTATCTTTAGCATACCTGGTTTATGCCACTTGTTTCAACTTCAGACCAAAACCTGTTACTGATTCTGAAGAAACTATATACCAGAGGAAAACAATTTAAATATGGCCGGACGTCTATAAACCGGTTTTAATGATAGTTATGAAATAGTTTCTGCTGTGAATCTTCTTGCAGTGAACTTTGAATATCTTCGTTTTCTTGAATTTATCTTTGCTGAGCATCACTTGTAGTTGAACAGGTGCCAAAAATTTGCAAGTTTTACTTGATTGAATATAACTTTCCATTCTTTATGGTGACTGAGGGAATTGTCTCTCTTTCTTGATATCTTAGTTAAACCTAATGTTGTTAACGTCCCAACCAATTAGTTCTCGCTGCCACAAACAGACCGATACCTACGAGGATTAACTGTCGTGTTGGGTGACCTAATGGGCAATGGCTTCATCCATCGCTTTTATGACTAAGCTTACTTCAATTCTTTTGGTTAGAAAGAACACACTCTTTTGGGCAGGTAAAGTAGTCTCTGGACAACTCGAAAGAACACACGGTCTTATGCCTAAACATTAATGCATCCCTCTAATTGTCATCTTATGTAATGTCGTTTTCCAGCTTTTTCTTCTCCCTCTTTTTTAATAATTACCGTTTCTTGAGATTGAGTTTTTGAATGATTTGCGATTGGGTGTGTAGTAAAACAAAATTCTATATTTATTATCATTGTTAGATTGTCCTGTCACAATTTAGGACAATGAATTCAATTAAACCATCTAATTTTTTGAGAGTGAGAAGGTTGGTGCTTTCTATGTTCTTGAGACGTTATTATTTTAATTCGAGGTATTCCAAGTTATCTCAAATCAATTGGCTGTGATGACATCATTTTTTCGGTTATTGATCTAATTTAGGGTTATCCACTTTCAAATATTTAAGAAAAAATAGAGCAGCAGGAGCTACCCTCCTTTTTTACTACCTTCAAATCACTGTGGTATAAAACACGACATCTCCCTCACGCTGATATGTTTTTTTTCTTTTTAATTACTAATAAAGTGTTAATTCTCATATGACTACAGAATACAGTGTGGAAGAAAATCCAAAAAGAATAAGAGAAGCTAAAAATAAAATAATGTTATATATTCCCTCTCCCAATCAGCAAATTATACACTTAACCACCACATGGGAATATTATTCAAATGATTTGCAGAGTCCACAAACTACGTACACACCACCAACCTCATATTCAATTTAAATTTTACCTAAATTAATTATTTAACAAAAGTAATACTACGTACTATATACGTATATGTGATTGGTATATAATAACATATATATATATGCACTTTGCTTGAATTATTTATTATTTAATTTGATTTAACTTAAAATTTGAATCAATTCATCTACATACGGAATATGTTGGATGCCATCTATATGCTTAATGCATAGATATTTATGTTATTTCTATTTCATATAATGCTCCCACCCAATAGCTATAACTAAGTTCACCCTAACACTTGTGATACCTTGTTTGAGTAGTCAGATTAAGGTCTTATAATTATAAAGTTGTGAATTTGAATTTAGTAAATGTAAGTAATTTAGATCACTTTTAGTTGTGGTATGGTGTTGATTTGTTTATATTGAAATTGCAAGTATATTATTTCTTTGTTTGATTTAAGTTGTTTGGTTAATTTAGAAATATTAATGTATTATGCACTGAATTTTGTAATAGCATATTAATTAATTTGAAAATATCAATGCATTTTCAAAATATAAGACAAAAAATCACTTTTATTTTTCTTTATATTATGCAATTCATTACATCGTTCAATATTTAAATTTAGAGTGTAATTCAATACATCAATAATTCATATTTACGATTCAATTCATGTCAAAAAAAAAATAAAAAAACTACTATAACAATATACACCCACATTTGTGGGACTCAAACCGATTATAACTTTTTGTTGTAAATGTCAATTTTACGAATCAAGTAAGAGCTCATTGTCCACCCCCTTTATTTCTAAAACACCATATCATCATATAATTTTTTTATAAGGTTTACGATGTAATTGGTGTATGAATTGTATATAAATCTTATAATTTTATTCAAATAAAGAGCCTCACTAAGAAAAAAAGAGCCAAAATTTAAGTGAAACGATTGGCTATGTCTGGCCGCACAGTTTCTAAAACACATATCTGACTCTCTATGGTTTTGCGGTAAAATGTATGGGAGTCTCAATCACACGTTCTACAACTGACATCAGTTGTTGCGATTTACTCTTTTTTAAAATTAATTAAACAAAGCAATTTCAAGAAACTAAGAAAGCGTGAAGAACCAATTCCCATCTTTATAAATAGCCACCTCCTCCTGCGGGTGGCTTAAAATTCCGCCTTCTGTTTTTAATAGGTAAATTCTGTACGAATAAATTCTTGAATTCATCTCATTTCTGTTCTCATTCATCTTTTTCTGGATAAATTTGCAGGAGTATTCACAATTAATGCGTCGGGGACGGTATTCACTCTCCAAAACAGCTGCAGCTACACGGTCTGGCCTGGCACGCTCTCCGGCAATGGCCCAGCCATCCTCGGCGGTGGTGGCTTCGCAATGGCCCCCGGAGATACCATTGAACTACCAGCTCCGCCGGGATGGTCGGGCCGTTTCTGGGCCCGAACGGGCTGTCTCTTTGACGATGCGGGAACTGGCAACTGCACCACTGGAGACTGTGGTGGTATACTAAAATGCACCGGCGGCGGCGTCCCTCCCGTCTCCCTTGTAGAATTCACCATCGCAAGCGGCGGCGCCAACTTGGGGAAGGACTTTTACGACGTCAGCCTGGTCGACGGCTACAACGTGGGGCTCTCCGTGCGGGCATCCGGGGGCTCCGGCGACTGCCAATCAGCTGGATGCGTGGCGGATGTTAATGCGAACTGCCCCAAGGAACTGCAGGTTGTAGACGACGGCGGCAACGTGGTGGCGTGCAAGAGCGCTTGCGCGGCGTTCAACACACCGGAGTTTTGTTGCACTGGCGAGCACTCGACGTCCGCCACATGCTCGCCGACGCCGTATTCGCAGATGTTCAAGAATGCTTGCCCGGCAGCGTATAGCTATGCGTACGACGATTTATCGAGTACATGTACTTGTGCTGGTGCGGATTATTTCATCACATTCTGTCCATCAAACTGAATTACATCTATGGCTTACATTATTTGATACAAACAATTTCCTATTAGATCTTTTTCTTTAAAAAGTAATTTTTTATTGGCCGATTTTGACGTGGGATTAGGTGAAGTTGGTACATGGACAAAAATTGATCAATCGGGTCGTCTTTTATTATCAGTTAGGTGTTTTCATAATACACATATTGGCTGTTGTTCTTTAGTTAGTTTCAAAAATATTTCAAGACAGTGCCCCAAACCACTGATATTCAGTTCCCGAATTCTATAGGAAAAATCATTATCATTTATCCACAAAAGTAACTGAATTTTAAATAAAAATTGTGCCGTAATTTATAAGTATTTCCTTAGCAACTTATAGTTCATTGGCTCAGAATTGAAACTAGTAAAATATTTTCATCTAAAAAGGAAGTTGAGAGAGGGTTTTTGCACGAATCTTGAAGAAGGGAGATGGAAACAAAACGCTGAGGACAAATACTATTGTGTACTATTTATATACAGTCACAGACATAAAACTGAAAGCATAGATATCTGTCACTTAAAAGGTTTCGCGTGAAAGTGCAGATCCAGAGAAAGAATCCAATGAGTTATCCAACTACCCACAACTTAAATAATATCGATACAAAAATTACAATACTTGCAAAATGAGTGAAATCTCTCATCCGTCACTTTTATAAAATAAGAGTATTACATATAAACGGGGCCTTAGGCCGAGTTACATTTCTTCTCTTGTTCCCTCTCCTTTTTTCACTTTTTTTTTTCTACTCACACAACCTTAATTCTCTCTACATCGGAGACTTTCTTCTTTGAAAGCCACACCTCAACAATCATTCCCTCCCAATCCTTCTCAAACAATTTTGGGCTGGGAACTCACAAATTCTACACTAATGCACCCGCATTTCATGCCACATTTCCTACAAAGCCTACCCAAAAAATTTGCAAGCCAGAAGAAAGATCGATAGCTAAACCTTCCTATAATTTACATGATCCCTTGAGGGATTGTCGCCTGAATCATTTTTCCGGTTACAACCAAGAGCTGAGTTCGCCCCAACCAGTGCACAGACCTTCACCTTCGTCTTCATTGCTGAATAGGGTTTGATCTGAGCAGTCAAGTGATGCCCCACACGCGGCGTTATATGACTGGCATGCCGAGTGGCATACTCTTAGCCTGTTGTCACCATCCTCATCGCACTTTTGGATAGATATCTGGTTTGAGCAGTTGAATAAATTAATGAGTAAGAGGTGAAGACATTCCTGATATATGTAGACTACTCAAATATAGCTGTATTGAACTCACCCAGCAGGCCAGACGTTTAGCAGCCCCATCGCAGTCTCTGCCTCTGATATAATTTAGAAACTTGCGAGGACCTCCAGGGAACAACCTGTGGTAGTTGGGCATCACAACAACTTCTTCCAGCTGTTGTAGGATGCTCAATTCACCAGGCGCACAATGTTGCCCTGACATATCGGTCTGCAGAACGTCTTTGCAGACTGAGAGACTGGGAATAAGCGTGGAACTGTTCTGGCATGTGTAGCCAGCATAGTCGGAGCACCGAAACTCACAGACGCCATTGTCACAGACCCCACCGTGAAGACTGCATTGTTCGTCGCAAACAGCTGCCCACCAACAAAATTCAAATTTCTTCTGTATTTCTATAAAAAGGAAAGGAAAGAAAACAAAAGCCTAGTCTAATGACTACATTACCTGTGGAGCAGTCAATCCCTGTGTACCCATTCTCACAATTACAGACACCATCTTGAAAACACTCACCATGACCACCACAATTGTTAGGACAGGAACCTGTAAATGATAGAGAAAGTAGTGTCAGGCAAACAGATCGACATTGTGGGCAATGACTATAATGGAAAAGGTTAAGCCACTCACGCTGGCGACAATCATGGCCCTCAAATCCCAAAAAGCAGTGACATCTTCCATCAATGCAATCACCGTTAAAATAACATGAATTAGGACATTGACCAGATACAGGTAATGGATCTACATTGCAGAGTTCATGGTAAGCAGGGCAGATCAGTTCACCTAGGCAGACACAAGTTAATGAATTATACAACTATTAGCATTAGAATATGCGTGTCATGCACTCGCATGTTTATTTGTGTTAAAGAGACCATAATCCATAAACAATAATTGCATTACCATTGAAGCCAGGAAACTTAACAGGTCCACCAGCTTCAGGACACACTTTCCAGATGCCATCTACAGCAACCTAGCAAAACATCCACAGTATACTTGTATAAGAATTGAAGATATCAGCATGTGCTGCTCAAAGTCTGAAGCTTAAACCCAGTGGGGATGCAGAAGTTTCAGCTGATTACATCACAAGTTATGATAATCTGCTCTTTTGCTCGCATATGATGCATACGAATTTAAATTCGTAAAAGAATCCAAATTAGAGCAGCAGAAATGTGGAAAAGGCGGTGATGCAGGGCTACTACTAGCTTACAAGCATTAGCTGCTAAGATGAAAAAGAAGCACATCTGTGACCAAACTGTACCTCGAGTGTGTTGTTTATACATCTGTGCTGATAACACCCATTTCCTTGGGTAGTGGAACCCCTTACAAACCCACTCCGCACCAATGACGAGGCCATGCACCTATATGCAAGGATACAAGAAAAATCATCATTTGGTTTCTGTAACTTCATAATTCACTATAACATTAGAAGGAAATCTCACCTTGAACTACTTCCCCGCACTTCCCCCAACATCCTGTCAGGTGCCCTAGCACTGTTGGTGTCTGTGCATGAACCATCAGAGTAGGCTACAAAATAAGTGCAATAATCAGCCAAGGATGACTGACCACCTGCGGAAGAAAGAAAAAACACAATAAGAAGTTTACTTATTGTAAGGCTGTTCATGAAAATTTATGAAGTAATACAAGTGAATTATCACGCGAAAGTACTAGGATTAGCACTTTCCAAGATGCAACAAGAATGCAAAGATATATCTGCCCATAGTTCAAGTGAAATATGCATCAAGCATCACCTAGAGGCCCAAAAACATAAAATCTCAGATTGGCATGTAAGCATATATAACAGCCCCAAACATCAAGTAGAAAGATTTCATAATTTCAATGTTCACAGTGAACATTTTACAAATGCATAAAACTGACTCATCCTTTCACATTGGCTAGGACTTGGGCAAATAAAACCAAAATGATTAGCAAATGCCAAACCAACATCCGCCCGACATAGCAAGTATAAGTTGACCACCTGGACTTGGAAGCATGGATTGACTTTATCTTTTTCCTGAGTTTTACATGAGTTCAAATTTGCAGCCTCCTTATTGTCAGGGATTCTTCAAGCCAGAGACCGATCAACCAAAATTAATGTTCATTTTCCTAAACTATTGCCAATTACCTTATTCAACAACTTAATACAAAAGTGACTTGCAGCTATGCATCTGTGCGATTTATGATAAAACAATTTTAAAAAGCTCACGTACAAAGTTCCCGCTGCCAACTTTTTCTAAGATCTTAAGCTTCATTGGTGGAGGCCATTACATGTGAAATGGAAGAAGTATTTAAGCATAATCTGCTATGGGAACTTTCAGAAATTATGGCAAAAAAGTAGTAACTCGAACAGCAATGAAGGATATGGTCTAACGCAACCTCCTGGAAGATCATAGCTCAATGACATCCAAACAGGTGCTAAATGACATTAAACATTCACCAACCTAAAAAATAACACCTGTCAACTAACAGCAGGAAGAAAGAGAGAAAGATTATGAAACATGAGGCAGAACTTTTAAACTATTGTTTTCAGTGGATTACGAAGACCACAATGACAGAACTATCTGAAATACTGCCAGAAATCATCATTTTTAACATCTCGAGACAATTATTCAAGTGTAAATGCAATTAGTAGAGTTAAATTTTGAAGAGGTGACAATAGACCACACCTTTATTAGCCTGGGGAAAATAGCGAGCCCACTGTGGAAGATCCCCACTGTAATTTACAATAGGACAGTAACCTTCTGCCTCCCTATTATATGTACATCCAGAAAACTGTGTCGAGTTGCAATGATATGCACCTTTCCAACGGTTGCAAGGCAAGGTAACAAACTCAGTTCCCTGGTTGCGACCCCAGTCAAGACGATCTGCCATGCTGTAATTAGCCCGGTACCATCCACTGTCCTCAAGTAATGCGAGTGTCATTTTAGAAACTACTGATCTTGTATCAACTGAGCCAGTCATAATTTCATTCATTAAAAGTCTTTTCTCCCAATGAGATCCTGTGGTAAATTAGTAAGTCATATACCAATTAGCGACAGGCATCACTTAATACTCAAGTACATGAAATATATTTCCTAAGGTAACATTCAGTGTTAGCATTTTGGACATTAGTCCCCCCCCAAGCCATTTCCTTTGTCTCAAGACCATTCCACGCCATCAAGCATTTAAACATTATTAGGGCTTAATACTGAATCCTGAAGAAATGATAACTACTAGATAAATGTAACGTTATGATTAAAAAATATTGAATTATGACATCACCAGCTAATAAACACACTGAAAGCTAAATGCCAAATCACGTGACTCTTATGATTCAAATAAAATAATGAACAACCTGATGTGCCGCGTCCACCACCATCTTCAAGCTCCAACCCAGTAAAATTTGCAGAGAAGGCCTGCCAACAAAAAGGTTTGTGAAGCTCTTCGCTAACATCATATGTTGGTTATGAGAGGAATATTACGAATATATTTGTGACATTCACCAGCATAAAAGAACATTACGCAAAAGTAACCCTACCCCATAGTGATAGCGTGAATGCATGATAACTCGAGGAAGCACCACCCGTGTTGCCATTCGTCCAAGTTTTTCATCCATAGCTTGTTCTGTCACCTACAAAGAGATCACACTTGTTGCATCAAGATACATGTGGATGAAGACAGAGTGTGTAAAATTATATGGAAGATCTAAGTAGCTTTTCCATATTTTTACATAGTTACATATGGTGTTCCTTTTATTGCCTGAATGATAAAAATCACAAAGAAATAACTGAACAACAAAGGGAAAAAAAGGGGTCCATGCTGGATATCTCCCCTTAGAGAAAAGACAAAAGGTCACAGAATTATGAATTGGCAAAACAATCTGATTTCCATTATCATTTCAGTTCCATGCTGGACACAGACGATAAAATTTCTAGTATAGCTAATTCCATACAAAATCTTAGATTACTAGTCAGGTAAGCCTTTGTGGAGCCCCAACCACACGTAATGGTGGATTTGTGATTGTGCACTACTCCAGGTGAAGTTCAATTCAAGTCTCGCATGGTAGTCACATATACATTTCCTTGATACTACTTTGAGAGTAGATTCTTCTAATTCCTAGCTTAATACATGCAACATGATGCATACAAAACTTGAGTTCATATTGATTCTTGGAATTTAGAGAGGTATGAGAAAAGTTTTCAGGAACAACCCTGTAAATGGATTTTATTCAACAACCAATCAAACTATATGATCAAAAACTCACACTTTGAAGTCAGAATCAGTATGGTATATCAAATTGTTGGAGATATTAGATCTACAGATTGTTAACTACCAAATTTCACGAAAACTCTAAAAAAATAGTTCCATGAGCTCCCACAGCATTTAAGTGCAATCAGGTGTCTCCTAACCAAGAAATGATAAATACAATAACGTTTGACTTGTGCAATTCGGCATTCGACATCCAGGATATCAGTACGAACTTCTTCAGTTGAAAAGAGAAGACTCTCAAGAAAACACACAGGTGACAGTATCCAATGATAAATCTCCTGATTAATAGCAACAGTGGACATCATGAGACAGCTTACCCGAATACGCCTTCTTTTTCTCTCATCTCGAAAATGAGCAAATGCATGGGGATCGAATCCAAGAACGTGCATAACCTACGAAAGCAAAAATTTAAATACTTTCTGTGAAGAAGCCACTCTACTTTTTAAGAATGTAACTTAATTTTAACTCACCTCATGGATTAGGGTAGCAGAAAGTAAAGTTTCCGCTTCAGCAGTCAAGTGGCGAGGTGCAACATTTACATGTCCTGCTTGCAGAAGAACAAATTTGGTAATTGAACTTCCTCCAGAAAAAAATTGCTGGGTAGGTATCCAACAAGAATTTAGGTCATTCAATATAAAAAATTTTACCAGCAATAGCACGACCCCATTGATCACGTTCGCATGCCACAGCCCAAGCCAGAGTGTTTCCAGTTGTCGGTCTTGTAGTAACCAAAAGAACTAAATCCGCATTAGCAACACCTTCTGAAAAGGTGGAAAGATGCAATTGTTAAAGGTAGCCTTTTAAGACAGACCAATAGATGACACTACTAATCATTTGAAGAGTACTAGTCCTTTGAAAGTAAGAGACCTTCAACATATTCCCTAGGAAGTTGCACACCTCCATCTTGTCCGCATGCAGAATATCCACTCAACCGCAGATTACCTCTCACGGGCTCTACTGATAAGGCTCTTCTGAACCAGTCTGCTGTCTGCTCAAGAGCCTGGAGAAGAGTTGGCATGTTAGTACATTAGCAATATCAGCAATTGAGAATCAAAGCAATAAAGTAGCAAGGAGTCATAAAATTAATTGAGAAACCAAACCTTGCGAAGACGATGCTTTTTGTCCTTTCCAGCTATATCATCTTGTGTACAATTATACCAACAATCACCAAAAATTGGAGGATCCCCTTGTGGGTTACAAGAAGGTTTGCCAGAATAAGAAGCTCCAGTAGGTTCCCCTAGCTGGCCAAAAGAAAATATAGAAACAACAGGGAATCCAACATTAATCCAGAAATGAGAATTTATTGCACAAGAAAAACTCATCATGTTTTTTGCAAATACTCGCCTTTACAATGTCCCCCACATTCCGGCAGTCTCTATCAGAAGAATGACCTACAGCATCATAATTTAAATAAATTCTAATGGGTTGCTTGTCATCAGCATGCCGCTTTGGCCTGTCACAAACATGAAGCAATGCCCTTCCCCTTCTTTGACGGGACTTGAAGACATCAGGTTCAGCATAGACCTGGGCAGACACAGAATACACCTTGCGACCAGGTCTCTTCCTTTGCTCAATAATCTGATCGTGAATGCAAGAATGTGATATGGTATTCTCTTTGTCCTGTTCAAGCACTTGAGCCTGCAGTTGAAATTCTTTGTTTGTTGCCAAAGTAACTTCCAAGATCAGCAACACCAGTAAAACCTGAGAGATCAATGGATATAATGACTCTCAGAGAATCCAAAACATGCAAACAATTCATTCCATGCTTGGCCTACTTGTAGAGTTATGTGCGTGTGAAGTGTGAGGGGTTCCGACTGGAAACTGTCACAGCAAACCCAAGACCTCAGAAATTTTTTGATGCAGATCTTACCAAATCACCGGAGTAAACTGTGAACTTCATAAGCTTAATAGAGCTCAAAACAGACCCATCATGTTAATCATCATGCTAGTAGACCCAGAACCACCAGAAGAAAGATGATAAACACCACTGATATAGCATACACAATTTCAAAGATAATTTTGCGGCTTTCGGAGGAATGAAAACACCAAAGCAGACATGGAGGAGTGAATTAAGCAAATAGTTGGATTAGAAAAAACAAACAAAAGTAAGGAAACGACAATCTTATTTTGGGAAAAGGAGACAGAACCAGAAAGGAAATTTTTCCAAATACGAAAAAGGCAGTGGTAAATATACACACCCACCTTCCAAAAACAATCCCAAGTTCGCAGCAGCATCAAAACTCATCAAAAATAAAAAAATAAATGCAACACAATATTCACAAGTCTTGTGCAGACTGGAAGCAACAGTTCAAAAGCCTGAGCAAAATTTCCCATCTCCAGCATTAATAATTATTCAATCTTTACTCAAAACAACCATCCTGACACAAAACACCAGCAAGAACACGGAAAAAATCATACCTTGACACAAATGAGAGCAAAATTCAGTTCAAATCTCGGGAGCAAAGAAACCTCGGCACATCGGTTACGCCGAATCCTCAACTCCATGAAACGATAGCGTTTAACGTGAACAACCTCGTTCCCATCAAATCGCCGGCACTTCCCCAATCGGCTCCCACCCGTAAAAGACGCTGAAAACTCTCCGCATTATATGCAGTACACAAAACCCAGAAACTGAAAACCCTCAAGCTCCACAAGAAAAATGAGAATTGCAGCTCCCGAAGAATTCTTCCAAAGGACGTCAGCTCTTTCTACCTCGTTTGGTGCGAGCTCTGTACACTCTCTCACAAAATTCACTGTAAAATAGCAATCGCATAAGCGTTTCTTGGTTTCAAGAGAGAGTATTATACATCAGAGAGAGAAGAGGAAATACAGATGCTGAATTTTTGCTGGTATTAAATAAGTAAAGTAAGTGAGAATTGGTGAGGTGGGTAGAGTTAGATGAGCTCCTTTTGATTCAGGATTAGGAACGGAATGGGCATCTTTCTACGTATTTGTATACACGCATATACGTACACACCCCCATATACACGCACTTAATCATTCTCAACCCAATTATTTTTTTCTTTAATTGATTTATCATATTTCCCTCTATTAATTTTAATGCATCCTAACTATATGGAATAAAATCTAGAGTAAATTATATCAATTCTCTTAATTTTGATATAATTGTAAATAATTTTTCATTTTAGAAAGTTATTAATACTTGTTTGATTTTTGGGTGAAATTTTTCTTCTTGTCTTTCTAGTTTTTAAAAATTAAATAAAATTACTTAACTGTTTACAATGATATTCTGATCAATTTATTTAAAAAAACAAATAAAAATCTAACAAATCGTTTGATGAACGATAAAATAATAAAATTTTGATAATTTCTTAAACAATAAGGAGTATTTAGAATTATAACAAATCTCAAAAGAATTTTTCATAACTTACCCTAAATCTTATTATGTATTCAGCGTACGGCGATCGTTCAATAAATAAATAAATTATCTACCTTTTGGAATAATTTGAAATCAATCAACCTAATTATCTAATTAATTATTACACATGATGATCTAATTAAAATATTGATTGATCAACAGCCATAATGCTTCTAAAAACCAGGTCATTCACATATCTATAGACAAAACAAGGGTATAATAAATAGACACTAGAAAAATAAAATAAAAAAAGATTACTTGTTGCATATAAAAGATATGATGGGATAGGGTAGTGTAAGAAAGTGGTCTTATTTTGTGATGAAATTACCAAACACATAGCCCACTTGCATTTATTAATAAAAAGGTGTAAATTAAATTATTATTATTGTTTTCCTAAAGTAAGTAGCCTTATTTGGGTATTATATTGTTCTTGTGAGGAAAGGGTTCATATAAATAAGGTATGCTGCAATTATTATTTACCAAGTAGGTATCATTTTCTCTTTTTCCAATAGGGGCATTGCTTTTATTATTCTATTTTGAGATAGTGAGATTTTTGTAAATTATATTATAGATAAATTTAATTAAATTAATTCATATTGATATCCTAATTTTTCGGTGATATTAAGAAATTAAATTTTAATTACACAAACATTTAATGTCCTTTATATAATTAAAAAGTACATTATTCGAAGTTGTAATTATAAGTATACTTCTTATTTTATACAAATACCACCTGATATATATTGTACTAACACCCTGTAGGAATTGTACCTATAATTTTACAAAAAATATGAGATGTTTGTGTAATTAAATTTATTATCAATAAATATCGATATAATTTATTCTAATAAATCAATTCGTTGCTTTTTTTTTTGTAAAAAATAGATGGGATATAAATTGTAAAGTAAATTTTCAACATATAAAGTGTGATTTTAAGGTAAGAAAAAGAACATGAAATATCATTGGGTTAGATAAATAAGCATGAATAAGGGACTAAACGATGCATATATCTTGTGATTTTCCATTTTTTATGTCAAAAGCATAAAAAAAAAAAAAAACATAGAGAATTTTGTACTCTCGTAATTTTCGCATTTTTGTTGAACTAAATTAATTATCTAAAAAATACAATATTTTTTTAATTATACATTAATCACACAATAAATATATTATAATTATTAAAAAAAGTATATTCAATTCTCAAATAATTGGTTGAAATCAAAATCTAATTTGGAGCAGAAGCAGTGGAGTTAGTGTGAGATTTTGCGTAACCTAAATCTGCACACGTAGTCAACATCTAACACATTATTGCCTATGAACCCGGAAACTGCTGAGAGCGACGAGGTTGATTGCGACGGCCAAGAGTATTGGTTTAATTCCAAATTTGAATATGGTAAAAAAAACCATAGATACACACAAATTCTAGAGTTATCATTAAATAATTGAAATATTTTATATTTATTTGTGAATTTAAACTTTTTTTTGTATATATAATTTGATCAAATTTAATTAAATTACATAACATGTATAATTTCAAAGCTATATAATTAATTTTGAATCATTAGGGTATAGATTTGGACTATGGAAGAAAATTTGTGTAGAAAATAATTTATGAAGAGAAGAAGTAGTAGGAATAATATTCAGGAATAATTGCGAGGTCATTTTCTGGTACTGTGTAATTATACATAAATTTTATAATTTGAAAATTTATATTTAGTGTCTGTAACGTTTGTTTTCGTCTAACAAATAAATCATTTTATTCGTCAAATATATCGATTTAACAAAAAAATTGAATGAAAATTCATATTTATGACCTTCAAATACTATCTTTTTTTATCTAATCAACATTTACTATTAAAAATAGAACTGTATCTGCTATTAAAATAGAATAATTTCCCACACATTGATGAATCTGAATCAACAACCTTAAAATCATTATACCGCAAATTCGTCAATTGAACGAGACTTGATCGTGATCGACCCCTCAATTGACTTATTGCAAATAAAAACTATCCCTAATATCTATATTAGGGAAGCAAGATGTGTGGTTGGGTGTGGGGCAGTTAGGTTAGGTCAAGTCTTTTGCTGACCTAAAACCAATTACCTGTTGGATATTTATTTTACAAACTTTGACCTTCTTCCCAATTTAATCATTAATATATTTCATCTCATTGCATTTTATAAAGGAAATAGGAATTAAATTAATATTGCTATATTTTGCCATCTTACTTGATAGAAAATGATAACTCTTCTAAGGAGTGTTTGTAGGAACTTATCAATTTATTATTGAAAATAGTGTTTGTTTTATAAACTTCATTTTTGAACTGTTTAAATTGTAAATACTAAATTCTCCAACATATTAAAAAAATTATAAATATTAAATTATTTCTCCAAATATTCCGACTTCAACCTTTTGTCTTTTTTTCTTTTTCTCCAAACACCTATCAACTTTTACTAATAAAACCTACTATTTTTTCTCAATAATTTATTCTCACAACAGAAATAAAAACTATTGAGAAACACGTCTTAAGTGAAAAAAGCAATAATGAATGAGCTCATCAATTCTATCATATATTAAAAAAAATAAAAAGAGAGAGAGAGAGAGAGAGAAACAAATTAATGTTAAATATAAATAAAAATACTTTATGACTAAGATAATTAGAATGAAATATGCAGAAGCTAATTATAAATTTGATGAAAGCATGAGACGTTTGGTAGAAATCATGGGGCTGCAGGTGGTAACAAAATTGGACCTTAGCATAGTAAAAGGTCCACCACTCGGTCGATATATATAGTCTTAACCAACTTTACGAAAATTGCAAATATATTCATCTCTACTGATTTAATTATGGAGTTGGTCTATTACACATATATTATGAACAATTGATGAGGTAAGTTCTAAGGAACATGAACTCCTATAACAAAGGGTACCTTGCCCAATCAATTATTGCAACTTACTAGTGAGGTGGTTGAAACACCTACACATTCACTTGTCTTCCAAGTCTATGGAGAGTTTTTGAGATTTCGATATTTTTTAAATTAATATTTTTGAATTGTAACATGTAATAACAACGCCCTAAATAATAATTATATTACAAGAGAATAACCACTCGTACTTGTCTTGCTAGGTATATAATTCACAATCATAGATTCGCTGGGAGTTATATTAGTTGATGTCATGCAGTCAAAACGATTGTGAGTTCGAGTTATATGAATGTCAATGTATGTCTATTTATATAGTAGTTTATTGTTTATTTATTTGCTAGCTCGTGAATTATTGATGCATATATTAAATTAATTTTTAAATTTAAATATATTAAATGATATAATCAATCGCATAATATAAAATTAATATCCTCTATAAATACTGGATTTTGAATTATGGTGTAGAGTGGAGTTTGTACTTGAATAAATAATTGAGCAGATTGTATGATGAAATAGTGGATAGATAAACTGTCCTGAGGAAGACATTTTATGTCCAAAAATCTAAAGTAGAGGGCCCTCCATTCACTTCCGGCATCATTGCCCTCCAGCCCTTCACAAATATCAGTTTCTTGCGGGTTTTTCGTTCCTCATTTCCTTGTCTTTAAATTTTTTATTTTTAATTATAAACATATCACATACTTGAACAATCAGTATGAACATTAATTTCGTACAGAAAACAACTGTTCAGAAACTCATTTCAATATTTACATGCAAAAGTTTCGCATCTTAAGCAGAAGCTATACAACTCATCGTTAGAGACCTAAAAAATGTGCCCGTCTTACACGAATCTCGACACTTTTGCCTAATACTTAGGATAGAAAGCTTGAGACAGGTGATTATACCTCTCAATATCAAAATTATGAAGTGCCATAAGCTTCTTTTGCTTGACTTTGAACCTGCGGTGGAAGTAGCCTTCAAATGAGGGTTCTGTTGAAGTCCTCAAGAAGAAAACATAGGCTAATGCAAAGTGAAATGAGGTGACAAAGAAGCAAATGGGCTCCATCACGTCCCAGCTCAGCTCCCAGAAAGTTAATCTCATAAAGCCCAACGTTTGGACTGCCAAAAAGCCCAGCCCACAATAGAGCTCCCCACGAACGAGGGTTTGGGCTTTTTGGTCAATCTGGGCCTTTTGGTTTTCGAGTCGGCCCAGCTCTTCTATTCTTGGGTCGTTGGGCAGGCCTATGGATTCTGAAATCATTCTCTCCATTGATTTTGCCACCTGTACATCCCTTTAAAATTTTAGTGGAAACCAAACAAGAATTTGGAAAATATATGTGTACGATTTAAAAAAGAGCGAGTTCAAGAACAACGAGGAATTTGAGAAATTAAACACGCTTCCATGTTTTCTGGGGATTATATTTAATTTCAACCAGAGTGACAACTTTCCTTACAACCTATTTTTTATTCCTTCTCTTATTTTATTTATTATGTAGTAATTAAAATCATATGTTGATTATGGTTTTTATGAACTCGAATTTGGGTTAATTAATATTCTTTAATTGCATGCACAAGCGAAAAAGGTGCTTAATTAATCATTAATGTCTAAATTAAGGCAATAATAAGATTACCTGATCTGGACGGAGGAAAACGACGCCACCCAAAACGATGACGTCCCCTGATTCATCCAACGCCTTGGCGGACTCCAAACCTGCTTCTCTATTCCCGCAAACGTCGCTGCAGATCCGTACAAACTCGCCGTGCTGAATCGTGCTCGCCGGAATGTTCCTCACCTTTTCTCTGATCTTCTCCAGTTGCGCAAACTTCAGGACCCTTTTAGCATCCGCCACGCTCACGCCAAACCTTGCGGACGGCGGAGGCGGAAGGCGGAGGTGATGATCATCGGAAGTGTTTAGTGATTTGAGCTTCTCTCTCAGCTTTTCGCCGACGGGGAGTGTGAGGAAGGAGGATAAGGAGTTGGGGGAGGAGTGGTTGTTGATGGCGCGGCGCTGGAGGAACCGGCGGAAGAAGTCGGACGAGGCACGGAAGTCGCGGTAGAATTGAGATCTTGCCGGCGCCTTAGACGGCGGCGGAGTGGGCGTCTGTTCAAGTGTGGTGGTGATTTGAGATGAAAAGTCTGGACTGGTGGCGCCGCCCAAGAGGCGCTTGGAAAGTGTTCTCCGAAGCGACATTTGATGTCGGGTAGAGGTAGATTGTTGAGAGACAGAGAGATAATCTCCGGCGGTGGAGCGGTGGTGTAAACAGGGGGTATATATACTGCTCCAAGATTGGTGGAGGATGAGAGAGGTAAGAGAATCCTTGGCGCATTTGGAATCTATGTAAAGATTCCTTTGAGTGAAAAACTCAAAATCAAAGGTTAATTTTAGGGGGGGAAAAAAAAAGAAAAAGAAAAGGTTAACTTTAGGTAAAGTGTTAATTACATTTTATCATTTAAACTATAATTATTTTTATACTTTGACATCTGATTTTAGCATCTCAATTTTACAAAATTTTATATTTTGTAATTTATAATTATTTTTTAATCAAGTTTTTTGTCGAAAAAACATCACGTGGAGTGCATATGTGAAATCTAAGGATTATGTGATGCGATATTTTTCCACATATACACATCATGTCATGTTTCTTTGATAGAAAAATCAACAAAATTATGGTTAGATATGGTAAAGTACAAGTTTCGCAAAGTTGAGATGATAAGTTGATACAAAAAAAAAATTCAACAGAAAATTGCCTATTGGTCTCCAAATAGTCAATCATCGATAGATTTTCATCAATTTTTTGTACTGAACTATAAATTATAACTTTTTTTTTTATTTTTTTTTATTTTTATGGACTGATAACATTTTCACAATTCTTAAAACTTTTCAATGCACGTTGCTGCAAAATTGCCATTTCTAAGGTTTAATTAAAAAATTATATAATTCTATCAAATATCAGGGCTATTAGTAATTTTTTAAATAATAATAATAAAATATTCATAATTATGTCAAATTTTTTAAAAAACTCGTTGTAATTTACCCTTAATTTTATTATCAAAATCATCCTGAGATTTTTGCTTTTATTAATGTTGCCTTAATGATGAAATTTCATTGATAAAGTGTAGCAAATAAAACACAGACATTTTTGGTTACAATATTAAAATATCTTCACACTGAAATATATATATATATATATATATGTTATGTTTCGAAAGTATAGTAAGAAATTAAGAAAATATACTTCTTTTGTTGATTCTTCAATTACTTGCTAAATCACAAGAAAATTTTTCTTTATATGTATACCAATTTTTTGGCAGGAATTGAAAAATGTGAATAGTTATATTGTTCCATGAAATTCATTTTTGCCCTGCCATAAGATTAAATATTTTACAGAATTATTTTGCAAATGAGTCATGACAGAAATCCATTAAATATACAGTAGATCTAGGCTCTAAAATTCCCAATAAAAGTTTTTTCATTAAATAATTACTTCATCTAAGAATTTAAATTGTTTTAAAATTAACAATTATTTTATATTAATATCTTAATAAGTTTAATTGTATTTTCTTTGAAAACACAAATAACACTAATATCACCTTAAAATCAAAAATTGATTTTAAAAATGATGGAATTTATGACAATAAATGTTTATTGTCATCTCACATTGGATGGGGAGGAGGGTTGAGCAACATATATATAATCTCAAAGTTTTATCTTTCTTCTTTAGATGTTCGTTTTAAGGACAAATTTACGAAACTTTGATTTAAGAAGGATCGACCTCGATTATAAAGATAGAACGAACAATGCACGAGTCATAAAATACACAAATTTGGACAGTCATCCTACCATAGTTCATTTGTTTCGAGACTGTCTTTATGCACACTATTAAGACTCATTTATAAATTTTTTGATTCTGAAGATCAAGTATAATACACACATCATCAAACACGTAAAGTTATGGACAAAGAATTCCTCAAGAATCGAATTGCCCAAAGGGGACACATTGGAATTCTTGAGGTGAATTTCAACCCTTTAATTTCATAGAGAATTATTCTCCAAATTCCACTTAGGGAACTAGTTGAAAAATCTTGCCTCAGTTACAAAAAATGTCAACTACAATGCTTACCTTTGAGGGGGTTTACAGAGCCTGATAAGCGGGGATTGAAGGCTCTATAGTTTATTTATCCACGTGACACTCTTATCCAAATTTAAGAATACGATGTCATCAGAATGATATCTCAAACAAGAATCACAAGGATTCTAAGGAAAATTTTTGCAGAATAATAAGTTGGCATCACACAATATATATTCAGGGAATGAATGTTGATGGTTAAAGTTTCACTCATAGGATTCGGGTTTGTGTTGAATATATATATATAGAGAGAGACAGTGAATCGAAATTAATAAATATATTGAAGAACAAGGGATGTTCGGCATATTTATGACGAATTTTAAATAAAAGTGAATGAATCAAATACATAGATGACTATCAACAACACATTCGATACAATTAATAATGTGTAATTAATTATCATGAATAGAAAAATATGAATTTATATAAGTAAGACAAATATTTATATATTTGACAAAATGTGAATTTAAAATCTTATAATTGTAGATGTATTTAGAATTTCAACTTTAAAACTGAACCAAAATGTATGGACAATAATCGTTGGTGTGAAAGGCACGACTTAGGGAGGGATTAAAGAATCCCCAACCAAATGGGAAAGTGGAATGAGGGATGGGGTGATGGTGGATGTCCACCCCTTTTCCTCACCACTCTCTCAACACAATTTGCTGGTGGCTGAATTTGAGTTTTGTTTCAGTGGATGTGATTTAGTTTAATTGGAGAAGTTGAAATTTTGTAATGTAAAGATTATTGGTTCCAACTTCACAAATATATGGAATATTTTTGCTTTATAGTAAATGTTTATTATATATAATTATCTGACATTGATGAATAGTTTATGATTACTATTATTATGAGTAGTTGTTAGATATTAATAAGCGTAATCAATTTATTTAAAAATAAATAAATAGTTCATCACTTTTACTATAAAAAAATTAAGTTTTATTTATGATTTTCAAGTTATAAAATTATGAAAAACTCTATTTATATATAAAATTTTATTCATATTTTTCTATTATAGAATTTTATAAATATAGTTAAATTTTAAATTATAAATCATCATTGTTAACTAAAATTTTAAAAATCATCATTGTTAACTACAGTAAAACCTCTATAAATTAATAATCTTGGGACCGTGAAAATTTATTAATTTAAAGAGATATTAATTTATCGATAAATTAATATTTTATTAATTAAAAGAGAGACTTTTTAAATTCAGCAAATTTAGTACATATGTATTGAAAATAAATGAATTCATATATGTTTCATTGATTATATTCATGCATCAATCAATTCTTTGTAACTAATTAAATATATTTATGTATAATATCAATTCATTGTATACAATTAATTATTATATTCATAAATGCATGTATCAATTCATTGAAATTACTTAAATATACATATATACATTAATTCGTTGCACTTAAATAACTATTATAGCTAATTAAATATATTCATGCATGATGAATAAAACATGTACTATATAAATCTCAATATGAAAATAAAATAATTTATAATACCCAACCATGTCTTCTCATCTAAAAGGCATCGCAAAATCATCCATGAATGATCAAATGCGTAAAGCATTACAGACTTCATATTTTAGCAAATTACCATAATATTTATAATTGTAATATATATGAATTATTAATTTAGAGTTATAATGGGATCTAGTATTTATAAAGGAATTTTCTGAAAAATTATTATCTTATTATCTTATCGAATTTGATGATTTTTTATAAAGGCCTAAGTCGGGACCGGAAGATTTTATTATTTTAGAGAGTTTATTAATTTATAGAGTATTAATTTATAGAGGTTTTACTGTAATTGAAAAGAAATTGAAGATGTACCGCCACAAAACAAATCGAATCGCACATTCAACTTGTTGGCATAATTGGCAATACAAGTATCCCGTAGATGTTAATGGGAATTCGTCATACATTATATTAATATGTCATCGATCAAATTATTATCTGAATGTTAATTGCACAATATTGATTAAATTCTTTCGATTAAAATGATTATATATATTTTATAATTTGTGTGCTAGGGACCAGATTGCAACTAAAAATAGAGAACGAACGACTAGGATGATTTTCTCAAAACAAAATTATAAGGGTAATATATAAAAATCACCCACCATAGGGATTAATTTGAAAAAATAAAGGGATATTACGTAGGATGAAAACGACGCAATATAATTAAAAAATTAAAATTCCAAACATAATGGGTCGGACCTCCTACTCTGATTTGCACCATCTTTTGACAACTTGATTTTGTTAAATTTTAGATATGTAATAAATAAATAAAAAATAAAGAATTATGTGGTTCGAATATCTGGTTTATGTTCATGAGACAAATGTCCAAAATAATTAAATTATATTATTTTCTATTGATTTGATATTATTATAAATTTATCTTCTAAACTTTTATGAAATCTTATCTTCTTCTTTTTTGAAGGGCAAATCCTATTTGTTTATATGTCTAATTCAGACATATTTGTTATTAAAATTATTGATATATTAAAATAATTTTTAAATTTAAATATATTAAATGATGTAATGAATTTCATGCTATCGAATGAACAAAGTAATGGAAAACACAACCACACTAACATGTTGGGATAAATCCAACATCCATATATAATTATTTATTTAATTTTTTTTATATATAAAAGATTAACATAAACGGATTCTTTTCCTTTTGCAATTTTACCCTACATCTGTCATAAGATTTATTGGGAAAAAAAGGCTCATCCATATATTTTTTTGATGATATTAGCGTTTATTTTTAAATCATTATAACTTTCTCTAAAATATTCTTCTTAAAATTAATTATTTTATAATAATTGATCATACAACAACCCGATCAAATTGGGCTTGGTGTGACATGATTGATTACGTGTACCGAAATGAATTGGGCTAGTCAATTATTTGCTCGTGTGAGATGGAGAATGGAATAGTCAATTTTTTGTTTTGTAATATACAATTTATTACATCATTTAAATTTAAATAAAATGCATTACTATCTTTAAATTGAAGGGAATACATTTAAAAGAAAACAAAGTCATAGTACAAAAATAATATTGACAAAACTTTTATTATGTGCGTTGGTCATTGATGAAGTGATTGGATTATGTGCGTTGTCTTTTTGAATTTGAACTTTTTTTCATATTTCGTTTGTTGGAGCCCTTCCGCTAGTATTCACTTGGGATGGCAATTGGACCCCGAACCAGCCCCATTATTCGAGTCCAAGAAAGTTGAAGGCAGGGTGGATAGCGGGTCCTAAAATTGGGACCCATCGTGCTATAATATATATTATTTTTTATTTTACTTTTCTTCACTTATAAGTCTGTCATCTTTCTCCAAATTAGAATGTTCTAAAGTTTAAATATTGACAAAATATTATATTATTTTATTTGTTTATTATTAGGTAGTTGTCAACTGTTGATGAATTAAAAAATTGTCCCAAAATACTTGACGATGAGGAAGATGAAAAATTTAATTTGTGAGTGCAAAATTGATTGGAATTAATTTTCTTAAGGGACGTGATTAAATAGTTAATTTTTAGTTCATACTACATATATGCTTTATTACAATGATGATATCGTCGCATGTACAACATTATTTGAAGGGTAATTGTCGACAAAATTCAATGAGAACGAACGCTCAAAACACATTTACTCCGATGATCAATGGGCAATAAAGCCTAAACTAACAAAGTAGGTGAATGAGTTAATAAACGTTATTAGTATTTATTGACATTTCTAAACCAATAAATTTATTATTTATGACCTCATTTATGCTCGATAAGTAAAGTTGAAATCTCATAATTAAATTATGAGTAGTAGGTTGTTGTTTATTTATCCTGTTTAAACGGATTCATTGAGTATTAAATCAATTTTTAATTTTAAATAAATTGAATGATGTAATGAATCATATGTAAAAAGAAAAACGTAGAGGCTCAAGATCTTATTGATCCTCCAGCTACATAGACAATATTGATTGTTTGAATTGATGGATAATTTAGGACCACAACTACCCTAGTCAAGGTCCAAAGCGACATCCCTATCTTGGGGTTTGGAGGTAGAGTGTAAGTAGAGCCATGCAGGCGGTGGTGACGGTGATGGTGGCGTTTAGCCTGTGAACAGGTGGTGATAGGATCCGGTGGCCGCTGATGACGACATAATTAGGAGGAGATGGTGGAGGAAAATTGTAATTTGTAGAGAGTTGATACGATCTTGGAAACATCAGTGAAGTGGGCACAAAAGGCGACGGATTTGGAATGTCTCAAAATTAAGAATCCGTAGCAAGAAACTAGGGTAAAAGGCAATTAATTAGGCACTAATTAATCCCATCAGTAATGGACACTTTGGACAAGATTTCAACGAGGAATTATTATATTTTTCAGTAAAAGACGGCGGGAATTTAGTAGTTGAGGGCAACAAGTGTTTGAATTTGTTGAAGTGTCTCTAATTATTAATCAATTTAATTCGTGCATAGCACGCGCCCACACTAATTTCTATATATATATATATATGAGAGTGTTATAAAAGTCGAAATGCAATAATTCATTGAAGAAAAGTAGAATCAAATTTGGGTATTTGTAAAAATATTAGTAAAAAGTGAAAATAATGAGAGTGTTTGAAGAAAATAACTTTTAATGAGAATTAATTGGCCGAAACTATTCCAACCCCGTACACTAAGAGTCATTGTGTTTATGCTATATAAAATTCATTATCATATTATTTAGTATATTCCGACTTAAAGATTGATTCAATAGATTGGTGCCAGATCACCTAAATTCAACATAAACAAATAAATAAACAATTACTATAAAAATAGACTATATACTCGAACTCACAACCACGTACAAAGTCATTATTTACTAGAACCCACTAACAAACTATAATTGATTTACATAAAAAAAAAAAAAAAAAAGAATCAAAGCAGTTAAAAGTACTTGGTTAGATAGTTTTAAAATTTTGAATTATAAGCATTTTTTTAGAGGATTTCAAACATTAAAACTGATATTTCAATTAGCCTTCTTATCTTAGCGTGTTACTGCAAGAAAGCAGCAAAAGTGTTTGGTCCGGAGTCAGACAGAATCTATCTATCATCATAAGTTAGGTCTTCAACCACTTTCTCTTTTTCCCACGGGATGGGATGACGCAAAAGAACCAATGTTTAAACATACTAAGGAACACACAAATCCTCATGTTCGCCTGGTTAATGATCATTCAAGCATTCGTTAAACAGGACTATACATTTTCAAGGAAAGTCCCTTGCAGTTAACACAAAAAACATTCAGCCAAAGTTTTGGCCAAGGATGGCCTGTTAGGACTACGTCGGTTGGTGGGTCGGTCAGTCCACCGGTTTACGTTATATCTACATAACACCTACACCTCCTCAACCAAACTGATGGTCTCAAAGGATACATGTACATACAGATTGAAATGTAGCAGATGGGAACTGGTTAGAGTCAGGAGTGAATCACAAAGAGATTGTCTGATCTCTGGAAAGTTATTTGCAAACGGTCTTGAGTCTCTTGGCAGCCTGCACGAACCCCGCAATGACCTGCGACTCATCCAATTGCTGCACGAAACCCAGAAGAAAAGATGATTAGATCAACATGAGTATATTTTGTGAAAAGAGTAGAGCATTACACAAACTACTGCTGAAATGTGAAGTCTAACCCAACATTTTCGTCTAGCTTGTTGCAGGCAAGAAGCAAATTTATAATTTTCGATGTCCTACTTACAGATATTTGATAAGTAATCTTTCTAGTGTAGTCGTATGAATTTATTTTATCGTAGTAATAGAAACTCATGCAGTTGTGAACGTAGGAGCACTTTTTCTCCAAATGATGTATAAGTTTGTGTATGTGTATTTGATTTTCTTACCCCCTTTTTTGACGTGTCTACAATCCATCTTGCAATTTACTCATGTGATTGATATCGATGTAATGCCATGTCATGAAGATTAGTGTACCTGTGAGACGAAATGCCTCTGGACGACATCAATGAGCTGCTCCTTAGAAGGATTAGGGACAGCATCCACCTAAGCATCAATGAATCAGATCAGTGAACGAGATACTACATGAGCTTGCTCAGTCCTTAAGAACCATATAAATTTATATAATCTTTCAGTCATCTAAGGCCACTCACAAGGTTAAAGTGGAGCAAATATCTCCAAAGTGCCGTCATCTCAAGTTTGCTGAGGTCCACCTTCTGTAGACGCCATATTAAAGTAAATGTTTTCATTACAATAAAAACATGGTAACGAAGTTATGTGCTGCCTTTTAGTTCTTTAAAGAAAGAAAAAACAGCAAAAGCCCCTCACCGCAGACCCTTTCTGCGTAGAAACGGAATCTTTAGACTGTGAGTCATCACAAGAGAGGGACCGGCTAAGAGTCTTGTTAGATGGCGTGAATGACTTGTGCATACGGTGCCTCGATTTATGCGACTTTTGAGCATCATCAAATGCTAGAAATCGCAATTACAAGATACAATCAATTACATGGTGGACCGGGACAAAAAGGAAAAAGAATAAAGGATATGAATACTAAAATTCGTTAAAACAGGGAAAAGGAGAGCAAAGAGAAAAGAGATTAATGGAAAAGGACTATAAAGAATCCCATGTAGAAACCTCAACAACTTTCTCTCATTGTACTATAATCCATTCAATACAAATAATAATTCCACCCAAGAGACGTGAATAGAACGCTAATTGAATCATCAGTTACGATATTCAGAACAATTTTGCCTAGTTTCATATATCAAGCATATTTACTACTTAAAAATTTTCCAGTCTCAACCATAAAAGGAAAAATAAAAGACTGAAATGGTGCGTAAAACGAGTGTGAAAACTACGGCCCTGATTGTTCTTGTTTTCATTTTCAGTTTTTAAGACAGTAATTAAAGTTAAAACATGTTTGTTTAAACATATTCTCATCGAAAAATGTTTGTTTGATCTGCATAAAGCGTTAGGGGAAGAACTGGGATGATAAACTCAAGCTTACCCGTATCCGAGCTGTTCCACTGCACATGCTCAAATTCAAGGTTGTCGTCTTCTTCGTTCCCGGTTGGAGCTTCGATGACGCTTAAGGCATTTCTTTGTAACTTTACCTCGATCCCATTTGTGAGAACCTGTATATCAGTCAAGCAATGCATAAGTAGTAGGGAGCAATCTCCAATAAATTGACAGCAGACCGCATAAAAGACAACTTATTCAACTGAATTCCAGGTATATAGCAATAAGTCACTTTAGATTATCCCGCACAGAAATATGTGTTTTGGTAATCAATACAAGAAGAAGCAAGTTGATTAATCACGGTTCAGTGGTACTTGCGGGAAGAGTCTGTAATAACTCAAACAAAAGGAAATCTTAGTCCAAGAAACACACACACACACACACACACAAGAGGATTGTCTGAACCTCCCATGACGAAGTTATGCTGAACAGGTAAGTTCAGATCCACTCATAAAAAAAAAAAAAAAAAAAAAAAAAAAAAAAAGAAGAAGCAACATTCAAGCAAATTAAATTACACTAAATAGCAATACCAGAAATGAAAATCCACTCAGAAGATATGTTTTGTCTAGCCAAAACTGTATAGATCATCAAATTTTGACCATGTGTCTGATCAAATGGTACTAAAAGCACCAAAATCTTGAAACAAAAATTCCCGTTCCAAACTCAACAAATTCAGACAGCCCTTTCACCGTAAACTCTCACACACCACGCCATTCCTTTAATCAACAAAAAATTAAAAGTGCTTAAGTCCAAAATGAGCAACTTCAGCCTAAGCCCAGAAGAAAATAAAAAAAGAAACCCATTGACAGCAACAGTAAAAAGATTCAATTTTTGTACAACACATTACCAGCCAATGCCATCCACCAAGGCCCACAGCTTTCTTGACGACGCCCTGAAGACCAACCAACACAGACTTAGTACGGTTGTTACCAGTCACCACAACCTTTGTGTGGCGGGGCAGAACGGAGAGCTCCTCTTCGCTACTCTCCCCACAGCTAAGTAACTGCGAAGAGTGTGAAGAAAATCCGCCATTGCTCTTTACTGCTTCCAGCATTTCCCAGATTCCACCAAAACTCAAGAAACTGAACTGAATTATGGAGCCTCAGGCTACGAAATCAGGCCTGAACGGAAGATCGCTCATTGCTAAATCCAAAAATGTGGTCTTCTGGCTAAAGGGTGCTGGAATTTGGGGGGAAATTTGGATGCTTTTTAGAGAGAGAAAACACAGTAGAGAGAAGAAGATGAGAGAGTGACCCGGATTTTTCTTCTGCGTGTGTGTGTGTTTTTTAATCTCCCTGCTGTTTTTAAGTTCAATTATTGTGTGAGAGCTGTGTATCCCGAAAACCTGAAACTGACCTATGAGAGACCGACATGTGGTGAGAAGAGTCGTCAATCATTCACTAGGCGATGATGTACGAGTAGTTGGGGGATTGAACGTTTGACTTTGCTGGTCTAATGGTCCTTGGGAGGTTAGTAAAAAATGACATAATAGCCCTTGGTGGGTTAGTAGTGCATGCATGCCTTTAATGATTATCGTAATGTTCTAAAAATGATGTCTAGAGCTTTTCATATAATAATAACGAGATTATCTTTTACTGCAATAATTTACGGGTTAAGATTGACGAAGGATATTTTAGTAAATTGATTTGCAGCAATTAGGGTGGAAGTAAGGACAGAAAAAGAAGAGCGAGTTACAGATAACACCGTAATGTAACGGGAGCAGAAGTGGGTCCCATCTGGGTACCAACCAGCTTGCTATCAATGTTGTTTGTCTCATCCCCGACACTGGGCTACGCGTCATCCCCGCCTATTATACGTACAAATCAAAGCATATGTATGTATTCTTACGTGTATTTCTATTCTCTACGAACTTCGAGTAATTTAGATTTGTGGCCCCCAGTGTTTTTTTATTTGCAGAAAAGGCACAAAAAGGAATAATATTTTCCCTCCAAGAAAACCAAGTTTTCCCGCCACGACAGAGCAACCTGGGCCGTCGATTATGTATGCTCCCATTGTCAATCGCAGCCGTCATTTCGGCGGCTGCACCGTAGGAAAAGGACATGGGAAAATGTCAGAACAGGCATAGAAAAAAAGAGGCATGTTCACACACAGCATGTGCAATTATGACACTCAGTATTTTTTGTGTATTAATAATAGATGAATAATTAGCACACATTATACGTCAAGCAGTTGTACAAAGCATGTGATGGAGCTTATATGAATACCAAGTTGTAAGGAATGTGACAAAATATTCTTATTAGGAGTAAATATAATACTGATTATTTTTCTTGAATTACACCCCTCACAAGCAAATTTTATCATATAATTAACTCAATTCCAGTCAAATCCCACCTGAATCAAAATTTTCTTGAGAA
Organism: Sesamum indicum; assembly: GCF_000512975.1. NCBI lineage: Eukaryota > Viridiplantae > Streptophyta > Magnoliopsida > Lamiales > Pedaliaceae > Sesamum > Sesamum indicum. Next base: position 22,369,765 of record NC_026147.1, read on the forward strand.
AAAGTCTATACAACTAAAAGTCCATATGTAGAACAAACATATATGGATGAAGAATGATGACTAAATCTTACATTTTTAGTATTTAGTACCAAAAGTCAGAGGAGATTACAATGTGTAGGCTACTCTGTATATAATAATAAAATCATCACAAACTGAAACAGCTATATAAACCTCAAATTACAATTCCAACATATACTATATCCAGCCTGCCAAGCAAGGTTTCTTCTACTTACATTACATACATACAATCAACCTATGTATCAAGAACATCTTCATCCCTAACACAATTGCCATTGCAACTCTTCCATTTCTTTCATTTTTTTCTTGTTTTCTCCTTGACAACTACTATTAAGTTTTGAACTGTATCAAAATGTCTACTTCTTCACTCAATCAAACGGGCAAATGGGATGACTGCTTTGCCACGGGATAGAGAACCGTCTCACCTAATTACTTAGAAGGTCGAAAAACAGAAATAGGTTTTGAGCTTCTTCATTCTTCCTGCACCAGCCTTCTTCTCTCCACTCCTCGCAGTGCTCTTATTGCTGGTCGATGGTGATCCCAAGCTAGAGAAATTTGAAGCGCCTTCGTTCCTGCTCTCTGGATTCTGCCGTTTTGTAGTGTGCTCCTGCACTCTTTTATCTGCCAGACTTTCAGGGATTGTTGAACTGGTTACTGGGCCCTCGACCACATTGCTTCTTATAGAGGCACTTGATACAGATCCTAGAACAAGTTCATGGATAAAACAATTGTTTAACTATACAAAATACTATGATCTACAGATGAAGTGGAGAATTATATTGTTAGAACTATCTAAATTGATATGAATGCAGAGTACTAGAGAGAAAACTAGGAGTTCTTGACATACCTAAAGAGACAGGCTGTAAAATCACGTCATTTGCACTGAGTGATGCAGTAAAACTGTATCTTGAACTACATTGACTCCGTGGGACGAAACTGTTCACCTCTTCCTCGAGGTCCCGCAAGAAAGCCGAAGAATCGAAGTATTCATCAGACAACTTGCTAGGACAGCTTGAGTTCTGTGAGCTCGACGAATGTGATTCGGGATCTTCTAGATCATCCAATTCCAGGTAGTCACCTCTCAAGATATAGTCTAGTTCGGACAAACCTTGTGGAGAAGAGTTTGGTCTGGTATCCGCCACTACGGGGAGCACTGCAGCTTCATGTCCCCTCTTCTCCTATGAAAGATTTGAACAGGTGAGCAAACGAAAGAATTAAAGAAAGAGAAATAACACAATCTAAAGCTCTCCTGAGCAGCTATAATGAAAATAAACAAGAAACGAACTATAGCAGAAAGGTTGTGATTGCGCTCACCTTAGAATCGCGTTTAGAGTCTTGATGGGAGGTAATGTTATCTTCAGGGTTTATTAACGTGACTGAATTAACCTTTGTTGATCCAACGACGGTTATACAGTTCTGAGAATGCATCTCACCTTTGTGCCCACTGCAGAGGAACACTCTGCACAGTGATCTGGATTCCTGCACAATATCCAACCAAACCGGCAATTTCACTGGCAGGTTGGCTTAATGTAAATGCAAAACTTAGAAAACAATAGAAACATCAACAAATTTTTACCTTGCGTACCTTAGGCTTATCTTTATCACATAATTCCTTTTGTGTTATCCTGTACTCTTGCATATGCCAATTTGTTTTCTGTCCGTGAGGGGCTTGACCTTCGAAGTATTCTAAGGTTGTTCTCCAACCAGTTATCTTAGAGTTTGAGTAAATCTTACAAGATTCTCCTTTTGCTTTCCAGAATCCATCAACACATTCTTTTTTCTCATTTGAGTGAAGTAGGTACCAGATTCCTTCTGCAAGAACAACATACAAAGTCAGCTGACGAAAAATATTTTGTTATTTTAATCAGTTTACTCCCAATCCGGGGAATATCATGATTTAACATTGAGAATTAGCATCGGATAGGTTGCAAATCTATTCACCTTTGCTGTAAATAGTTAACAGGCGCACAGGTATAGATCCATAGCACTGTTTGTTACATAAAATGTTTAACCACTAAAAGAATATGTAATCCATGAATTGAACAATAAGAACCACATCATCATCACAACAGACATAGAAACAGAACATTAGAAGGTTAAGACAGTCATCGTAAGAGAGGAAACAATTTTTCCATGTGTACCTAGAAATCTATATATATTTGCAGATTAAGACAACAAAAACAGCTTGACATCAAAGTATATGAATACAAATGATTATACCATCAACACCATCTAAACTCCAGGAACTATACTGAATCAATGGTGATTTAACCATCAACACCATCTAAACTCCAGGAACTATACTGAATCAATGGTGATTTAACCATCAACATACCATGACCACAGATTTGGACATCAGAGAGTAGAGAATCACTTTAAAATTCTTAAAACTTTTAAGATCAAGAATCACAAGAACATGACGACATCAAGGGCATGCTTAAGAATTTCTTTAATCAGGAAGCCAAATAACATAATCTTGAACAGCATGAACCTCAAAAGTCACCTGGTAAATTTGAGGGTGGATACTGGTAAGGGCTAGAATCTGCTAGCACATTGTTCGGGAGGCTGGATCCTGGTTTGTACCCATCCAGTAATGAAATGATTTGTTCGTCGCTCCAGTTCGATCCAATTTCAGCCGGAGGAGGCGTCTGTGGCGGAGGACACATGGGATTCCGAGTCAATGGAGAACGTCAATCTGAAATGTTTAGCAATGAAACACTTGAAGATTTATACAGATTTTAAAGAAAAAGAAAAGGTAAATAGAAGCGATAAGGTCAAAGATTGTAATAAGATAATAACCACAAACCCAATTCATAAAATGATTCACAAATGACAAGCAGCTGGATTGACAAACTGCAAAAGTAGCAATTTGATATTGTGATAGACAATTATGCTGTCACATTAGTAAGTGAATTTATAAAACAGAAAGCTCTGAAGCGGATTGTGCAATCTTGCATAAATTACGGTAGTCTCGTAGGAAATCTAACATAAGATTTTGAAAATAGAGATAAGAAGGTAACAATAATTCGTACAAGAACATCTAATAAAATTTACTTGAAGTTCGCGGCACGTAATTGCAGTAACCCCATAAAAAAATTTGGCAAATTCTTACTCGAGCGAAAAAGATAATTACAGCCGTACTCACGTCTATGTAATACACATGATCACATGACATACACGCATATAGACATACTTAAATTTGCATAATCTATGTTTAGGCATTCTTGGACGAAAGCCTATTTATATGTGTTTTTATGGGTGCCAATATGTGTACGAGCGTATATGGGTTGATTCACACATGGTCGCATGCATGCATATATAACTCCATGATCACATATATGTATGTGCATGCATGTAAAACAATTAACGCGTCAAGGGATAAAAGCAAAGCACTATTCCAGACAAAGTGATCCTCATAAATTACATATCCCATTGACTTGAGAAGACTTGACCGGATCGAACAAGATTTTTTTTCCCTCAACAACAATCCGGGCTCAACAGGAAAATTCATCTCTTTCCACTCAATCACCAAGTACTGATTCAACGTCGCATATGAAAATAATACAAAATTTCCGATAAATCGATCAAACAGGGCAAGAAGCGAACAAATTGCAGCCAAATTCTTCAATCAACACAAAACTCAACTGAAAACACACGCACACACTAAAGTAAACATCATATAGCAAATAAATAGAAACCTTTGTTTCCCACAGATACTTAGAAACCCGAAAGCACATTACACACAGAAATTGCATGAATTTCAAGAAAAACCCTGTTCCATACCCGAAAGAGGATAACCCACAAATTCCAATCATTTTTCACCAAGAACAGAACGATCAATCAAAATATCAACATCAATCATCAAAACAACAACCCACCACGAAAATAAACATAATCAGCTAAAACGGAAACAGAAAAATACAAGAATTGTGCAAAAAGAGACAAATTTCGACCTTTCGGGAGCGTTAAGACTAGTCCAGGCCAGCACTTCACCAACACCCTCTCCGTATTCCAAG
>NC_026147.1:22373808-22445045 GCF_000512975.1 Sesamum indicum
TGAGTGGTGAGTTTTGCTAGGCTGAGCGCGGGCTCACAGTTAATCATACTTAGAATTGCACTCCGAACAGCGACTGCGCTTGCTTAACAAGAGACGCCAACTACGTGGCGCCGTATTAATGGCGGGATTACGCAACTTGAGAGAAGAGGGTGGTGCCCACCTCGTACGGTGCCCGATCAGGGGCACCGCCTCCTTCCAAGAAGATTCCTCCGGACAAAAGTTCACGAATTCGTCAATGGGTTGTGACACCATCACCCCTCCACCTGCTGATGCCATCCTCTGTTTCAGAATGATTAATTATTATTATTATTTGGATTAATTACATTTTAACCCCATAAAGATATCAATAAGAACAAATAACAATAATAATACGACCGCTAAACTTTTAAATAATATATTGAATAACAAAATAATATTTCCAGCTTTCAGTACAATTGGATGGAACATACAATAGTCCCACAATTTGTGGAATAAAATTATGGACTATAGATTTTAGGATATTTTACTTGTTCTTTTTTGTGGCCCATAAACAAATCCGAACTTGATCTTCTTTTATTTTAGGTAATTAATCTCAACACATCAATCAGATTCTACTTCACAAAATAAATATCATTGACAAATGCTCAAGTGCTAAATATCAAATATCATTATAGTAGCAATAATTTCTATTTTGTTATGGTACTTCTCAATTATTCGTGATAACAGTTAATTACGTATAAAATTATCAGTATAAATAATTAGTCATAATAATTAACGATAAATTCAGATGTTGTTATGATTAAAGTATCATTATATTTTCACTATATGTGCTTTATGAATTAAGTATCTCTTTAAAAAAAAATATATATGTTATGTTACTATTTTTATACCTTAACGTATCCTAAATTGGTATATATTTAGGTATTTAATGATTAACCCAGATTGAATTTAGTTAGATTTAAATCTATTATATGACAAGTGTGATATACTTTCACATGCAAGTGTACCATATTTGCTTTGTAATTGACTTGACTTGACCAAACCTGATTTGGATAAGAGTTTTTCCATTTTCAGTGTATTTTTTATTTTAGGATCATTTGGAGTTTTTATACAAATTATTGGACCCGATTTATTAAACTTAAAAAAAGGCTTTATCCAATCCGAAATCAATCCCATGTCTTATCCTAAATGTGAAGAGGATCCACTATTGGAAAATCACAAAGGCATTTGTTTCATCAATCATAAAATGGTACATGTTCATAGCATTTTCAGTTACACATCATTTTCCCAGCAGATGGGACCTAATCAAGATAGTGATAATTTTGACTGTGTTAATTCCCATCATTCAAGACTCATACCACTTTAATCTTTTTCAATACCAATTGTAGACCAACTACTCAGATACAATTAATGTCATGTCCTTGCTTTGATATGTTACATCAATTGTGTTTCATTTCATAACATCACAATCTTGGTTTGATTATGTGATGACTAATAACGAAGCGTCAAGGCATGTAATTTTCTTGTCATATTATTACAGCATAAACACAAGCAAATTCTATTTAGAGAATAGAAGATGATAATAACCACCATTAAGGTTTTTACTGTTCTACCTCGGGCTATTTTTTTTTTTAACACTTTAAGGTGGATGAAGTTTTTTGGGGTCCCCATCCCTTGTTCATTGAAATTTAACTAACAGTCATCGCTACATCATTACTGTAACAAAATCATAGAAGGAGGAGTACTACTCCTTTACATTGTAATAATTTCTTCCAGTGACATCATGTTTTGTGTTTCTGCTGTCATCTTCTTTTGATTCGCCTCGTCCAAATTCTTGGACCACAAGAGTTGCTCCTTTATTTCATCACACGGTTTTTCTAGTCTGAATTCTTGAACAGGTAATCCGGTTGCTCGTCCACAGGGAATTGATTTTTGGGTAGCCTGGTCGGAGTGGCCAGCTCCTGTAACAGCTGTTCTGCAAATTCTGTATCAAATGAGTTGCAATTGCTCAAGCAGATTGGGTCGCGAATCTTCAAAGGCCTGGCATTGTTGTCCATAATCTCCCCCTCATCTGAATTCTGTTCGAGTAGCATGATTGTGTTTTCCACATGTGTCCAATTTCCATCAGCCACTTCATACTCCAAACTCTAAACCCTAAACCTCAGGCCATTTAAATTCTAATATGTACGGACTCATTGTAATAACTAAATCATTTTGATGTGTTATTTATGTGAGATCGTATAATTTGATGAAATCTATAAATAATCGCCCTCCATGCATCAAGTACAACTTTTGATACCCCAATATTTTTGTGACATTATTATCATTTTTCTTTCAGTCTACTAACTTAAGTATTGGAGGGTTATAACTGTAAGTCTTCCCCATGTGGTTCTAACTATACGCATGTCTTGTAGGATTCTATCTTGGATAATCGAGCGTACCCTTTTCATTTGGAGTAGTAATCACCTAAAATCACCATATGTTGGTTTTGAATTTTCTACAAAACAAATCTGATGGCAATGATCTTTTTTTTTTTTTTTGGTAGGTGAGAATTACATTTTTTGTCATGTAACTATAGGTTGTTAGCACAAAAATTGTCAACACAAGACTAAAATTGCCAAAAAAATAACAAAATGTGAGATGCTCAAGGACTAAATTTGTCAATAAAACAACTAAATAAGTAAATTACAAGATAAAAATACTAACTATCTATAATTACCAAAAACATTTTTTGCCTTCTTTTAATTAGAAATAACTTATGATATACTTCAAGTTTCAAAATTAACTAATAGTATCAATAATCCAATCAAAACGCACATTAAAGAAAATAATTAAGACATAGAAAAAACTACAGTTAACAAATCAAATTGACATTCATAGTAATTAGGTTTGAATCATAACATTTTGATCCATTCATATTCGAACTTTGAGCATGGACTTCAAGCATAAATTTCCTGAAATAAATTCGAATTATTGCTTCTCAACGAAGGAGTTTACTTGGTCAAAAGACACGGGAGCTTGTCATATGTCTCATCCCACAAAACATTATATTATTTTATTACTAGAAAAACAATACTATATTCCAAAATATTTGATTATAGAATTGACTTTGATACTATCAATTAAATTCTTTGTCTTAACTATGGATAGATAATCTTGCATGCATGTTGAAAGAAAAATGCACCTTGTTTGGTACTGCCCTTTTCCTTAGTGGGATTCAATCAAATCATTTTGAAATTTAACCGTTTTCGAGTAATTATAGAATAATCAATACCTAAGTTAAGTTGAAGCATACTTTTTATATTTCATTTTGGTCCTTTAATTTAATAATAATACAATAAAAAATAAATATCGTTGGAAATATTTGCAGGGTCTAATCAATTATACGTAGAAATGCATTAGAGTTAATAAAACGATACATTTTATGTTTTTAATCAATCAGCAGTAAGTTAATTAAAAATATTTTTAGTTTTTTTATGTTGGTAAATTTCATGATTTTTTTTATTTATTAAATAAAAACAAACGTTAGTAATATCAAAATTATGTATAATTATATTAAACTTGAATGAACGACGGTGTAATTATCCCAAATATTATTTGTAGAAGGTTTCGATAAAAAAAATGATTGCAATGATGGAAAAGAAGTAAAGTTAATGGGCCCTTCTTCTTCTTGGGCTAGACTACCTGTTGCGCTATGAAAAGCCCATCTGTAAGTGGACAAATTCGGATCCGATTTGACATTTTGGGCTGAGTCAAGGCCGACCTGCCCAAGACCCATCTCGTAACCCGCCTGCCTAAATTCCCGCTGACAGCCGTTCTCGGTGAAAATGGCCGCCTCCGAGTCCGATGATCGGCTGTCGGCTTTCTCAAAGTCGGGCATTTACCGATTTGACGATGCAAATGCTTTTTTCGTCGATCCTGTTCGGGTACTGAACCGGTGCTACACCAGGTTTAGGGTTTCTCCTTCCGCTTACTACTCCCGCTTCTTCCCCTCTTCGATTTTTTCCACTGGAAATTACAACAATGTTCCCAAAAACTCGGGAAAACGTAAACGCCGCGAGAAAGAAAAGAAGAAATCCCAAGCTCTCAACTTGCGGGAACAGATGGCCGATCGACGTCACCAGGTGAGTGTGTGCCGGGGTGTGAATTGTGTGTAGTTTTGATTTTTATCCTCTCTCTCTCTCTCTCTTTCAATTGTTTGCTCTTTTTTCCCCTTGGGTTGTAAGGAGGTGAGAGTAGCGTTGTTGAAGGCGCATGAAGCATTGCTTGGTGCTAGTCAAGTATTGGAAACTTTGAGGAACTTGAGGGATGATGTGGAGGAGCGTGGTGGGGATTCGATTCTGCGGGAGAATGAGCTCGATTTTGTGGGGTTAGGGAGCGTTTGGCAAGCTCCATTTTATGAGATTGTTCTTAAGGTTAATGAAGATGAGGCAGCAGTTGAAAATGCAGGTTGGGTTTCATTTGATGAAAACAGAGTATTAACTGTTACCTTTATCCTTTTGACATTTAGAATTAAGATCATCTTTGTCCATAATGGAAAAGATTGTCTTGATATACATTTAGCGGTGGTACATAGCTTGGTAGCTCGACCTTGGCAGCTTTCTAATATACTCTGATACTTGAGTGTTTGATATTTGTTGTCATTGCATGTTACAAATTGTATTATGATCTTCAGGGTGTATGATATTCTAAAAACTGATTTCAAGTGTGAACCTTTATATGTAGCATGACGAGCATGCATGAGTTTCGGCAATTCACCACAAACCAATTCACGATTTTTTAAATTATTAAGACTGATTCAGGAAGCTATCATTGTCTGAACTTATACTTAGTCAATCTATGTTTGTTTCCATTATATCAGATTGATGTATGGTGACCTATTGTTAAAGATATTTTCATGATGTTATACTTAGTCATGACTCAATAATTCCTTGGACCAGATGTCTGTGCTGCAGTACAACGCCTTAGCTGACTCTGTATGCATGACTCAGTTTATAGAAGTCAGGAAGGGATGCTAGCATATGCTTCTACTTACTCATATTATATGTCAATATATAAAATGCTCAGAAAATTCTTTTGTTTAGGATTTTGCGTCATTGTTTGTATGTATGAGCTGGACAATGTTATTATATGTATCTGCATATGCAAGAGACAGGTAAGTCAGTTTTGCCCTAAATAGTGATGTAAGCTAGAGTAGAAGGCAAATTAAATATGTTTGTCCTTTTTCTTTAAGTCTATATGGACATATATGTCCCTTGAATTTGCAGGTGGTGAGTCGTATTATCAAAAAGTGGTTCCGCTTTTTGAAACCCACGTCGCCAATGAGGCAAGTAATGATATGGAGGCTGAGTTATTGGACCACAAGTACATTTTGCCCAAGAATAGTTGCTTCTACATGGTATGGATTGAAAATCTTTTCAGGTATTTAGCTTCTGATGTTGTTCAATTCTAAATTTATAAATATTCTTTGTTTGCTCAATATGCTGTCAATATTGGGCTTTTGAGTTCTCACTGAAAGATGGCTCTAATTTTCATTGAGAAGTTCATTCTTTAATATAAATGCCTCCATTTAATATACTGCATCTAATATTCCGAATGCTTTGTTTCCATGTCATGAGGAAGTCTGACCTCAGGCAGATTCACAACTTAATTCCTGGTAAGGATCTTTGCTCTTATTATTCATATGAATCTTCTTTCTAGGGATGCAAGAAAAGGTTCTTTGTTCTCTGAAAGTTTATAAGTTAGCTGATTACTACCATTCACCAAATCTCTAGAGCATGCATTTGCAGTTGCCTTGTTCTTGGCTCTTCTGTTTGAATAACTCCATGTAGAAGTTGTTATGGACTTCTGTGCATATATTGCTAAATATCCTATATCTTTTACAAATTGGATTAAGGTTCATTATTGACCTTTGGCAGCGGAGTCTGATTGTGGCTTCAATCTTATACTGATCGATCCTCCATGGGAGAATAGCAGTGCACATCAGAAACTGAAGTATGTTCATCTGTATTATTCTATTAAGTTTAAATTCTGAATTACGAGAGGTTTCCTGTTAAATTGTGAAAATATTGGACCTCTTTATAGAGGCTGCTTATAAAATTTTATTTTATTCATCTTCTAACAAATGATGTAACAGTTTCATTGAGCTTTCTTTTCAGATTTTCTTTCTCTCACAACTGCAGGTACCCGACTTTGCCCAATCGGTACTTTTTATCTCTTCCTATAAAGCAGCTTACCCATACTGCTGGAGCCCTGGTAGCCTTGTGGGTAACCAATAGGGAGAAATTGCGGAACTTTGTGGAGAATGAATTATTTCCCAAATGGGGTGTCAAGTATGCTACTACGTTTTACTGGCTGAAGGTATTATTATCTTTCACATAAATTAGAATTCATCACTTGTTGCTTGGTTTTCTCACATTCAACCTAGTTCACTGGTAGGTGAAAGCAGATGGCTCATTGATCAGTGAATTGGATCTCTTTCATCACAGACCGTACGAGTGTCTTCTTCTGGGTTTTAGTCATGGGAAGGTGAGGATCAGTAATCAGGTATCAGTCTACTATTACTCCTTGTCGGATACTGATCTCAATCACTATCATTGCAGGAAATGAATTCTGAACAGTTGCTGAGACCAAACCACTTACCAGATAATCAAGTCTTTATCAGTGTCCCAGGAGATTATTCAAGGAAACCCCCAATTGGAGGTATTCTTGTGGCAACATAGCCTCGGGATCTTGTGTTCTGATTTCAGTTACTTATCCGATCCCGAATTGGCGCCCCAGTTTGGTCTCGTTTATGTCTTACTCCTGATGTCACTAAGTCTATAAAATCGAGGTTATTCATTGTTATGTCTTTGCATTCTCAGAGATTCTGCTAGACTATGTGCCAGGGTTTAAGCATGCCCGCTGCATTGAACTGTTTTCTAGGGAGATGATAGCAGGCTGGACTTCTTGGGGTAACGAACCCCTACACTTTCAAGATTCAAAGTACTTTCTAAAGTACAATTAATTGATCTCTACATGAAATGAAGGGCCTCATGATCAGAGAAGGTCATCCTTTCCATCCGAACCTCTGCTGACATTCTGATGATCTTTGCTCACCAATATGTTCCCGTATCCCTATGAAATCCAGCATTCTCGGACGGATTAGTTGAGGAATTTCGATTTGGTTTCTTATTAATAAGATCTGATTACTCCTCTCAGGAAGTAATGACTCTCTGGAAGGCCAGCAGCCCATTGTTCTATGTCATGTAGGCTTATTATCAGTCAACACAAAGGTAAGTGTAGTCAGACGACAATTGGAATGCACGTTAAATCTCTATAGTGCCAAACAATAGTTTCTTGATGCTTTCAATAGTGTCAACCGGTTGTTTCTTGATGTTTTGTGTTGAATGGATGTGATGATGGTTTGATCATTGACCATGCAAATAATTAGAGTGCTTTTGTCAGATAATTTGTATCCACATCTTGAATCAGGCGATGATACTGTGCACTCTAATACCAAACGACATTGCATTTGCTTGTGATAAGGTTGATAGGACTTCCTATGCATTCCCTAACATTTAGTTCAGTATCTCCAAATGGTACCAACATCCAACCAAAGCTATGTGATGATGATCAGTAACTTCTTGATAAAAAAACAGTTTGGTCTTCTTTAACATCTTGAAACCTGAAAAAAGACGAGTATCATATAAATTACTTGGAACTTGCTCACTCATATTTCTAACACGCCTGACTTGACTAATATTTTCGAGAGTCGCCAAGCTAGTGAATGTTTTAACTGAAACAGAAAACATGCCGTGAAAAGTTAGGAATCAAAAATAATTTTTTTTTTCTTTTATAATATGAATTTGTTACTCGAGTAGCCACTTCACAAAAGTATTTTTTCTTTAGAAAAAAAGGAAATTGCGAAAGAAAAAAAAAAGGAAAAGAAAACACTAACCTATGTGAAGTTAACGACTTCACATAGTTTATGCGTGCTCATCATTATCTCATGCCCAAACCCCTAAAATCTGTTCACCACTTCACAATACACTTACGTGACAACTCATTACAAATAGTCAGTCGTGTTGGAAATGTTCTCAAATAAACTCATTGTATAGTGATGCACTTCATGTTCACATTCAAGTATAATGTTCTATATGTGAGTTAGCTATGTGCACAATATAATATGAGCTTACAGTTTGTTCCTTCACACTGCATTGTGCAGAACCGGATGGGAACTTGGCTCACGAGAGGTGCATGGGAACTTGGCTCACGAGGACGATTTCGCAGGTATGAACGTTGCCTTTGGTAGCTTTGGAAATAGCATTTTATCTTCTTGGATTATAGACACGGGGGCGACTAACCATATGTGTGGCAATATTTGCTCCCTTGACAATCTTATAGCTCTTCCTAATCTCACACTTATACATTTACCCGATGCCTCTACACACTCTATTACACATACTGGGAATGTTTCTGCACAAAAATTTCACTCTTACAAACGTTTTGTTGGTTCCCTCCTTCAAGTTCAACCTTCTCTCTATTCCCAAACTTTGCTCCTCATTATTTGTTGAAGTGTTGTTTCATGCGTCTCATTGTATGTTTCAGGACCCGAAGAATAAACAAGTTATAGCGGTGGGCAATCAGGCTGGAAATCTGTATTTTGTGGATAAATCCTCCTTTGATTATGATGTGATAGAATCTTGTATTAATAATTCTTGTTTTACTTCACATAATTGTGCTGATTCCTTGTGGCACTTGAGGCCGGGTCACCCCTCCTCTGTTGTAATGCAGTATATTACAGATATTGAAACTGCAATCTCACTTTGCAACCTGAATTGTGAAGTCTGTCCTATTGCGGAACAACATCGTCTGCCTTTTTCTTCAAGTAGCATCACTTTCGCCTCCATATTTGAGTTGTTACACACTGATCTTTGGGGACCCTATTCATTAGAGTTCCCTAAATGGCTGCAATAATTTCCTAACTGTTGTGGGCGATCTTACCCGTGCCACTTGGACATTCTTACTTAGATACAAATCACAGGTGCATCAAACAATATCCAACTTCCCTGCTATGGTAAAAACCCAATTTCATACCTCAGTAAAATGCATCCGCTCTGACAATGGAACCGAGTTTAACAACTCTCAGTGTCAGTCCCTATTCCATTCTTCTGGTATTATTCATTAGACATCATGCTCGTACACCCTTAGCAAAACGAGGTCATCGAACGAAAGCACAGACATGTACTTCAGGTAGCTAGAGCTCTGTTGTTCCAAGCCCACTTACCTCGAAAATTTTGGGGTGAATCCATTCTAATAACTACTTATCTTATCAATAGATTGCCCACATCCATTTTTCATTGGAAATCTCCCTTTGAAGTGCTCTATAACAAACCTCCCAACCTCAATAACATCAAAGTCTTTTGGCTGTCTCTGCTTTACCATGAACACCTCACCCCAGAAGCAAAAATTTGATGCGAGAGCCTCCAAATGCCTTAGTATAGGTTATTGCCAATTGAAGAAAGCCTATAGGGTGTATGATTTGGATACACCTATCTCCTTTGCCTCTAGAGATGTTATATTTTGCAAACACTCCTTTCCCTTTAGCTCTACTTATTCGCCCCCTGATCCAATATGCCTTCCTTTTCCAATTGATGATATGGAACCTCCTTGTGATGCACCTGTCCCCTCTCCTCCATCCTCTGAATTCGTTCCAGCCACAACAGCACCTTCTCCCCCTCTTCGTCGGTCACAAATGACCCATTCCAAGCCTTCTTGGCTCGCTGATTACGTCTACAATTGTTCTTATTCTGCATCCTCTTGTACTCCCTCTTCTTACTCTGGTGCACATAGTGTTTTTGTTACCAACTTGTCTGCCTTGCAGGAACCTAAAAGTTATCTCCAGGCCAGTAAAGACGAGCGTTAGGTGAAGGCTATGTCTCAGGAGCTGTAGGCGCTTGCTGCAAATAACACTTGGACCTTCACTTCCTTGCCGCCTGGGAAGAGAACTATTGGCTCGCGCTGGGTCTTTAAGTTGAAGCTCAAGCCAGATGGGTCCGTTGATTGCTACAAGGCACGCTTGGTTGCAAAAGGTTACAACCAGATTGAAGGGGTAGATTACTTCGACTCCTTTTCCCCTGTTGCAAAATCAGTAACTGTTTGTGTGTTTATCTCTTTGGCAGCTTCTAAATCTTGGCCATTGATGCAGCTCAACGTTAATAACACATTCCTCCATGGCTCCTTAGATTTGGATGTGTACATGGACCCTCCTGAGGGCTTGCTCAATGTGCTTGCTGGTTAAGTTTGCAAATTGCAGAAATCCCTCTACGGCCTTAAACAGACCTCTCGTCAGTGGAACCTCGAGCTGACCTCCAAGCTTGTCAAGTTTGGCTTCAGTCAATCTTCCCATGAACATTGCCTTTTTCTCAAGAAATTTGCAGGTGAGTTATATGTGGACGACATCTTGTTGGCTGAATCATCTCCTGCTGCTCTTCAATCTGTCAAGGATTAACTCCATCGCTTTTTCACCATTAAAGATCTTGAGGCGGCTAAATATTTCCTTGGTCTCGAATTGGCTCGTTCCTCACATGGCATTTTAGTCTCGCAGCATAAAATTTGCAAGATATTCTATCAGACACTTCCATGATCAATGCAAAACCTGTTCCCACTCCCTTGCCTGTTGGACTTAAGTTAGTTCTTGATGATGGTCATGTCCTTCCTGATCCTGGCCGTTTTAGGCGCTTGGTTGGTTGCCTTCTCTACTTGGGTTTTACTCGCCCAGATATCTCCTTCGCCGTCCAGCAACTTAGTCAGTTTCTTCAGGCACCTCGGCGCTCTCCTTGGGATGCAACATTGCATATTCTTTCCTACCTCAAGGGCACTCCCACCATCGGTTTGTTCTTCTCTTTTGCCAGTTCCACTCAGTTCACTGCTTACTCCGATGCTTCGTGGGCTTCGAGTTTGGATTCTCACTGTTCGATTATTGGCTTCCGTGTGTTCTTGGGCTCCTCCCTCATCTCGTGGAAGACAAGAAAGCAAGGTACGATTTCTCGTTCTTCCGCCAAAGCTGAATATCGTAGTATGGAATCCATTGTCTACGAACTTCTTTGGATTTCTGTGTCTCTGCCAATTCCTTTTTGGTGCGACAACAAAGCTGCCCTTTACATCACTGCGAACCCGATCTTTCACGAGCGCACTAAGCACTTGGACATCGATTGTCATCTTGTTGGGGACCAGTTTAAGCTCGGTTTCATTTCCCCTTCGCACATCCGCAACTCTGATCAATTGGCCGTCCTTTTCACCAAAGCTCTTCCTTCCCCTGTTTTTGCTCGTTTCCTCTCCAAGATGTGTCTTTCTTCCACGCCTCCATCTTGAGGGGGGGCTGTAGAGATATGATGATTTTGTCTTGTTCCCAACTATAGTAGAAGCAGAACTCCATTGAAGACGATGCTGCTGCAGTACTCTGTTTCTATTTATTCTTTGTACTATAAATCGTGTTTTTCAATATTAGTTGTTTAGCATTTTTAGCTTTGACACTTGGAAGCTTTTTACACACAGGCACATGTAGTTAAAGTAGGTACACATTCTTCTTCAGTGCAACCATGTATGTATACCTGCAGTTTAGATGTAACAAGTTCAGTTTTTGGGAAATAAGAAATATGTTTTTCTCACTGAAATATTCACCATGAATACTGCTACTTGTTTGGCGAATTTCATCTTCTCACAACTATCTTTGGCAATCACTATTTCCTTACCCATCGTGTATGATCACGTTGGGGCAATTTGGCTGTACCTAATAAAGCATAAATCTCATAGTGTCAACATAACAATTTCCTTAACATTGTCAAGACTCAATTTTCTGGCATAGGTTGGGCATCCCGCATGGATAGCCCCCATTCAGTTACTGGTTATTATATTTTCCGTTCTTCCTCATTGATTTTTTGGAAAACAAAGAAACAATCAAGGTTCATGGCTAAGGACGAATATCGTAATCTAGTCTCGAGGGTAGGTGAGCTCCACTAGATCCTTATTTTCTATGAGATTTCAGAATTCCTATGCACACACCAATTCCTTTTTGGTGCGATAATCAAGCGGCTTTACACATCACTACGAATTTGGTATTTCACGAATGTACCAAGCGCCTGGATATATATTGCCACTTGGTGAGCCGTAAATAAAAGCGTTGGTTCATTTCTCCTCTTGGCACATTTCTAGCAAGCAACAAAATTGCTGACTTGTGTAACAAAGTTCTGCCTGCTCCAGCTTTTATCTCTGGTGTCCAAGTTAGGCTTGGTGACACTTCGCCCAGTGCCAACTTGAGGCGGCTGTTAAGTTCTTAGGTGCTATTCATCGTTCCTTTTGACAGAAAACATAGTATGGCTTCTTCTCTCTTTGGTTTGTTAGCTGATGTGAGCTAGCAAGCATAGCTGGCATGTTTCTTTTTCCTTCCCGTGTGTTATATATAATCAACTGTTTAGCACAATTGTTAATTGCATGTGGTAAATATTTTCCACAGAAAACAGAGTGTGGCTTCTTCTCTTTTTCTTCAAGATATCACAGAGAAAATCACATTTTGACTTGTCAAAAGACAGGAAGAGAGAAGGCAGTCTCTTATTTCAAAAACCAAAATTCGGCTACATCTTCCGTGACATGGACTGTAAGAATAAGATACTACGAGGGGTGATGGTTTAGTATTTCCCTTTTCTTTTTGCGTATACGTATATGCGATGATACAATATTAACATAAGGTAAACTGCTCAACAACAAAACTCAAATTTCTGTATCAACTGCAGAAGCTCTAAAAGAAGCCTCGTCAAGGGGTGTAAAGTGGTTATAGCGACACAAAAATAAGAAAGGAACTTTGTCTGAACTTTTGACACTGGACATTGTGTGCTTGACTTAGTCCTTGTTTGACATTGATGGTACTATCATTGGCTCGCTCTGTGATAGACTCGTGTATTCTGAAGATGGTAACTTGGCTGGCACAAACAACATTATTTCATCAGAGTTTTCTTTTGGGGTTTGCATACAGGTGTAGCTTCTGAGACATATGTTCTTTTCAGCAAATGAGATTTATGGCTTCGTTTTAGTGGTACTTTCTTTTCAATTGAACATTATGACAAGATTCTCAGCTGTATTAATAAGTTTTCTCTTTATACAACAATCAGAAAAATAGAGTAGTCGTTTGTCTTCCCTAGTAGAGTGAATTCCTACCGTGCTATCTCTTCCTGGTTCTTTCTATCAATCTCTTCCTCACATGTCGAGTGACGGGATACACATTAGGAACTTCTTAGATCATGAATATGCAGATCAAATGCTTTTCTTCTATTATATTTTTTTTTTGTCGTTCTTATGCATGTATATTAAATGCTTAAATTTGCTTTGAACTTTAAATTCTATGATATTTCTATATTTAGCTATGATTTCCAGGGGTTGCTGGTCTATGGATTATTATTTGTATTGCTGAGCCATCATTCATATAGTGGTGTACTATTGTAATAGCAGAAGCTGATCTTCTTAGACACTTCTGAGGTAGTAGCTGGTACTTTGTGCCCTTATTGGGCAAACGCAACAGAAGTTCGTGCATCTATTACTCAAGCAGTATCGGATATGCTTGAAATTGTGGCACCTGGGACTTTGAAAGGAAGTGGTGTAAGAATACTTTTTGATCATCTATGGGTAACTCCCAAAAAGATAGCTGACTCAACCTGATGTTTTGATCAGTATCTAAGTCAGTTAAAATAGTTTGCTTGAGGCATTTTGAAAGCAATTAATGTACTCGCATTATATTTTATTTGAGAAATAATTGTCCGTTAGTACTCGATACTGTTGATTGGCTTGCTTTATTTGGTTCTTTAGTTGCTTGAGTTCAACAATATACCTTCCATGTGGTTAACTCAGCCACAATGGAATCAACTGCATATGGAAGGTGCTTGAATTACAACTTTCAACAATGAAGCTTCTAATACAAGTTGCCAACTGAGAAGCATTGCTATGAAGTGAACATATATTGGAATGCCAACTGAGAAGCATTGCTATGAAGTGAACATATATTGGAACACAAGTGCTCTTTTGCAAGGCGTAAAAATGTTTTAAGTATCTCAATCCACATGGTTATCACTCTTCTATCTATATAAATAAGATTCTAATTAGGACATTGCGTGGTATTAAAAATTGAAGTAATTGCAATAGGCAATTTTAATAAAAAATAAAAAGAGGAGTATAAAGAATATATGTTTTTCACTGAAGACACAAGTACTACAAACAAAGTATTCTAATTTACAATAGGCTAGATTTATTCTTAAGCTAATGGCTGTTGATGTCTTGAAGAAAAACCCGTATAGCATGCAACTCGTCAATTACGACGGCTCTAGAATTCATATTTGGTTTCTCAATTCAGTGCTTGCTTAAATAACATCATCTCGCTAAAAATTGTTTGAGAATTTAAAGATTGAAGTAGAGATTCAAACACTCAATTGTTTCACATTAACCACTAAAAGCAATGTGTTTTTTGACACTATCTAGAACCAAATGACAACCTATGTATCTATCTCTTCCTCTCTACCATTTATCTAACCAAAGACGCAACCTTTGTCCCTATCTAGTTATTCTCCACCGTCTTCCCCCATATTTTAAATTTCAAGAAAGGTTGAAACCATTGAATTTTTTTCTTTGTATACTTCAAACCCAAAAATGTATGTGAGTTCTATGAAACCTTCACATTCTCAACATTCTAACTTGAAAGTAATAGGATTATAAATTTGAGGCCAGTTTCAAATGCGAAGAATGAGTTAGGAGTTGACGCCTAAAGGCGAGATAATTCTCCACAGTTTTTGCAAATTTATTCTCAACTTATTCATTATGTTTGGTTTTATCCCATTTGCCTTTTCAAAACCTTTTGTTTGTCATACATTTAAGACTTTTGTACAAATCATACAGAAACACCATATTTGTCCATATCGACATCTAAACTTTGTAGATGTACCACAGTAAAATTTGTTGAAAAATCGCGACTACGCAACCACAAATTAGTTTATTTTTGAACTTCGGAAATAAAATATCATATACTACACGGTAAAACGATTGTCTAGATGCCAATCTCATTGTTTCTTTTTCAATTACCTTTGCATCTATCATCTTAAAAGATTTCTTTAAGTATTATGAAATCAATTATTTGTCACAACAAAAAAAGTTAATTATACACTTTTTTGGAAGTCTAGAGAAAAAATTATCCATTTGTTCAAAAGTAATAAACCGAATGCACTTCAAACTTCAAATTGTTCCCAAAAAATACAAAAACTGCTTTTAAAATATGTCAATAAAAATCAATTAACAATTTTCTCTTAAAATAAAACACGTGACTTTTTTTATTCACTTATTCACAAAAGTAATAAACCGAATGCACTTCAAACTTCAAAGTGTTCCCAAAAAATACAAAAACTGCTTTTAAAAAATATCAATAAAAATCAATTAACAATTTTCTCTTAAAATAAAAACACGTGACTTTTTTTATGCACTTATTCACAAACCAGAAAATTTATATACTTGTTAAACTACACAAAATATTCAGACTTTGTAAATTTATCTTAGAGAAATTAGTACACTTGA
The DNA here is from genome assembly GCF_000512975.1 of Sesamum indicum. Classification (NCBI taxonomy): domain Eukaryota; kingdom Viridiplantae; phylum Streptophyta; class Magnoliopsida; order Lamiales; family Pedaliaceae; genus Sesamum; species Sesamum indicum. The sequence goes on from NC_026147.1 coordinate 22,389,376, forward strand.
TGCTAATTTTAAAAACATACGTTGATAACAGAAAACACTTGACAAGAGAAAACAAATCTTAGCAAAAGAAAAAAAGAAAAAACAATAATTTTTTTTAAAATACACTATAGTTAATTCCTCATAAAAACTATAAAAAAATTCTCATATCTAGTATTATTTGAGTTACCAACCTTTTTGTTCATTAAAACACATTTATCAAATCTTGAAATTATGTAATAATATTCACAAAATTCACAAAGAAAAGCAAATTTAATTGGCATCTAGACAACCCCTCTACGCTTAGCATAGTATTTAATTTTCCAAAGTGCACAAATAAAATAACTCATAGTTGGATAATATAGATTTTTCGATATTTTTCTATGATACATCTGCAAATATAAGATGTTAACATGGACCAACATGATTTCTGTAAATTCATACAATTATTTTAAATGTATAACAACAAAAAATTTCAAAGCAGGCTATTTCAAAGCCATTAGAAAAACCCAACACGACGAATTAATCAAGAATAAATTTACAAAAAAGGGGAGATTTGTTCTCCAATTTAGGACTCAACTCTATCCTTTCATCGTTCACATTTCAACAGCCTCAAACATTCTCAATCCTATTCTTTCCGAGTCAAAATGATGGTCACGTGAGTTTTTCAAAGAAATCAACACACAATATTTGGATTTGAAGTTTACAATGCATAAAATCAATGGTTTCAGCCTCCTCGATTTCAAAAATATGGGAGAAAAGTTGGCAAGGAAGAATCGATAAGGACATTGGTCACTTTTCAGTTAGAAATTCGAAGAGAGGAATATGAAGATACACAAGTTAACATTAGGTTCTAAAATATCATCAAAAAACACACTTTTAGCGGCCGGAATGTGTCCCGATTGAGTGTTTAAGTCCTACTCAACCCTTTTGATTCCCACACAATTTTTAACAATATGAAAGTTATCCGGCAACACAGAATCTGCGAACCAAATCCAAATTCTAGCGCCCCCAACCATTAATAAACGAGTACACATTACCTATACTAACTAACATGCTTCACTTGTAGAATTAAATATAAACAGGCTACAGTGTTAGGCCACCATTTGTAACTGCATAATACGTACTTTTGGAATTTAACTAATGACGACTTATCATATCTACCTCATGCTTTTGGGGACCTGAAGCATACTAGGCAATTCTCAATTTTAGTGGCACTAGCAAGAGATATACAATGAAAATATTGCTAACAATGAAGCATGCAAATAAAATAATTGCTAATAGATGATAAGACATCTCTGTTAAATAAGTCCTTTCTCCTTGTACTTTGCATTAAGACAGAACTAGGAAGAAACCAAGACAGGGAAGAAAACAACATAGATACATAACTGTGGCATTCTCCAATTCAAAGGCATAATATGCAACAGATATTTCATAACCACAATACCTTTCTAGATGTAGTTGAGAGTTCATATTCTGGTTGGCCCATCGATTGGGCAAGTACTGATTGGTTTAAGAAGTTTAATCACAGTCCAACCAGAAATTTTAAGTTGAGATCAAATTGGAGTAACAGAGAGTGGATGGCGGCACTTAAATTTCAGTTAATAACATATAATCATTATGACAGGAGATAGGAGAAATTGACCGCTAAAACACGGAGGAAGTCTGATTGTAGAAACGCCGCCTTGAAAGAAAGAAAACCAAAACCTTCCAAGAAAAAAAATAAATTCAAGAACAAACAAGAAACCGTGTAATCAAGATTGTGAGTGCTGGCAATATGTATAAATGCAATTCCTGGACAAATGGCATGAATCTTGAGCAAGACCGAATTGAACAAATTTGTTATGCAATGGGAAAATCGTGTGAACTCATGCTTCCTGAACTAATTATAAAAGAACCCTTGCAAAAGCAAAGTACCTTTTTAGGTAATAATCCGAGAAATTCAAGAGAACCCATGTAGTAGTTCCTTGAAACAATTAGCCAAAACCTCCAAGAAAAAGAAAAAAATTCAAGAGTAAATAAGAAACCGTGTAATCAAGAAGTACCTAAACATAAATAAGAAATTGTGGAATCAAGAAGTACCTAAAGATGGAGGCCTGAGGGCGGTCGCAGCACGAGAACGGCGGAGGTAGCTGCCTGAGAACGCGTCGCCATTAGAGCAGGGGCTTTTCACTTGAAAACTCTCGATTTTGCACTCTCTCGATTTCTTTATGTTTTGTTCAAAATTCTCTTACCTGATGTTGTTGTATATAAATTGGGCTGGGGCCTATCTCCAACGGTACAAATTTCAGTTGGGCCCAATGCTAAAAAACTTATTATTATTGTAACGGCTTGTTTGAAATTCGTTACAATTTATAACGGCTGTTGTATTGTAATAGACTAATAGGCATGAGAGACCATTACAATAGTAATTCAATTGTAAAAAATGCATTTAGACCTATTTTTGGAACTGTTAAATTAAATTTGATTTAATAATTATTGAAATGGTCTTTATAACACACATAAAATGTTAACATGGAACAACATAACTATTGTAAATTTATACAATAATTTTAAATGTATAACAATAAAAAATTTCAAAGCATGCCCATTAAAAAAAAACTCAACACGACGAATTAACCAAAAATAATTTCAAAGCCAGTAGCCCATTGTTCTATGTCATGTAAGCTTATTATCGATCAATACTGAGGTAAATGTTGTCAAACAACAATCAAAATGCACGTTAAATCTTTCAGTGCCAACATCAAACCAAAGTTATGTAGTGATGATAAGTAACTTCTTGATACGAAAACAGTTTGATTTTTCTTTAATATCCTGAAACCTGAAAAAGGACGAGTATCATATAAATGATCAGTAGCCACTTCACAAAAATATTTTTTTTTTAAAAAAAAAAAAAAATATAAAGAAAACACTTAACTATGTGAAGTTAACGACTTCGCCTAGTTTTTTTTTTTAAAGGATAAATTACATATTCTTCTGAAATATCTGGCTTAATTACAAATATTTATAAATATCTTTTTAATTTTAACGACCGTTCAACAACTATCACAATTTGTTAGTCTCTGTTAGTTTTTATCTAATTTGTGATAAAATGATCAATATATCTTTTAGACTATAAAATTAACTTTAGTTATTTTTTTAAAAAACCTAATTATTCTTTTTTACAATTTTTTTTATTTTTTTCATCTACTTTGTCATTTTTTTTATAATTTTAATTTTTTTTAAAAATAGCAAAAATTGAGAATTTTAACCATCCATTCAAAAATTATATAATTTTATCAAATATTAAAAAATATTAGTAATTTATGAAACAATAAGGAATATTTATAATTATACCAAATTTTAATAAAGCTCGTTGTAATTAAAATAAAATTGTCAAGTCAATATTCCATGTAATTATACCTTGCTATGTCTTGTTCTGTTACAATGTGTACAATGCAACATGTGTTTGTCAGTGTTTTGCCTTTTCTTGTCAAATCTGGAGCTGCTCCTAACGTTCAAGGCCAAGCTCTCAGTATTATCTGTAAGTTTCATGTTAACTCGCCTCTGCTTCTCTACATTTTGTTAGGGAGTAGGCTTTGTTTATTGTGGGTGCAGGATCCAATAACCAGAAGTTCGTGTCTTACACTATCAAAAATGTGCCATTAAGCCCCATAAGGAATTGTATAAGTTGTGTGAAGGTGGCTGATTCTGCAACTGTGTCCCAGGCGCCATGGGAAGGTGAGGATCAGTAATCAGGTATCAGTCTACTATTACTCCTTGTCGGATACTGATCTCAATCACTATCATTGCAGGAAATGAATTCTGAACAGTTGCTGAGACCAAACCATTTACCAGATAATCAAGTCTTTATCAGTGTCCCAGGAGATTATTCAAGGAAACCCCCAATTGGAGGTATTCTTGTGGCAACATAGCCACGGGATCTTGTGTTCTAATTTCAGTTACTTATCCGATCCCGAATTGACACCCCAGTTTGGTCTCGTTTATGTCTTACTCCTGATGTCACTAAGTCTATAAAATTGAGGTTATTCATTGTTATGTCTTTGCATTCTCAGAGATTCTGCTAGACTATGTGCCAGGGTTTAAGCCTGCCCGTTGCATTGAACTGTTTTCTAGGGAGATGATAGCAGGCTGGACTTCTTGGGGTAACGAACCCCTACACTTTCAAGATCCAAAGTACTTTCTAAAGTACAATTAATTGATTTCTACATGAAATGAAGGGCCTCATGATCAGAGAAGGTCATCCTTTCCATCCGAACCTCTGTTGACATTCTGATGGAACTGTTTTCTAGGGAGATGATAGCAGGCTGGATTTCTTGGGGTAACGAACCCCTACACTTTCAAGATTCAAAGTACTTTCTAAAGTACAATTAATTGATTTCTACATGAAATGAAGGGCCTCATGATCAGAGAAGGTCATCCTTTCCATCCGAACCTCTGTTGACATTCTGATGATCTTTGCTCACAAATATGTTCCCGTATCCCTATGAAATCCAGCATTCTCGGACGGATTAGTTGAGGAATTTCAATTTGGTTTCTTATTAATAAGATCTGATTACTCCTCTCAGGAAGTAATGACTCTCTGGAAGGCCAGCAGCCCATTGTTCTATGTCATGTAGGCTTATTATCAGTCAACACAAAGGTAAATGTAGTCAGACGACAATCGGAATGGACGTTAAATCTCTATAGTGTCAAACAATAGTTTCTTGATGCTTTCAATAGTGTCAACCGGTTGTTTCTTGATGTTTTGTGTTGAATGGATGTGATGATGATTTGATCATTGACCATGCAAATAATTAGAGTGCTTTTGTCAGATAATTTGTATCCACAACTTGAATCAGGTGATGATACTGTGCACTCTAATACCAAACGACATTGCATTCGCTTGTGATAAGGTTGATAGGACTTCCTCTGCATTCCCTAACATTTAGTTCAGTATCTCCAAATGGTACCAACATCCAACCAAAGCTATGTGATGATGATCAGTAACTTCTTGATAAAAAAACAGTTTGGTCTTCTTTAACATCCTGAAACCTGAAAAAGGACGAGTATCATATAAATTACTTGGAACTTGCTCACTCATATTTCTAACACGCCTGACTTGACTAATATTTTCGAGAGTCGCCAAGCTAGTGAATATTTTAACTGAAACAGAAAACATGCCGTGAAAAGTTAGGAATCAAAAATAACTTTTTTTCCTTTATAATGTGAATTTATTACTCGGAGTAGCCACTTCACAAAAGTATTTTTTTTTTAGAAAAAAAGGAAATTGCGAAAGAAAAAAAAAGGAAAAGAAAACACTAACCTATGTGAAGTTAACGACTTCACATAGTTTATGCGTGCTCATCATTATCTCATGCCCAAACCCCTAAAATCTGTTCACCACTTCACAGTACACTTACGTGACAACTCATTACAAATAGTCAGTCGTGTTGGAAATGTTCTCAAATAAACTCATTCTATAATGATGCACTTCATGTTCACATTCAAGTATAACCTTCTATCTGTGAGTTAGCTATGTGCACAATATAATATGTTCCTTCACACTGCATTGTGCAGAACCGGATGGGAACTTGGCTCACGAGAGGTGCATGGGAACTTGGCTCATGAGGACGATTTGCAGGTATGAACGTTGCCTTTGGTAGCTTAGGAAATAGCATTTTATCTTCTTGGATGATAGACACGGGGGCGACTAACCATATGTGTGGCAATATTTGCTCCCTTGACAATCTTATAGCTCTTCCTAATCTCACACTTATACATTTACCCGCTGCCTCTACACACTCTGTTACACATACTGGAATGTTATTCTGCACAAAAATTTCACTCTTACAAACATTTTCTTGGTTCCCTCCTTCAAGTTCAACCTTCTCTCTATTCCCAAACTTTGCTCTTCATTATCTGTTGAAGTGTTGTTTCATGCGTCTCATTGTATGTTTCAGGACCCGAAGAGTAAACAAGTTATAGCGGTGGGCAATCAGGCTGGAAATCTGTATTTTGTGGATAAAAAATCCTCCTTTGATTCTTGTATTAATAATTCTTATTTTACTTCACATAATTGTGTTGATTCCTTGTGGCACTTGAGGCCGGGTCATCCCTCCTCTGTTGTAATGCAGTATATTACAAATATTAACTGCAATCTCACTTTGCAACCTAAATTGTGAAGTATGTCCTATTGCGGAACAACACCGTTTGCCTTTTCCTTCAAGTAGCATCACTTTCGCCTCCATATTTGAGTTGTTACACACTGATCTTTGGGGACCCTATCATCAGAGTTCCCTAAATGGCTGCAATAATTTCCTAACTCTTCTGGACAATCTTACCCATGCCACTTGGACATTCTTACTTAGATACAAATCACAGGTGCATCAAATAATAGCCAACTTCCTTGCTATGGTAAAAACCCAATTTCATACCTAAGTAAAATGCATCCGCTCTGACAATGGAACCGAGTTTAACAACTCTCAGTGTCAGTCCCTATTCCATTCTTCTGGTATTATTCATTAGACATCATGCTCGTACACCCCTCAGCAAAACGGGGTCATCGAACGAAAGCACAGACATGTACTTCAGGTAGCTTAGAGCTCTGTTGTTCCAAGCCCACTTACCTCAAAAATTTTGGGGTGAATCCATTCTAATAACTACTTATCTTATCAATAGATTGCCCACATCCATTTTTCACTGGAAATCTCCCTTTGAAGTGCTCTATAACAAACCTCCCAACCTCAATAACATCAAAGTCTTTTGGCTGTCTCTGCTTTACCATGAACACCTCACCCCAGAAGCAAAAATTTGATGCGAGAGCCTCCAAATGCCTTAGTATAGGTTATAGCCAATTGAAGAAAGCCTATAGGGTGTATCATTTGGATGCACATATCTCCTTTGCCTCTAGAGATGTTATATTTTGCAAACACTCCTTTCCCTTTAGCTCTACTTATTCGCCCCCTGATCTAATATGCCTTCCTCTTTCAATTGATGATATGGAACCTCCTTGTGATGCACCTGTCCCCTCTCCTCCATCCTCTGAATTCGTTCCAGTCACAACAGCACCTTCTCCCCCTCTTCGTCGGTCAGAAATGACCCATTCCAAGCCTTCTTGGCTCGCTGATTACGTCTGCAATTGTTCTTATTCTGCATCCTCTTGTACTCCCTCTTCTTACTCTGTTGCACATAGTGTTTTTGTTACCAACTTGTCTGCCTTGCAGGAACCTAAAAGTTATCTCCAGGCCAGTAAAGACAAGCGTTAGGTGAAGGCTATGTCTCAGGAGTTGTAGGCGCTTGCTGCAAATAACACTTGGACCTTCACTTCCTTGCCACATGGGAAGAGAACTATTGGCTCGCGCTGGGTCTTTAAGTTGAAACTCAAGCCAGATGGGTCCGTTGATTGCTACAAAGCACGCTTGGTTGCAAAAGGTTACAACCAGATTGAAGGGGTAGATTACTTCGACTCCTTTTCCCCTGTTGCAAAATTAGTAACTGTTTGTGTGTTTATCTCTTTGGCAGCTTCTAAATCTTGGCCATTGATGCAGCTCGACGTTAATAACACATTCCTCCATGGCTCCTTGGATTTGGATGTGTACATGGACCCTCCTGAGGGCTTGCTCAATGTGCCTGCTGGTTAAGTTTGCAAATTGCAGAAATCCCTCTACAGCCTTAAACAGAACTCTCATCAGTGGAACCTCGAGCTGACCTCCAAGCTTGTCATGTTTGGCTTCAGTCAATCTTCCCATGAACATTGCCTTTTTCTCAAGAAATTTGCAGGTGAGTTTACTGCTCTTTCAGTATATGTGGACGACATCTTGTTGACTGGATCATCTCCTGCTGCTCTTCAATCTGTCAAGGATTAACTCCATCGCTTTTTCACCATTAAAGATCTTGAAGCGGCTAAATATTTCCTTGGTCTCGAATTGGCTCGTTCCTCACATGGTATTTTAGTCTCGCAGCATAAAATTTGCAAGATATTCTATCCGACACTTCCATGATCAATGCAAAACCTGTTCCCACTCCCTTGCCTGTTGGACTTAAGTTTGTTCTTGATGATGGTCATGTCCTTCCTGATCCTGGCCATTTTAGGCGCTTGGTTGGTTGCCTTCTCTACTTGGGTTTTACTCGCCCAGATATCGCCTTCGCCGTCCAGCAACTTAGTTAGTTTCTTCAGGCACCTCGGAGCTCTCCTTGGGATGCAGCATTGCATATTCTTCGCTACCTCAAGGGCACTCCCACCATCGGTTTGTTCTTCTCTTTGGCCAGTTCCACTCAGTTCACTGCTTACTCCGATGCTTCGTGGGCTTCGTATTTGGATTCTCACTGTTCAATTATTGGCTTCCATGTGTTCTTGGGCTCCTCCCTCATCTCGTGGAAGACAAGAAAACAAGCTACGGTTTCTCGTTCTTCCGCCAAAGCTGAATATCGTAGTATGGCATCCATTGTCTACGAACTTCTTTGGATTTCATTTTTACTCCGTGATCTTAGCATCTCTGTGTCTCTGCCGATTCCTTTTTGGTCTGACAACAAAGCTGCCCTTTACATCACTGCAAACCCGATCTTTCATGAGCGCACTAAGCACTTGGACATCGATTGTCATCTTGTTGGGGACCAGTTTAAGCTCGGTTTCATTTCCCCTTCGTACATCCGCAACTCTGATCAATTGGTCGTCCTTTTCACCAAAGCTCTTCCTTCCCCTGTTTTTGCTCGTTTCCTCTCCAAGATGCGTCTTTCTTCCACGCCTCCATCTTGAGGGGGGGCTGTAGAGATATGATGATTTTGTCTTGTTCCCAACTATAGTAGAAGCAGAACTCCATTGAAGACGATGCTGCTGCAGTACTCTGTTTCTATTTATTCTTTGTACGATAAATCGTGTTTTTCAATATTAGTTGTTTAGCATTTTTAGCTTTGACACTTGGAAGCTTTTTACACACAGGCACATGTAGTTAAAGTTGGTACACATTCTTCTTCACTGCAACCATGTATGTATACCTGCAGTTTAGATGTAACAAGTTCAGTTTTTGGCAAATAAGAAATATGTTTTTCTCACTGAAATGTTCACCATGAATACTGCTACTTGTTTGGCGAATTTTTTCTTCTCACAACTATCTTTGGCAATCACTATTTCCTTACCCATCGTGTATGATCACGTCGGGGCAATTTGGTTGTACCTAATAAAGCATAAATCTCATAGTGTCAACATAACAATTTCCTTAACATTGTCAAGACTCAATTTTCTGGCATAGGTTGGGCATCCCGCATGGATAGCCCCCGTTCAGTTACTGGTTATTATATTTTCCGTTCTTCCTCATTGATTTTTTGGAAAACAAAGAAACAATCAAGGTTCATGGCTAAGGACGAATATCGTAATCTAGTCTCGAGGGTAGGTGAGCTCCACTAGATCCTTATTTTCTACGAGATTTCAGAATTCCTATGCACACACCAATTCCTTTTTGGTGCGATAATCAAGCGGCTTTACACATCACTACGAATTTGGTATTTCACGAATGTACCAAGCGCCTGGATATATATTGCCACTTGGTGAGCCGTAAATAAAAGCGTTGGTTCATTTCTCCTTGACACATTTCTAGCAAGCAACAAAATTGCTGACTTGTGTACCAAAGTTCTGCCTGCTCTTTTATCTCTGGTGTCCAAGTTAGGCTTGGTGACACTTCGCCCAGTGCCAACTTGAGGAGGCTGTTGAGTTCTTGGGTGCTATTTATCGTTCCTTTTGACAGAAAACATAGTATGGCTTCTTCTCTCTTTGGTTTGTTAGCTGATGTGAGCTAGCAAGCATAGCTGGCATGTTCCTTTTTTCTCTCTTTGGTTTGTTAGCTGATGTGAGCTAGCAAGCATAGCTGGCATGTTCCTTTTTTCTTCCCGTGTGTTATATATAATCAACTGTTCAGCACAATTGTTAATAGCATGTGGTAAATATTTTCCATAGAAAACAGAGTGTGGCTTCTTCTCTCTTTCTTCAAGATATCACAGAGAAAATCACATTTTGACTTGTCAAAAGACAGGAAGAGAGAAGGCAGTCTCTTATTTCAAAAACCAAAATTCGGCTACATCTTCCGTGACATGGACTGTAAGAATAAGATACTACGAGGGGTGATGGTTTAGTATTTCCCTTTTCTTTTTGCGTTATACGTATTGCGATGATACAATATTAACATAAGGTAAACTGCTCAACAACAAAACTCAAATTTCTGTATCAACTGCAGAAGCTCTAAAAGAAGCCTCGTCAAGGGGTGTAAAGTGGTTATAGCGACACAAAAATAAGAAAGGAACTTTGTCTGGACTTTTGACACTGGACATTGTGTGCTTGACTTAGTCCTTGTTTGACACTGATGCTACTATCATTGGCTCGCTCTGTGATAGACTCGTGTATTCTGAAGATGGTAACTTGGCTAGCACAAACGACATTATTTCATCAGAGTTTTCTTTTGGGGTTTGCATACAGGTGTAGCTTCTGAGACATATGTTCTTTTCAGCAAATGAGATTTATGGCTTCGTTTTAGTGGTACTTTCTTTTCAATTGAACATTATGACAAGATTCTCAGCTGTATTAACAAGTTTTCTCTTTATACAACAATCAGAAAAATAGAGTAGTCGTTTGCCTTCCCTAGTAGAGTGAATTCCTGTCGTGCTATGTCTTCCTGGTTCCTTCTACCAATCTCTTCCTCACATGTGGAGTGACGGGATACACATTAGGAACTTCTTAGATCATGAATATGCAGATCAAATGCTTTTCTTCTATTATATTTTTTTTGGCTGCAGCCTATAAATATAGACATAATTTGGTTAAATAGATTATTGCAGAGATCATTAAAAGACAGGGACATGGAAAGATCCATATTTTAAGTGTATTTAGTTAGAATATCAGGAGGGTTATCATGTTAGTTATTTGTCGTTCTTATGCATGTATATTAAATGCTTAAATTAATTACTTTGAACTATAAATTCTATGATATTTCTATATTCAGCTATGATTTCCAAGGGTTGCTGGTCTATGGATTATTATTTGTATTGCTGAGCCATCATTCATATAGTGGTGTACTATTGTAATAGCAGAAGCTGATCTTCTTAGATACTTCTGAGGTAGTAGCTGGTACTTTATGCCCTTATTGGGCAAACGCAACAGAAGTTCGTGCATCTATTACTCAAGCAGTATCGGATATGCTTGAAATTGTGGCACCTGGGACTTTGAAAGGAAGTGGTGTAAGAATACTTTTTGATCATCTATGGGTAACTCCCAAAAAGGTAGCTGACTCAACCTGATGTTTTGATCAGTATCTAAGTCAGTTAAAATAGTTTGTCTGAGGCATTTTGAAAGGAATTAATGTACTCGCATTACATTTTATTTGAGAAATAATTTTCCGTTAGTACACGATACTGTTGATTGGCTTGCTTTATTTGGTTCTTTAGTTGCTTGAGTTCAACAATATACCTTCCATGTGGTTAACTCAGCCACAATGGAATCAACTGCGTATGGAAGATGCTTGAATTACAATTTTCAACAATGAAGCTTCTAATACAAGTTGCCAACTGAGAAGCATTGCTATGAAGTGAACATATATTGGAACACAAGTGCTCTTTTGCAAGGCGTAAAACTGTTTTAAGTGAAGTATCTCAATCCACATGGTTATCATTCTTCTATCCATATAAATAAGATTCTAATTAGGACATTGCGTGGTATTAAAAATTGAAGTAATTGCAATAGGCAATTTTAATAAAAAAATAAAAAGAGGAGTATAAAGAATATATGTTTTTCCCTGAAGACACAAGTACTACAAACAGAGTATTCTTATTTACAATAGGCTAGATTTATTCTTAAGCTAATGGCTGTTGATGTCTTGAAGAAATACTTGAGCCCGATAGACATGCAAGCTAGTGTGTCATTGTGAATGGATGCAAGTCGGCAATTGTATCATCTTCACTAGCATTAACCTGCACATAATCAACAATATCAGTATATTTAAAGATATATGTAAAGAGCAAAATGCATAACCGTATAGCATGCAACTCGTCAATTACGACGGCTCTAGAATTCATACTTGGTTTCTCAATTCAGTGCTTGCTTAAATAACATCATCTCGCTAAAAATTGTTTGGGAATTTAAAGATTGAAGTAGAGATTCAAACACTCAATTGTTTCACATTAACCACTAAAAGCAATGTGTTCTTTGACACTATCTAGAACCACATGACAACCTATGTATCTATCTCTTCCTCTCTACCATTTATCTAACCAAAGACGGAACCTTTGTCCCTATCTAGTTTTCTCCACCGTCTTCCCCCATATTTTAAATTTCAAGAAAGGTTGAAACCATTGAATTTTTTTCTTTGTATACTTCAAACCCAAAAATGTATGTGAGTTCTATGAAACCTTCACATTCTCAACATTCTAACTTGAAAGTAATAGGATTATAAATTTGAGGCCAATTTCAAATGCGAAGAATGAGTTAGGAGTTGACGCCTAAAGGGGAGATAATTCTCCACAGTTTTTGCAAATTTATTCTCAACTTATTCATTATGTTTGGTTTTATCCCATTTGCCTTTTCAAAACCTTTTGTTTGTCATACATTTAAGACTTTTGTACAAATCATACAGAAACACCATATTTGTCCATATCGACATCTAAACTTTGTAGATGTACCACAGTAAAATTTGTTGAAAAATCGCTACTACGCAACCACAAATTAGTTTATTTTTGAACTTCGAAAATAAAATATCATATACTACACGGTAAAACGGTTGTCTAGATGCCAATCTCATTGTTTATTTTTCAATTACCTTTGCATCTATCATCTTAAAAGATTTCTTTAAGTATTATGAAATCAATTATTTGTCACAACAAAAAAAGTTAATTATACACTTTTTTGGAAGTCTAAAGAAAAAATTATCCATTTGTTCAAAAGTAATAAACCTTAATTATACACTTTTTTGGAAGTCTAAAGAAAAAATTATCCATTTGTTCAAAAGTAATAAACCGAATGCACTTCAAACTTCAAATTGTTCCCAAAAAATACAAAAACTGCTTTTAAAAAATATCAATAAAAATCAATTAACAATTTTCTCTTAAAATAAAAACACGTGACTTTTTTTATGCACTTATTCACAAAAGTAATAAACCGAATGCACTTCAAACTTCAAAGTGTTCCCAAAAATACAAAAACTGCTTTTAAAAAATGTCAATAAAAATCAATTAACAATTTTCTCTTAAAATAAAAACACGTGACTTTTTTTATGCACTTATTCACAAACCAGAAAATTTATATACTTGTTAAACTACACAAGATATTCAGACTTTGTAAATTTATCTTAGAGAAATTAGTACACTTGATGTTGATTTTAAAAACATACGTTGATAACAGAAAACAATTGACGAGAGAAAACAAATCTTAGCAAAAGAAAAAACCACAATTTTTTTTAAAATACACTATAGTTAATTCCTCATAAAAACTATAAAAAAATTCTCATATCTAGTATTATTTGAGTTACCAAACTTTTTGTTCATTAAAACACATTTATCAAATCTTGAAATTATGTAATAATATTCACAAAATTCACAAAGAAAAGCAAATTTAATTGGCATCTAGACAACCGCTCTACGCTTAGCATAGTATTTAATTTTCCAAAGTGCACAAATAAAATAACTCATAGTTGGATAATATAGATTTTTCGATATTTTTCTATGATACATCTGCAAATATAAGATGTTAACATGGACCAACATGATTTCTGTAAATTCATACAATTATTTTAAATGTATAACAACAAAAAATTTCAAAGCAGGCTCATGAGAAAAACCCAACACGACGAATTAATCAAGAATAAATTTACAAAAAAGGGGAGATTTGTTCTCCAATTTAGGAGTCAACTCTATCCTTTCATCGTTCACATTTCAACGGCCTCAAACATTCTCAATCCTATTCTTTCCGAGTCAAAATGATGGTCACGTGAGTTTTTCAAAGAAATCAACGCACAAAATTTGGATTTGAAGTTTACAATGCATAAAATCAATGGTTTCAGCCTCCTCGATTTCAAAAATATGGGAGAAAAGTTGGCAAGGAAGAACCGATAAGGACATTGGTCACTTTTCAGTTAGAAATTCAAAGAGAGGAATATGAAGATACACAAGTTAACATTAGGTTCTAAAATATCATCAAAAAACACACTTTTAGAGGCCGGAATGTGTCCCGATTGAGTGTTTAAGTCCTACTCAACCCTTTTGATTCCCACACAATTTTTAACAATATGAAAGTTATCCGGCAACACAGAATCTGCAAACCAAATCCAAATTCTAGCGCCCCTAACCATTAATGAACGAGTACACATTACCTATACTAACTAACATGCTTCACTTGTAGAATTAAATATAAACAGGCTACAGTGTTAGGCCACCATTTGTAACTGCATAATACGTACTTTTGGAATTTAACTAATGACGACTTATCATATCTACCTCATGCTTTTTGGGACCTGAAGCATACTAGGCAATTCTCAATTTTAATGGCACTGGCAAGAGATATACAATGACAATATTGCTAACAATGAAGCATGCAAATAAAATAATTGCTAATAGATGATAAGACATCTCTGTTAAATAAGTCCTTTCTCCTTGTACTTTGCATTAAGACAGAACTAGGAAGAAACCAAGACAGGGAAGAAAACAACATAGATACATAACTGTGGCATTCTCCAATTCAAAGGCATAATATGCAACAGATATTTCATAACCACAATCCAAACTTACATGTAGTTGAGAGTTCATATTATGGTTGGCCCATCGGTTGGGCAAGTACTGATTGGTTTAAGAAGTTTAATCACAGTCCAACCAGAAATTTTAAGTTGAGATCAAATTGGAGTAACAGACGGTGGATGGCGGCACTTAAATTTCAGTTAATAACATATAATCATTATGACAGGAGATAGGAGAAATTGACCACTAAAACACGGGGGAAGTCTGATTGTAGAAACGCCGCCTTGAAAGAAAGAAAACCAAAACCTTCCAAGAAAATTGTAGAAACGCCGCCTTGAAAGAAAGAAAACCAAAACCTTCCAAGAAAAAAAATAAATTCAAGAACAAATAAGAAACCGTGTAATCAAGATTGTGAGTGCTGGCAATATGTATAAATGCAATTCCTGGACAAATGGCATGAATCTTGAGCAAGACCGGATTGAACAAATTTGTTATGCAATGGGAAAATTGTGTGAACTCATGCTTCCTGAACTAGTTATAAAAGAACCCTTGCAAAAGCAAAGTACCTTTTTAGGTAATAATCCGAGAAATAAAAGAGAACCCATGTAGTAGTTCCTTGAAACAATTAGCCAAAACCTCCAAGAAAAAGAAAAAAATTCAAGAGTAAATAAGAAACCGTGTAATCAAGAAGTACCTAAACATAAATAAGAAATTGTGGAATCAAGAAGTACCTAAAGATGGAGGCCTGAGGGCGGTCGCAGCAGGAGAACGGCGGAGGTGGCTGCCAGAGAACGCGTCGCCATTAGAGCAGGGGCTTTTCTCTTGAAAACTCTCGATTTTGCACTCTCTCGATTTCTTTATGTTTTGTTCAAAATTCTCTTACCTGATGTTGTATATAAATTGGGCTGTGGCCTATCTCCAACGGTACAAATTTCAGTTGGGCCCGACGGTAAAACACCTATTATTATTATTTTTACTTCAATTTATAATGATAACAAAATTAATTCATTTGCTTGAAAATTTAAATTATTACCCAATTGAAAAATGGTCGAATAATAATTATAAAATATAAAATAATATATTCAAATAATAAAATTATGAATTCAAATGCAAATTTTTTCGAGTGAGTAAGAGGAATTACAAAAAATCGCGAAAAATATGGTAAAATGAATATATTAAAGTTTTTTTTGATTAAGAATAAAATAGAATATTTTTGGATAAATAACAAAAATAGTGAACTATTAGCCATGTGCTACTATAATTAAATCCTTACTAAATTTTATTTTCAGGAAATAATTAGCATTTATTTTTAACAGCAATATATAAGTTTCCATGAGTTTACAAAATTTGTTCATCTACATTATTATAAAAAAACAAAAAAAATCCTTTTTTCGTGCCAAATTTACCCTTGAATTCACTTTTTTCTCTAAAAATTTTTTATTAGAATAGAAATTTTAATTTTTTTAATAATTTTATAATTATAATTTTTTTCTCTCATCCACTGCTCCATTATTTCTCTCACATCAAACTTCTCCATATTTTTTTTATAATTTTTTTATTAAATTAACAATCATAATATATTTTTTCTCTGTTGCGTGACGTTTTTTCCTCTAACAATTTTTTTGTCTTTCTCACTCTCACGCTACGATTGTTGTTTTCACAAAAAAAGAATCTCTTAATCTTATATCATGACTTTTTTAATGCTTGCGAGAAGTCCGTGCAACAGCGATTAATTTATTAATACATAAACTCAAATAATTACTGCAATTTGAGTGTTATATTTATTGTTAGTCCTCTCAACCATAAGTTTATTGATTCAATTACAATTTGTCAATTTAACATATTAAAAATGAATGAATCCACATATCCACTTAATTATAATTGGGCTAGCTATACATTTTTACAAAAAATGGTTTACAAGTTACACTTCAAAAAAATTATTTTATAGTAACAGCTTTTTAAACGGCCAAGTTAATAATGTAAAAAAAAAAAAATTAATTCATAACGACCGTTGTAACGGCACCTCCTATCGCGGCTTTTTTCTGTAATAAGAAATCTTTGTAACGGCTTGCTTGAAACTCGTTATAATTTGTAACGGCTGTTGTATTGTAATAAGCATGAGAGACCGTTACAATAGTAGTTCAATTGCAAAAAATGCATTTAGACCTATTTCTGAAACTGTTAAATTAAATTTGATTTAATAATTATTGAAATGGTCTTTATAACACACATAAAATGTTAACATGGAACAACATAACTATTGTAAATTTATACAATAATTTTAAATGTATAACAATAAAAAATTTCAAAGCATGCCCATTAAAAAAAACTCAACACGACGAATTAACCAAAAATAATTTCAAAGCCAGTAGCCCATTGTTCTATGTCATGTAAGCTTATTATCGATCAACACAGAGGTAAGTATTGTCAAACAACAATCAAAATGCACGTTAAATCTCTACAGTGCCAACATCCAACCAAAGCTATGTATTGATGATAAGTAACTTCTTGATACGAAAACAGTTTGATTGTTATTTAACATCCTGAAACCTGAAAAAGGACGAGCATCATATAAATGATCAGTAGCCACTTCACAAAAATATATTTTCTTTAAAAAAAAAATAGAAAGAAAACACTTAATTATGTGAAGTTAACGACTTCGCCTAGTTTTCTTTTTTTTTTTAAAGGATAAATTACAGCAATCTTCTGAAATATTTGGCTTAATTACAAATATTTATAAATATCTTTTTAATTTTAACGACCGTTCAATAACTATCACAATCTGTTAGTTTTTATCTAATTTGTGATAAAATGATCAATATATCTTTTAGACTATAAAATTAGCTTTAGTTTTTTTTTTTATAAAAAAAGTATGGACTAATTATTTCTGTTTACAATTTTTTTTATTTTTTTCATCTACTTCGTCATTTTTTTTATAATTTTAATTTTTTTTAAAGAGCAAAAGGTGAGAATTTTAACCATCTATTCAAAAATTATATAATTTTATCAAATATTAAAAAATATTACTAATTTATAAAATAATAAGAAATATTTATAATTATACCAAATCTTAATAAAGCTCGTTGTAATTAAAAAAATTTGTCAAGTCAATACTCCAAGCTACGACTACTTCACAAAAATTTAAATAAAAAAATGTGAAATGATTACTTCACAAAAAAAGAAAAAAAAAATCAGAGTAATTACTTCACAAATATATATATATATATATATATATATCTTCTTTTTTCACGTTACAATTAGGGATAATTGTATTCCTCTTATTTAAAATTTGGTATAATTATACTTAGACCCCTTGTGATTTGAATAATTATATTTAGCACCATTGAGGTGTTTGTTTCCGTCTAATAAATAAGTCACTCCGTCAATTTAAATTTATAGATATTAACAAAAAGAACTGAATGAAAAATAATATTTATTCTCGATTAATTTTTAATTGGAGATCAAACAAGTATTTTTTCAACTAAACTATCCTTATAACAGTGAATATATACCTCCTCGCATGTATTAAGGCATGAACGCTTATGAAGTGAATTTGATGATAAAAAGATTTATTTAACCTGAAATAAATTAATAATAAGTCAATTTGGGTAATAAATATTATTTTTTTATTAACATCAACAAATTTACTAAATTTTGACTAATGAAAAGACTTCTTTGTTAGACGAGAATATCAAATATAAATTTTTTAAATTATAAAATAACTAATAATTACATGAAATTTTGAGGGAGAGAGCATAATTACCCCTTATGTAATTATAAATAAGCGGAATCAGGGGCTTATATTATGGTTTAGTCCATGGCTAAATAGAGATAGCATTGAGCATATTATTTGTCATCAAGGTCGTTGTAGTATAGTGGTGAGTATTCCCGCCTGTCACGCGGGCGACCCGGGTTCGATCCCCGGCAACGGCGCTTTTTCCACCTATTCAGACTTTTGGCGGTGTAACGCTGTCGATTCTTTTGATTTTGGATATTTCGGGACCCATTTTCTAAATTTCATTATCATTTGAAAATACAAAAAACATATGCTTATTGTACTAATTTCATGAGAATTATCTTCGAGATTTTTGGAATTTATGGGGTTTGGGCATCATTAAATATTGTCTTAATCTGAACATCCTTAAGTATTCAAATCATCACATTGATCATAAATACTGTACAATCACGTGTAACTTTTTAATTAGTAGAATATGATAATACTGAAATATCTAAATCAAATCCTAACTCTAATTATTTAACACTTAAAACAAGTTGACTATACATATATTAATCAACGATGCTTAATTAAAAATTATGAGCATCAAAGTTGACATATTAATGTGCTGCACATGGATATATAAATATATAAGAAAAAATCGCTTATACGATTATAAAAAATTATCATGTTTCGTATTATTAGGACACATTATATATTATTGCTATATTAAATAATTCTATTATAAATATTTATAGTTGTAGAGTTCAAATCCCAATCCACTACATTGTGTGACAAACATTGTCAAAACTCCTTTGCCCATCATTATGTGAAATTCATTTCATGTCCCTTTCTTGACGTTATTTTCCCAAATGTGGACATCATCAATTTTCTTACAACCTATTATTAAAACAAGTCTCCACATACTTCACACAAGACGGAAGAATTTGTAGTTTCAAGTCTCAATCCTTACTAACAATCCTAGTCAATCACAAATCTCAAGTTGTAAACAATAACTGCTCTTACTTCAAACGGAGAGTTTCACGTGTACTTAATTTAATATATATATATATAGGTTGTTGTGATTGCTAATATTATATTCAATTTTTTATTTATATTACTGACGATCGTAATTAATGTGCTGTATATTTAACGTGGATTACGTAATATGAACAATTGCAGTTAGTTTTTCAAATTTCTAAAATTCCTTTTTCTGAAATATATATATATATATATATATTGATATTTTTAAATTCATCAATATACTATTGACATTCAGTACATAACACAACAATATTTTTAAATCAACAACAAATAAAAAATAATATAAAGTCGTAGATTAAACACCTTTTGTCTGCAGGACACGAACTCATTGTTGTGAGGACCTCACTGCTCGGGCAAGAGATCATGGTCTCAAATTGACAAAATTTTAGATCTCTGCAGGAATAATGACACAATTTTGAATAAAACACCCAATATGCCACTATCTAACATATACAATAGGACCATGTTACTAATATTGCACATTAATTATATTGCTATATAGTGTACAAAAATCTACATTACCAAGAAAAAGGCTGGTTGAATTCTCTACCCATATAGTTAATTAGTACAAGTTGAATATCGCACACACGCTTTCCATTTTTCAAGAGTAATAGCAAGTTTTTCTATTTTTACGGGTTTAGAAGAATGGTTAGGGAGGTTTTGAAGAATGGGAGGGTGGCAAGTTAATTAATTAAATAAATACTCAAACAATTTATATCTATATCTGTACTATATAAAAATTAAAGCTTTATTTTCATTTACAAATAGTGGTTATTAAATTTACACTGCGGTATCAATTTTTTAATTATCAAATATGTTCTTACGTATTTTAAACCACTCCTCCTCATCAAATTATTCTTATCATCTATATGGTTTATACTATCTACCTAAATTACTTTTCTTTCTTTCACTCTTTCTTTTTAATTATATATTGTTTTTATATATTTTATTCTTATTTATTATATATTTTAAAATGTGAAATATTATGTATCATATATGCACATAGAAATAACGTACCACAACGACTAATATATATAAATTGCATACAAAATTAAGTGAGACACAGAAAGGTGGTCTCACTTAATTATAAGGAATAGGTAGATATTTAGATTACATGTACATTTTTTTAAAATATTAAATAACATAATACATATAAAATACATATTCACTATTGAATCCAAAAACAGTATCTTAGAAAGGAAATATTATCCCATAAAATAGAAGTCCATGTAAATCAAGAAAGATGCCAATTTAACACCAGATAACGTCCAAATTTTTGTTCCTGCCAAATTTACCAAAAACGGAAAAACTACAATGTGATTTTCATTGCGTACAATTACAGCATAGGATATATATGTATATAGATATCATCTTAAACACTTCCAACAATTTACTACAACAAACATTAAATTCTAGAAAACAAGAATTAAGCCCAGAAATCTCAGCAAATTAATTCTGCCGGCGAGCAATGTAATCAGTCAACGCCACCAGCGGCGCCACCTTTGCCGGATCGAAATCCGCCAGCTGTATCTTAGCCTCTTCATTCAACTTCTCAGCAAACTCCACAGCCCTCTCCAGTCCCAACAGCTTCGGATACGTCGTCTTGTCTGTCACCAGATCTTTTCCGGCGGTCTTTCCTAGCTCCTCCGACGACTTAGTCACGTCCAATATATCATCCACCACCTGAAAAAGCAGCCCGATTTTCCTAGCAAAAGTCCTCAAATTCTCCACTTGCTTATCACTCCCCCCACCCATGATTGCACCTAAAACCACCGCAGCCTCTAACAGTGAAGCAGTTTTGTGTATGTGTATGAATTCCAATATATCCAATCCCACATTTCCGTTGTTCCCTGTGCAAGTCAAGTCCGCCACTTGCCCCGCCACCAGCCCCCCCGTCCCTATCGACTTTGCCAATTCCCCCACAGCCGCAAGAACCCTTTCCGGCGCCACCGCGGTGGTTGCGGTGACCATGAACTCAAACGCATAGGCCAGTAAAGCATCACCTGCGGAAAGGACAGAATAAGATGGTGTAGGATGTATACATATATATATGTGTGTGTGTGTGTGTTTAGTATGACTTTTTGAATTAATTTACCAGCCAGCACCGCCACATTCTCGCCAAACACTTTGTGATTGGTGGGCTTGCCACGGCGGAGGTCGTCGTTGTCCATACAGGGCAAATCATCATGGATGAGTGACATGGTGTGGATCATCTCCACCGCGCAGGCTGCAGGCATGGCTGCGGACTGGTGGCCGCCCACAGCCTCGCAGGCGGCAATACACAACATGGGGCGGACCCTCTTACCGCCGGCTAACAAGGAGTACCTCATGGCCTCGTGGATGATCGGCGGGTTCTTCACCGGAACCGAGTCGTCCAAGGCTTTGTTCACGTAATTGGCTTTCTCAACAACGTAAGCTTTGAAATTGAAGGTGGGTTCGTCTTTCGAAGTCAAGATTCTATCTTCTTCGGCAATAATGGCGGACACGACGAACGGCGATACGGGCTTTCGTAACCTGAGGAAATTAGGTTTGATTCCCCGGTGGTCGGTGGAGCCAATGAAGGGTTTTTTGGACGGGCATGGTTGCTTGAAAATGGAATCGACAAGATTCATAGTCCTCATTCTGGTTCTTGATTTCAGCAAAACAACAGTTTTAGTACTGTTCTGTAACTTTGCGCAACGGGTTCAGAACTACACATATATATAACATACATGTAAATAAATAGAGATAGAGTTGTAGATGAGAGAGGTACCAAAAAAGTCAAAGATAGAGAAATGAACCTAAACATGAATGATGGAAGAAGAGAAAGTACGATGACATCAGATGATACTACTAAATTAATACTACGTTTCCATTTTTTTCTTATCAAGTGTGTACAATTATTACACGCACGTCTCATTCTAAAAAAAATGACAATTTAATTAATTATGTAATCATCACTTCATGGTGTTTGATTGAGTTGTAAATATCTATTTATTAAAAGAATTATACTCTCCTCTATTAAGATTTAGTATAATTATATATAGATTTTATTTGATTTAAAAATTATATTTAGTACTTTTAAAATTTGCTTCTATCTAACAAATAAGTTCCGTCAGTTGTTAAAATTCACTAAATTTGCTAATATTAACAAAAAAAAATTGAATTTTTCATGGTGGAAAGAATAGTTTTTTGCATCGATTTTATTTAATTATAGTGAATAATAGTCATTTACCATGATTTTTAGTTATAGCCACTAATATTATAGTCAATAGTAATTTTTTTCTAGTATATACCTCTCCTTACATGCATTAAAGCATGAAGACGTGTGATGTTAATTTGGTCATAAGAAATTTATTTGACCTATAATAAATTAATAATAAATCAGTCGGAGTTAAGTATAACTTTTTTTTTCAATTTTTTTGTTAATAATCAACAAATTCAGTGGATTTTGACTAATGAATGGACTTATTGTTAAACGAAAGCAGACCTCAAGAATACTATATATAATTTTTCAAACAACAGAAGGTTTACATGTAATTGAATCAAATTTTAAAAAGAAGAGTGTAATTATTCTTTTAATAAATTAAAAATTATAATTATCTGTCACCCTTCAAGTTTACAAAATATTAGGTAACATGAATGAACACAAGAATTTTCTATTCCAAAAGTATAGGTGTATCACAAAATATTTTGCAGGCTTTAACTCAAACTGAATTTGATTAAATTAAAATTAATCATTTAACAAATGCAATTTGATTGACAAATTGAATTTTTTATTTCAAATATTGTTATATTCTCTATTTAATTAATATATTAATTTTACAAAATTTCATTATTTATTTTATTTAAAAGAAAGAAAGGTTTTAATAAATAAATTCACTCGTCAATCAAAATTTACTGAATTTATTGATATTAATGAAAAAGTTTAGATAAAAAACCATATTTTAACCCAACTGACTTATTATTGATTTATTATAAGTCAAATAAATATTTATTAATCAAATTACTCTTATACATCTTCACATCTTAATGCATGCAATGATGTATATTTTCACTGTTATAAGAGTAGTTTAGTTAGAAAAATATTTGTTTGACCAGCAATAAGTCAATAATAAATCAATCGAGGATAAATATCAATTTTCATTCAATTTTTTTTTTTTGTTAATATCAACAAATTTAGTGAATTTTGACTAACAAGGAAACCTAGGTGGAAGTAAACCTGAAGAGTATGATCTTGTAATTATCAAATTATAAAGAGTTTATACGTAATTATACTAAATCTCAAGAGAAAATAATGTAATTGTCCTTTATTATATAATTAATTGAGCCAAGACAAACCTAATTTGAATAGTGCAACATGGGGCAAAGTATTTGGAATAAAATTTTCAAAATGCATAACTGGTGAGTAATTTGCCAATGAGGCATAATTCAGTTGGTGAAACTGAGGCTTCATGACCCCTAGGGTTAAAATTCTGCTTTATGTGTGGAATGTTGTTAGATACTGATATCCGACAGAAATAATTGTAATTAATTTACATATGAATAGTTAATCACTCTTACTTGAAAAAAAAAAAAAACAAACTAGTGAGTAATTTATAAAACACGTCCAATCACATCTTCAAATTATACTTATTATATAATCAAGGGATAGTTACATTTATACCCTTGTATATATTTTTTTAATTATATAAATCACTCCTATTTTTTTAATAATTATATAGAAACCGCCCCATGAGTGTTTTCTGTCCAAAAAAATGATTTGAAATGTCAATAATGCCCCTGTCGGTGAAGCATTTGAAAAATAAAGTAAGATGAACATGTTTTTATGTGTGACAGATTTGCCCGTAAGGGCATATTCCTATAATTATTAAATATTAGAAGGGGCGACAGAATAATGTTATGGGGAAAAGTAATATGGGCTCATGTGATTTTTATTTATTATACCATTTTTTTAATTTAAATCTAATTTTCATACCATTGTACTTTTTAATCTTTACAAAAATTTAAATTAAAAATTTGGCATTTATTAATAAATTTTAAATGAGCATAACTATCCCATTTTACCATCATTTTTTTTTATAGAACCAATATTAAGTTACACATTTTAATAATTAAAATATGAAATTATATTTTTATATGTTCAAAAATATAATGATTAAATTATTATTTATAATTTAAAAAATATCTCAACTTGTACTCATTATTGTAATTTTTTAACATAAATACTTATTTAATAAATATGTGAGAGCACATTATACACATACCAACTAAAAGGAATATAGGCAATAGCGACGTTGGGAGAAAAGGAAAAGAATAATTTATTAAATAAATTATTACTAAATTATCTTAAAATAACGATTTGCCAATTTCAATTAAATTTAGATCAAATACAAAATTTATCTTAAATTATAATTTATATATTAGTATTTTTTATTATAAATAAAAAAAAGAGGATAACCAGTAATAATTAATATGAAATATTTTGTAATTTTTAAAATTTATTAATTATTCATTAATATGAAAATTTTTAAAGATTAAAAAGTGCAGTGTAGTAAAATTTAACTAAAATTAAAATTTGCATGAAAAAAGGACTATATGGGGGTTATAGTGCTATTTCTCAAAATATTACTTTGATACCCTATCTAAATTTCAATAATTACAAGAATACCCTTTGAGAACATTATCGTTCACAAAAAATTAGATAAATATATGATCAAATCAATGGGGATATTTGGGGTTTTTAAGGGTATTTTTGACTGACATCAACTTTTTTTTTGGAGCTTGAAAATGGGAGAGGGGGTGTCGGTATAATGATTTTAACGTTTCTGATATATGCATGTTTAAATATGCTAAAGTAAAGGATGATTAGTGTAATTTTACTAAAAATTAAGACGTGTAAATATAATTATCCCTATAATTAATTGAATCCAGCCAAATCTAATTTAATTTATACAATATTAGACATAAGTATCTTGCATAAAAAAACCACTCTACATACTAATAAATAATTTCACGTCCTCTAATTACACTTATTATATAATTAATTAAATCTTAAATGACTATTTAAAGGGATAATTACACCCTCCTTCCTGAATATTTTATGTAATTACATGTAATTTTTTATAATTTACTTCTGTTTAATAAATAAGTCATTTCATTAGTCAAGCTTCACTAAATTGTCGATATTAATAAAAAAACTTGATTGAAAATTATTATTTATCATTGATTGACTTATTACTGACTTATTGTAGGTCAACACATGTGAGGATGTATAAAGATAATTTGGTTTATAAAAAGATTTATTTGATCTACAATAAGTCATTATTAAGTCAATTAGGGGTAAATATAAATTTGTCATCCAATTTTTGGTTTAATGTCAGCAAATTTAGAGATTTTTTACTAACGAATGAACTTATTTAATTTATTAGACGAAAATAAATATTAGAGACGTTAAATGTAATTTTCTAATTATGTTTAATTAAGAATACTTATTTATCTTTAATGTGCTAAATTTTTTTAATTACATTGTTTAATTGTAAAAATAGATTATAACGGGATAATAAAAGAAATGGCACCTCCCATATTTATATGACTAAAATTATAATTTTTTCAAATAAATAATCAAGAATTAAATTATTACTAGCAAAAATAGAGAAAGGAAAAAGGAGAATTAAAAATTGATTAAATATTATGTTAATTTGGTTTTGATCCATTAATAATTTAGAAGATAGAAATTGAGGGAAAAGGGAATAGTTTCCCAAAAGTAGACTCGCTTTCAGCGTCCTTCCTCAGATTCTCTCTCTTTCTCTCTTTCTGTTGATATATTCTGTTATCGCTTCTCTACGTACCTCTGATCCCAAACTGGAAACGGCCTTGTTTTCTGAGAGGCATTTCATCGAAACAGGTGCAGTTTCAATTACACAGCGAGTCTATTGTTATTTCTGCATGATACGTAATTTTGGATGTATACGTACTGCATGGATGCGCAGATGTAGCTCCGTATATTGGCGCTATTGAGATCGTGCAATTGTTGGCTCAATTTCTTTGTGTACTGCGTCTGTCCCTATTTAATCTTGTTTTTTTGTGCTGCTATATTTTGAGATTTTTGTTTGGCTTAATTGTTGTTATTTCCCTCATTCTTCTGTGGTATGTTTGACATAAAGGGCGCTTTTTCAGGAACTTTTATCTCGTAAAGGTATTGTCTGATGTTTATACAGTTCTGTATTCAGGAACATGTTGAATGGGGGCTGAATATATGTACTGGACGTAGTGACGTAGTGTTTGTCACCAAACTTACTTTACATCTGAAAGTATTTTTCCTGGGTTTTTCTAGGGTATTTTGGCTCATTCACGTGCATGTCTGAGTATGATGTATAGTTCCACATTCAGCATTGATGCAATGTGAGAGGAGCTATAAATTGACATCGGTAGCATTTGCAGATAAATGGTTGACTTGTACACTCTCTTGGATTGGACTATGATCTACTTCTAGCTTTGAAATGAGCTATACGACTTTATATTTGAAATTTAACTTGACATTGCAATATTTTCATGTTCACACCCAAAAAAAGAGAGAAAAGAAAGGAGGTTATATATTTCCATTGCAATTGAAATATGAATAATGTTCACAAACTCCTATTGTTTTCTCCCATTTCTGTCCAGCAAATGAATCTCTATGGACGTTGTACGCATATGTTGAATGACAATTTTTTGATAAAGGGCTGAACAAGCTTGATTGGTTCATCAACAGAGGTCAAGAGTCAGCGGTTATCTGTGAGGATAATGTGAAAGACAAAAATATAAACCCAGAGAAACAAAAGATTACATGTTCTCGATCAGCTTCTCCTTTATCTTTCAAGAACTCCTGCTTCTAACACAGGAACACCCTATGCATACACCCGTCCATTATTACTTCAGTTAAAAGCCATGTTTTGGATTTGAATCTCACATAGGTTTAATCTCTTAGCAGCCAACAAGCGATGGCTAGAAGTAGTGCCATTATGGTCATTGAATGAGATTCATGTTTAAAGAAGTGAATTGACTGAGTGGTTACTTGTTGATTTTATTGTTCAGAATTGGTATCTCTTTTTCTTACACTGAACCCCTTTCTTTCTCTTAATCTTTTATACCCATGCCTTTTATGCTTTCATCATAGTTCTGTCATTGTTATAACTGTCGAGGACATGGTAATAGTTAATATAGAAAATTGAGTTTCTTAAAGCTATGAGCAGATTTTACCCCTCACCTGTCAACCTTAATCGCAAGACTAAAATCACAATTTCTTAAACTAATATGTATACTGCTAAACACTTCCATTTTAGTTGTGGTAACAAAATACAATTACATTTTCTGGTAAAGGAAATTCAGTTATTTCTTCTATAAAGCTGCTTTAGGGAAGATCCAGCTTGTCTTTCAATTTTTTTACCCTTATTTTAAGTATCAATTTCCTACAAGAATTGTTCTTATTCGCTGTAAAAAAGGAATCTTCCCTGCCAACATGAAGATGTTGCAGCTGCTTCTGTAGACAAGCTTTTGTAAATGGGTATAGTAATGTTTAAGATTGATTTCTGAATTTGTTCTGCATAGATAACACAAGTGCTCACTAAAAGAACCTGCTTAATCTGTTAAAATCTTAACTATTTTGTATCTTATCCTCTACCATAAGGTGATTGCATATGCTTCTTCAAAATTTGTTTAGTTATTCTATTTTCTGTGTTACATATATAGGCACCATGATTAAGTTGTTTAAAGTAAAGGAAAAGCAGAAAGAACTAGCTGAAACTGCTGCTGGGGAGCCTCCAGTCAAAAAGCAAACTGCTGGACATTTACGTCTTATCAGAGGTTTATTTCTTCACTAATGACTGTTAAGTCTCCAATGCAATGCACATCAAATATTCCTTTTATGTTTATTGCATGCCACCTTTCGTATTCTAATATTTCTGATGATAAATATATGAAACTGCATCTTGGAAACTTCCTCATGCTGTTTGAATACATTCTCTGTACTTATTGACCATTTATGACATTTTGAACTGTTAAAATTGTATTCAACTTGATACTTGGAAGCTACTTTCTCATGATGTGGTAGAGTAGAAACTTCCAATTTACATTTTTCCTCCAGTGAAATTGCCGTCAGAATATTTGTATCTGTGAACGATAGATACATAAAATAATTTCTTACTATCACCTTATATTAGAAAGAAGTGCAGTACAGGTCATATCTTGCAAATAGATTTTCAGATGTCCCTATGTTATACAATGAAGAAGGTTTGCTTAGTTTTCTAGTGTATTAGATGCACATTGTTAATACATAAATGATCTAATCCTAGACACAAATTTGTTAAGTCCCTTGAAGGCCCTCAACTCTCTTCCTTGCTTTGATTTTATATGGTCACCTAGCCGCTGAATTTGTTAATAGTCTGATGGATGTGCAGTCATAACTTGGTAAATCAGAGTACTTTTTCGTTAACTCAGATGACAAAGAAACAAGATTATGATGCTATGGGAAAATGAATCGATGTTAAAGTTTGGCGTTTATGGGGAGAACCTACTAGATCAATCTTGTACCTAGGATGGCTTTCTCATAGCAAAATTTGTTAGTCAAAGTGGGCCTGTGCGATGAAGAAGAGAAGCAATATCAGGACTTTAACACAAATACTTCTGTCGTTGAGGACATCTCTTCCACATCTTGGTTCTTTGATGTGCTACAAGCTGTTACGCCACTTCTTCATCTTTCTGGCACTTAAGCCTTTTAATCCCAATAGCAATTTTAACTAAATTCTTCCACTGTTGCTCATGTAGATATAAGTGAATTAAATCTGCCAAAAAGATGTACCATAAAATTCCCTAATGGCCAGGATGATGTTATGCACTTTGAAGTAACCATCTGTCCTGATGAAGGATATTATGAGTAAGTAAATATTTCTAAGCTCTGTTATCACTCGGGAGCCAAATTATTGCAATTAATATTCACATGCCAGCCTTTTGGGGATGGCATGTTGCATTCCTTTATGATTCTGTTACTTTGTCCAATGTACGTCACATTAGTGCCTTGTGTTCAGGCATGGGGCTTTTGTTTTCTCTTTTCAAGCTTCTCCACTCTATCCCCATGAACCACCTAAGGTTAAATGCAAGACAAAGGTAAAATGAAGTCTGATATTTCCATCTGGAGCTGCAGAATTACTAACTAATGCATTGAAAATTCCTGTTTATCTTTGACTATTCAGAGCTTGTTTCAATCGATCTGCTTTTGTAGGTCTACCATCCGAACATCGACTTAGAGGGAAATGTCTGCCTAAACATTTTACGAGAAGACTGGAAACCTGTGCTAAATGTAAACACAATCATTTACGGGCTATATCACCTTTTTACGGTAATCGTATCCCTCCTTTGCTCAAAATTCCGTTCTGGTGACTTTATAGTTCTCTAACCTCAGCGTCTTTACATGCAGGAACCAAATCACGAGGATCCTCTCAACTATGAGGCTGCTGCAGTGTTGAGAGAGAACCCGAAATTGTTTGAAAGTAATGTTAGGAGGGCTGTGAGTGGTGACCTTGTGGACGGCACTTGGTATCCTAGCGCCTATTGTCCCTACACCGATGAAGAATGAATCAGTTGCCAACTTACTCGAAGTTGGGGTTCAAAAATCTGTACATTTTAGATGCTCCTCTCTATCTGCAGTCTTTCTGCTTCAAATTTGAGACTGCAGGAACTGGGAAGTAGATAGCTGCTCATATCCTACTATAGCATAATAATTGATTTTCAGTTTAGACATTGTTGAAGATAATTAAGGTTAAATCTCCTGTTTTGAAGAAAATGATGAGATTGCTGTTGATTCTTGTTTAGCTTGTTAACTTCTTGTTTTTGCCTTCATATATCATTATTAGTTCACAATAGGTGCATTTTATGATACGCCTTAATTTCGAGTTTCTTTTTATAGTAATTCCAAACTTATATTATGTCAAAATAATATATTTAGAATTCTAGGGAGGTATTCTCTGATGATCGAGATTGTTTGGATAAGAATTTTCTAAATTCAAACTTATATTATTGCAATATAAAATGGTTGAAGATTTTATGAAGGCATTCTTGACTTTAGCCTAGTATTCATACCTCTTTTATGCAGGTGGAATGAATTTTTATACAACAAAAAAACCCTTCCGTTTGTATTTTTGTTCAAAGACAATTATAATTATTTGTGACCCTACTTGAATCGAATTTGTGAAAATGCCCACATGTTTCAAAATAAAAAAGCGCGTTTATGGATACGATGAATGTTTTTTCCTTGGATGCTTGATCTGTACTCGCAAATTATGTTTCAAAAACCAAGAGTATGCCTATGCCACCGTATTTATTAATCTGTCAACAGAATTCAAGTAGCAGAAGTGAAAGGCATATACACACACATATATATATATATATCAATAAGTCCACGTGGCAAGACACCATTGGTTCGTTGACCAGTTCAATAATCGAGGAGACAACTCTGGCCCCATTCTGCCAGAAAACCACAAGGGAGAAATTTTGTCCTAAAACTTCTTTTGCACGAACATGATGATATATAGACTAAGATATTGTAGCAGCTTTTCCTTTTTTCTTCCCCATCCTTTTCTCCTCATACGGTTTTCATCAAATGACTTCAAATTAAATTTAAAAATAAAAATTTAGGAACTCAAATTTTATTTATCTATATTAATATAAAATAAAAAATCATACATCAATTTTTTATTGTGCTGATATATTTAATTATTTTATTTTTGTTTTTTTATATATGATATATAGATTTATATATTTCTATTTATAAAAATATTTTAATATATAAAAAAATATTTATTATATAAACATTAAAAAATCGATAATTAGTAATTAAAAAAGTCCAAGAAAATTCTATAGTTAATTTCTTAATTCTAAAATCTTCAATTCAAATGAACCATTAAAAAATTCTCTCAATCCCAAAACATATATGCATATATATATATATATATATATATATATATTATTTTCAAGCATAAACAACGTTTACTAGCACCCCTAATATCAACTTTTTAAATTATCAAAAATATTTTTATGTACTTTTAACTATCTCTACTAAAAGTCTTCTTTTCATTTATATGGTGTGTATTTTCTATCTATATTGATATGAAAATTTGGTTCCTACTACTTTTTTTTGAGTTGATAATATTTTTAATTAGTTTTGTTTTATTTATTATTTATTTGTTTATTTTTTAAATATAATATATTAATTAATTTATTTTATTTTTATTTATTATATATTTTAAAAAATATATAATTATTTACTATATGCATTTAAAGACGATGTTCTACAACGAGTAATGTTCTAAAAAATATATATACAGTAAAACCTCTATAAATTAATAACCTTGGGACCATGAAATTTTATTAATTTATAGAGATATTAATTTATCGATAAATTAATATTTTATTAATTAAAAGAGAGACCTTTTAAATTCAACAAATTTAGTACATATGTATTGAAAATAAATGAATTCATATATATTTTATTGATTATATTCATGCATCAATCAATTTTTTATAACTAATTAAATATATTCATGTATAATATCAATTTATTGTATACAATTAATAACTATATTCATAGACACATGTATCAATTCATTGAAATTAAATATACATGTTTACAGTAATTCGTTGCACTTAAATAACTATTATAACCAATTAAATATATTCATGCATGATGAATGAAACATATATTACATAAATCTCTAGAGGATAATAAAATAATTTATAACACCCAACCATGTCTCATCATCTAAAAGGCATAACAAAATCATCCATGAATGATCAAATGCGTAAAGCATTACAGACTTCATATTTTAGTAAATTACCTTAATATTTATGAATTATTAATTTAGAGTTTTAATGGGACCTAATATTTATAAAGAAATTTTCTAAAAAATTATTATTTTATTATCTTATCGAATTTGATGATTTTTTACAAAGGCCCAAGTCGGGACCGGAAGATTTTAGAGAGTTTATTAATTTATAAAGTATTAATTTATAGAGGTTTTACTGTATATGCACATTATATTATAATATAAACAGAAGCAGGCACAGAGACACCTGTAGAAGGGCACAACAGATTCCTCTACACTTGGGAGAGGAGGTGAAGCTCATTCATAAGTAAATACTGCACACCCTGCAACGCAATATACGCTACTGAAACTTCTCTCTCTCTGTCTCTCCCTCAATTATATATACGCACATAGGCAAAAAGATAGTATTTTTAGACAGGAAAATCCAAGAAAATGATGTGGGAAGCTGGAGGATCAACAGCATCATCGTCAGCAGCTGGAGGAGCCGGTGGAAGCGGGAGCGGGGATGGTGGCGGAGCTGGGAGGAGGAAGCCATCTTGGAGGGAGAGGGAGAACAACAGGAGGAGGGAGAGGCGGAGGAGAGCTATAGCTGCCAAGATTTATGCAGGTTTAAGGGCGCAGGGTAATTACAATTTGCCTAAGCACTGTGACAACAATGAAGTCTTGAAAGCTCTCTGTGCTGAGGCTGGTTGGGTTGTTGAGCCTGATGGGACTACTTATCGCAAGGTGGTTATATCTTATTCTCTTTCAATTTTCCTCTGCTTTCAACTTCTGCTGTTGTCTTAGTTGGATCTTCCCTGTCATGGTTTGCTGAGTTGTTTTAATGGTTTTTTTCTTGAATTAGTTTAGATCTATTGATTTGAGATGTGGGTTTGCCGTATTTGGATCAAGATTGCTGTTTTATGTTCTGTTTTTTTTTTCCCCAAGATTTGTAGGCTTTGTTTTGTGTCAAAAGGGCTTTCTTTCTCATCTTCTTTCACTACTTTCTAGTTACTTTTGCCCTTCTCTCCCTCTCCTTGTCCCCTTCTTCTTTGGAAGAGTCAAGAGCTATTGATCTACTTCTCCAATTGCTTTCACTATATGTGCTATTGGAGTTTCTGGAAGCTCAGTTTTAGCATAAAAGGTTTTCTGCAGACGGGAAAGAGGAAAAATAAGAGGTTCCTTCTTCAATGACATTTGTTTGGTAAATTGTGGTCATTTAAATGATGTTTGGTTATAAACATTTCCATTCTCTTATGCTGAGGTTCAACTGCTTAAATTTCTTCAGTTGTCTACCTATCATTTTACCTATAGTGTTTGTGTAAATTTTTCTTGGATTTTAATTTGACAGAGGCATTCATTCAATTTATGATGTAGGGATGCAAGCCAATCCCAATGGAAATAGGAGGCACTTCGACTAATATTACCCCGAGCTCTTCCAGAAATCCAAGCCCACCATCTTCCTATTTTGCCAGTCCAATTCCTTCATATCAACCAAGTCCATCATCCTCTTCCTTCCCCAGTCCGTCCCGTCATGATGGCAATGGGCCGCCACACCCATTCGGTTTCCTCCTTAACTCGATCCCTTCGTCTCTCCCACCTCTCCGGATATCTAATAGTGCCCCTGTTACCCCACCTCTCTCGTCCCCAACAAGACTTCCCAAGCAAACTTTTAACTTGGAGACACTTGCCAAAGAATCCATGTTTGCCTTGAATATCCCTTTCTTTGCTGCTTCTGCCCCAGCAAGCCCGACTCGTGTTCAGCGTTTTACACCAGCTACTATACCAGAATGTGATGAGTCTGACACGTCTACCGTTGATTCGGGCCGGTGGATGAACTTCCAAGCCTATGCAAATGCAGCCAACATGGTTCCAACTTCTCCGACTTTTAATCTTGTGAAACCTGTTGCTCAGCTTGTTCCATCAAAGGATGCACCGGTGGATAAGGGCAAAGGTACAGAATTTGACTTTGAGAATATGGCCGTGAAGCCATGGGAAGGGGAGAGAATTCATGAGGTCGGAATGGATGATCTTGAGCTCACACTAGGTAGTGGGAACACTCGTGTTTGATTCACTGATCCAAACCTTTACAGATATGCTGTGCGTTTGTGGATTTAGCTACATGCCAAAGCACCGGTTTTCTAGAGAAGTACCAAAATTTCTGTTGAAAGGATATTGAGATAGAAGTCGGTCCATCACTGATTTTGGAGCTTGAATCAATTTCTGTTTTTAGGTCGGATCATTTATTTATTCAGTTGTTTTGTTACCTTCTTTTTTTCTTTTTCGATTTTTCACTTTTTTAGTTGTTGTTGGCCCCATTTTAAATTGTTTTGGGGTCTATTTACAAGCATTACATGTAGATATTTCTTCATTTTTTATTCCCATTGTGATCAAGAAGATTATGTTCTTGATTACTCTAGACGAGTGGGAGTTTATCCGCATGTGAGCTATTCAATGTTTCTTCTTCATTGAAGATTATCTTATTTAATATTAATTATACTACTTTTCTTACAGTTCAACTTCAATGCCATGGTTTATCTACAGATTATTGTCAATTCACCATCTGCTATAACCCTGTTTTTATAAGTGTTATTTAACATTTCTTCAGAGAATTTTGTATCACAGGGAACTAATTTTTATCATACTGCTTGACTACCGTCCTTTCAGACCATCGTTCCAGGTATGAATGAAACAGCTCTTCGCATTTCTTGATATTCTTGGTAGCATACAAAAGTTTTTGTAGTTGATTCCAATGTCTATTTTATGAGCAGTACACATGATGAATGATTCAGACTGAATTATTTGTAGTGACTGGTCCCAGGCAAGCTGGACATTGTAATAATGCATAATGTATACGTTGTTAATTATGAAATGAAACAATAATGTTCAATTAGAATGAAGAGTGTGTACATGATTAATTAGGAAATTGGCTTTTTAGAAACCAGAAGATCACTTTCTTTCTCTCTCTCTCTCTCTCTCTCTCTTTTCTGGTTTGTGTGTGTGTGTGTGTGTTTGTGGGCAGGACAGATAATTTTAAGTTATCCAGCCTTGGGGCATTAATGTGTTGTTATTACATGTAGTGGTTGATGAATGATGATCCCTTTGGTCTACCTGTCCTGGAAAGATATGGATGCATTATTACTCCATACTCATGATGTAAGTTTGTGGTCAATTCACAACAAATTACCATTTCAATTAGCCACAGCAAAAAAGATTGATGAATATGGGCCATCCTATTCTAAAAACTTCACTATGGTCAAGAATTGAGTCAAAATTTTACTGAAATTACAGAAGGAGCAGTCTTGAATCCTCTATTTTAAGTACATATTTTATCTGAAATATTTATATATCCTCTGGGGTTTATGAATAAGATGAAAAAGAGAGAGAAATCTTTAATTTGGTGCATAGTCACATATGAAATTTTAATGTAAGTCGATCTGATCATATTTGAACTAATCACATGAACATCAAGAAACGAGGTTTAGGAACGTCGTCTGATAGATGGATGGGTCGTGTTTGAATGGGCAGTGAGGAACAACGTTCGGGTTTCAGGCGGACACGACTCGTTATATCCAGTATGTTTCCTCCACAGCACCACTTGTCTGTCTAGTTCATAGAGGAGCTGGGGTGGGGTGTTTGGAGATTCTTTGCTGAATCCATTGTATTTGAAGTATGTTTGGAGATGATCATTTTGCTCTCACTCCCACTTCCATAATTCAATACCCAGCTCTTTGTTTGGCCCTACACAAACACAACAGGAGCCTCTCTGCATCTTCAGGAGCTTTAATGTTAGATTAAGTGCACTTCGACTCCTTCTGAAAATATGAAATTATATTTTTTTTCAAAAAAAATTAAAACTACACTTGCCTCCTTCCAAAGTTACATGTGACTTTCTTTTTTTAAGGTTTGGATTGAAAATGCTGACATCAACAAAAAAAAATTACATAAATTTTCAATTTTACTTCTTATTTAACATATGTATTTATATTTTTGCATTAATAAGAGGATAATATAATATATAGCAAAGTTAACATTATTATATTCGTTTTTCTTTTGAGTACAAAATTATTACATGAAAATGTTAAATTAGAGATAAAATTTAACATGTGCATATTTCTTTTTGCTAATGTCGATATTTCATTTAAATTATAATAAAAGAGAGTCAGGTGTAAACAATGAATTTAATTTTTTAAAGAGGCGTAAATATAATTTTGAATTTTATTGTTTAAAAAAAATAATTTCACATTTTCAAATATGGTTAAACAAAATTAGTACTTAATTTTACTAGTTTAATTTCCTTAACTCTGATTAATTAATTTCTAGCCTGGAAAAAACGAACAAGCCAAAGTTCAGGACACTTGAGAACGAGAGTTCAATGTACAACCCAAAATACTATCTCCAGTCCTAACCCACATGGCTAATCAATTCTAAACTACAACGTCCCTTTTAAAATTTATTATAATTATAAGTACACTCTTTATTATTTAAAAAATTATATATAGTGTCATTTACGTTGATTGCTAACAAATAAATCATTCTATTAATTAAAATTTATCGAATTTATTATTATTATAAATTTGTTTGATTCAAATTCACTCCGGTCCTCTATGTAAAATTCCCTCCAAAAACAAAATAGAGGCGAAAGATACCAAAGTGGTCTTGTATCAGACTGCCTGTCTTCTTGTAGTCGGATCCCCAAGTTTTTGGAATGTTCCAAACTCTACTTGAGCATCCAAATCTGGGTCAATACCAGCAAAAACATCTCTGAACAAGGTTCTAGCACCATGCCAAAAATAGATATACCTAGCTCTTTTTTCTATGGATAAAAAAAGGATCTAATTGGTAGAAGAAGCACCGTAAAGATCAATTAGCGAGGTTTGGGGCCAATACAATAATAACTGCGTACTTATGTCATGATGGTAGATATACTTATCCCATGATGTGAGATACAAATTAGGAATCCACTTTTGTAATAGAGTCGATCCACTAAAGTCTTGAGCAGCGGTGTAGGATCAGATCCCAAAGATAGTAAGTCTTTTTTTCTTAGAAAGGAAAGTCTTTTTCAAAGATTCTATATAAATTTTTATAGATAGCGGCGTTTTGATACCACCAGGAACAGGAAAACAAAATTGCAAGGAATCCAAAAAATGGAAAAATTGGATCTATGTTCAACGGATCACACCTAGCAAGAAAAAGTATTTTGTTTTGGTTCGGCCTGTCGTCACATATGAAATAACGGACGGTATAACTTTAGCAACGCTTTTCCCCCCGGATCTGTTGCAGGAAAGGGATAATGTGCAACTTCGAGTTGTCAATTATATCCTTTATGGAAATGGTAAACCAATTCGAGGAATTTCTGATACTAATATTCAATTAGTTCGGACTTGTTTAGTATTGAATTGGGATCCAGACAAAAAAAGGTCTTCTAGTCAAGAAGCCCGTGCTTCCTTTGTTGAAATAAGGCCAAATGGTTTGATTCGACATTTCCTAAGAATCGACTTGGTGAAATCCACTATTTCATATATCGGAAAAAGGAATGATCCATCGGGCTCAGGATTGTTCTCTGATAATGGATCAGATTGCACCAATACCAATCCGTTTTCTTCCAGTTATTGCAAGGCAAGAATTCAACAACCCCTTAATCAAAATCAAAGAACTATTCATACGTTGTTGAATAGAAATACAAAAAGATTTTTTTATTGAACGTGTTCATTCATTTTGACCACTTTAGCATATTTTCTCATAGTAATTTCGACTCCACCTTCCCGGAGTTCATTCTCCGGGGAACTCCATTTAAATTAATAATATTGTTTGAATATAATCCATATGTAAATTACATCTGCACTACTAACTTACTGTCTATTTATAGAAACCATCATTATCTTTTTAAAAATTATATAGACACCCATAAAAAATATCAACATAATTTACATAAATTATTATTATTTTTTGAAAAATTACACATACACCTCCAGAAACATCAATAACATTACACAAACTACCCCAACTTTTTAGCTGTTGAGAGTGGTTCTGTAATTACACTGAAAATTGAGGTGGTTTGTGTAATAGATTATAAATTAAGAGAATGTAATTATAATTACCCTCATCCATATTTATGGCCAATTAACCTATTACTAACTTATTATAAATCAAACAAATGTTTTCTGATCAAACTACCCAAATTCATTTTCATACGCGCTAATACATATGAGAAGATATATCTTCATCTTTATAAGGATAATTTGGTCAGAAAAAACTTTTGACATATAATATGTTAATGGTAAGTCAATCGTTAGTAAATATAAAATTTTATTTAATTTTTTTTGTTTATATCATCAAATTTGATGAATTTTGATTAATAAAAGAATCTAATTACTGGATGTAAAAATCAATTAAAATAACAGATGTAATTTCACAAATCACAAAAAACCTTTTGGGTAATTGTACTTATCCCGAAAAAATGATGTGTATGTATGAAAAGAATATAAGATGTATTATGAATTGATGATTATAAGTAAGCAGTAGGTTAAATAAGGTGGTTTATTACCCAAATCCACTCCAATTAGCTTCAACCAGATCTCGGCCGTACCTATTTGCACAAAATCCGAATCATCACCATACCAATACCACTGCGCCAACTGGATCTAACGGCTGAAACGCGAGTCTGCACACAACTTGCATTACAGCCACAACACCCAACTGAAACGCGAACTACTCACGCGCCAACACACCTGTTTCCTCCACGCGTCAACTCCACCCCCCCAGATCTATTCCAACAGCAATACAGCACTTCCAGAGCAACAATGGCGGCCCGCTAAAGATCCCAAGAAAGAGAAGAAAGGCCGAAGAAAATGGAAACCGAGCTTAAAGACCTACCTCCTAAACCCGCCGAACCGCAGCCCGAATCCGATGAGAGCCCGCTCCTCAAACCCGAACCGGTAAGCCCCGTACCCCAAATCTCGATATCCAGCCAAAGCATCGAGGAGGTGGAGATAAAATTATACGCACCCTTTGTTCGGCACGATGTTTACGGGACAATGGGGAGGGGGAAGTTGCCATGCACGGAGAAGCTTTTACTTGGTCTGGGCCTGGTGTTCCTGTTACCGATAAGAGTGGTCGGGGGGATGACTATCTTGTTTTTTTATTACGTGATTTGTCGGGTTTGCACTGCGTTTCTGGCTCCGAACAGGGAGGCTGAGCAGGAGGATTATGCTCACACGGGGGGGTGGCGGAGGGCGGTGATTCTGCAGAGCGGTCGGTATCTGTCGAGGGCTGTGCTGTTTGTTTTCGGGTTCTATTGGATTTCTGAGACCAGGAAGGGTAATGAGGTTGATGGGCAGTTGAACAGTGAGGCTAATGAGGTCCCTTTTTTTTTTTTTTTTTCTTCTTGCTGTTTAGTGGTCTGATCTGCTGTTTTGTGTAAAAATGATCTTAGATATGTTTTATTTGCTTTTGGTTGTTGTTGATTTGCTTCATTAGTGTGAACTTTTTTTTTTTTTTTTGGTATAAGTTTCATTAGTGTGAACTTGCTTTTCATTGTTTGAGTATTTCTATATTTTCTTAATATGGAAATGTGGTTGATGACAATGTGTACCAGGATCATTTTTAATATGTTTCGAGTATGTGGCTGTGATCTACATGTGCATGCATTTTAATGTCTGCCTGCACGCACTTGGAGCTGCGGCAAGGTGAATTACTAGTGCTAGATTATGTGTTTCTGTATTGACATAGTTGGTAAGTTTACCAAAAGTGAATGTGATGTTAAAATGAAATTACTGATTGACTTTAGAACAAGTAGAATGCAATAGCTGATCTCGTTGATATTGAACAACAAAGTAAAATGTGATGGTTTGGGTATTGGTTCATTTTGTTAGATCAGTACTCTATCAAGCCAACGAATTCTTTGTGAGATGGGGAAGTAGTTAACCTAGAAGAAACTGAAAAGGTGTTTCCTTGCGTTGCATTTGGGTCATGTGATTGATTTTCTAGGAAGAAAAAATGATTCCAGTTGTCTCCTTGAATTTTTGGAACTATTTTCTCTTGTTGTCCACATGGTTGGACTTCTTTATTCAGTGAAGAACCATCTCGCTATTTATTCAACGTAATATAAAGATATTGTTTGGTTTTTCCTATATGGAAATGTTGCCTCTTTGGTCCCATATATTATTTAAGTCCAACTTTGTCTGGAATTCACTATAGTGCTCAAGAAAAGTTAAGAAAGTTCACATATTTGTTAATGGTTGTATTTTAAATTAATCATAGAATTGTGAAAAAGCAATTCATATGGCACGGGTCTACAATTAGTGTTAAGATAAATTGCAGTTTTATGTTGAAGTTAAATATGCCAATATTATTCCTTGTGATTAATGATGGTATTACTCATTGTAAACCATTTTGCTATGGTCTACTTTACTCGTTTGTAGATTGAGTTGCTTCTGTCTTGGTAATGCCTCATCATTATTTGATACCTTAAGATTCAGAGAATAAGTCTTCTGTTTTGTTAAGGTGTAGTTCATTTGGCTTATGCTTTTCCCTAACTTTTCAGCCGGCACATGAGGATCAACTTGAAGAGGTGGAAAGACCTGGGGCTATTGTATCTAATCATGTATCTTATGTAGATATATTGTATCACATGTCTGCCTCTTTTCCAAGCTTCGTCGCCAAGGTTAGTTAACTCTTGCTGGAATTGTTGTTTTTGTATGCTCTTAAGTGACTTTACATAATGCAATGTGACTGACACCTTTGCTCTCTATTTTGTCGATTATATTTGCATTTTTGTTGCTGAAGAGATCTGTGGCGAAACTTCCTCTCGTTGGTCTTATAAGGTTGGTTCACTCTACTTTTTATGTGTGTTTCTATGTACAGAAATTGTGTATTTCAAAGCATCAGAGACGGACATCAAATTCTGTATTTCAATCTGCTATTTGCTGTGTATGTATTTATTAGAATGTCAAATTTAAAATCCAATACAGTAGATCTTTCCATCTGCCATCTGTTGTGCTGTGTAATTGGTAAAATAGAATGGAAGCTCTGCCAACCATAACATATTTGCCTTTAGGTTTGATTTGTCAATGACATGCAGATTAGTAATGCAAGAGTGGCATGCATGATTTTGTTAATGTGAATATTTTACTGGAAAGAATATATGGTGTTTCTTTATTACCTTTCTCATCTGGGTTTCTGCATGAATGACCCTTTCAGCTTTTGCCAACCTACTAGGTACAGACATGTGCCATCTTGTTGTGGCTTTCTGACCCCGTGTGGACTTGTCTTTATTGAGAATCCTAATTTGGGCACTTTTATTATCGTTGTCCTTTTAAAAATAATTCTCTGGTAACACGCAAGACGATTACTGTGACATGGTGAAATATCTGGATAAGCAAATTGGTAGCATTATATGCCTTGGTTGGATCATATCATGTTTACAGGTGATTTTTCTTAATACCTTAAACTGTTACTATTTTTCATATCACAGCAAGTGTCTTGGTTGTGTCTATGTACAGCGCGAGTCGAAATCATCAGACTTCAAGGGCGTCTCAGGTACTTTCTCTTTTCAATTTTTAAACAATTTAGTCACTGCACAAAGGATGGTGTTTTAAGCATAAGTTTTCTCTGTCTGACACCAGATTAATATGCATCTTTCACATTTTTATGGGAAACCTATGCCAACAAAAACTATCTATTGATCACAGTACATCACTTACCTATTCGGGATGTTGGCAGCAGAAGCACAAAAATAGCTATTATGTTAATGTCAAAACTGGAAAACTAGGTCAATATAGGAAATCATTCTTCCTTTGTATGCTTGGATCTGCTATTTTCCACAGACAGTTAAGAATTTCAACAGTATAGTTGCTTTCTTGTTATTTTGACCTTTGTTGTTTGCAGGTGTTGTTAATGAAAGAGTTCGAGAAGCTCATCAGAACAAGTTAGCTCCAAAGATTATGCTTTTCCCAGGTTGTGTTTGTCATCTGATTTTTTCCCAGAAAGTAGTGCATCATCAATCTTAGACTAGTGTTTTATCTGTCCACTTGTAAATTAAACAGACCTTAAGGCTGACTAAAATACACTCATCTATGCCTTTAAAGAATGAGTTGCCAAATCATTGTGAGAAGTTTCTGAGAAAAGAATCTATATGGTGGTTACAGTGTCACTGTACACGAGAAAGAATTATCAAGTCCTAATGGTATATTTTGAGAAGCTTCTATTTGCAAATTTTGCTTATTCCCTTCAGTAGATGGTCCTCTTTGTGTCTTCTATATGCTTGTTACTACAGGGTCGATAGATTGTCTATTAATCCAACTTTGGTTCCTTCAACAGAAGGCACAACCACAAACGGAGATTACCTCCTTCCGTTCAAGACTGGTGCATTTTTGGCGAAGGCTCCAGTACTTCCTGTCATTTTAAGATATCCCTACCAGAGATTTAGTCCTGCATGGGACTCTATTTCTGGGGTAAGTTCCTCCATCCTGCAATGTAGTTTTTGTTTTCTTGTTCTCTCAGTGGGTATTCTTGATTGTACATACTCTTGTGTTGTCACTTCTCCTACCTTGGCTGAAAAGGGATTACTGCTCATTTTTATTAAGAAAAGCTTCTCCATTGTTTTGGGTTTTTTTGCCCGGTTTTTCTTTGAAATAATTTGAAGTCACAATTGTATATAATGGAGATGGTATTTCTGCCTGATTTGCTCAGTTGACCTGCTCTTCATCCAACTACAAGGGGATAGTGTGTTGGTTTTTTACGAGTGTCCTTTCTGTTGATAGCTGATGTTCACTTAAAACATAAATGAACTAAGGTCGATTATTGTGTAAAAGTTTCCAAAGAAACTCTCATTGCTGTTGCTCCTAGTTGATGAATCCCTCAGACATATATGCAGCCACAATTTGTCCAATCTTGTAAC
The DNA here is from genome assembly GCF_000512975.1 of Sesamum indicum. Lineage (NCBI taxonomy): Eukaryota > Viridiplantae > Streptophyta > Magnoliopsida > Lamiales > Pedaliaceae > Sesamum > Sesamum indicum. The sequence goes on from NC_026147.1 coordinate 22,432,514, forward strand.
TTGTATGTTGTGCAGGTGCGCCATGTGATTCTTCTTCTCTGTCAGTTTGTAAATCACATTGAAGTGACACGATTACCGATTTATCACCCCTCAGAACAAGAAAAGGAAGATCCCAAGCTTTATGCTGAAAATGTTAGACGACTGATGGCTCATGAGGTATTTATTCTTTCCAAGCTTCTTTTTAGCTGCAAAGATTTAGAGAGATCAGTCATCAGTTTCTTGCTTGTCTGGAATCTCATTAAGCTGTCAAATATGGGTATTCAAAGAAGTATCTCGTTCTTGTTGCACCTTATAGACAAATGTTGAGTGTTGTAGAAAGTACTTTATCTCAATAGCGAGCAACTTCTATAGTTGCAATTTACAGGATTGAAAAATTAAGAACCTATGAATTTTCTCTTTCTTGTCCTATGAATCTACTAAAAGGGAAATAAACAGAAAAAGATAATGATAAAAGGCAAAAATGCCTGATTGGCTGTTGATCTTATGATGCAGGGCAATTTGATTCTTTCGGATATTGGATTGGCGGAGAAACGTGTTTATCATGCTGCTCTGAATGGTAATATTAGTATGCCTACTGTTTTGCATCAGAAAGACGATTGATAATTTCATCGCCTGGCTCTGAAAGTTATCTTGTCCATCTTGGATGTTAACAGTTTAAATTGTAGGAAGCAATGTGGGAGGCTGACACCCATGGGGACAAGAATATATTAGAGTTGTTGTTAGACTTCTGTAACTATTTTTTGTACACAATTGGATGGCCAAATAATAAAATTTTCCGATGTTCCCGTGGAGTCGTTTTTGGTCTCCATTTCAAGAGCTCTGCATACATCTTCTTTGCATAGTCAGCACAGAAATTTACTAAACGCCCTTCAATGTCCTTTGGTTTTAATCTGAATGATCTCTTTGGTGAGCCTGCAGGTTTGTTTTTGTGAAAGATAGTCTGCGTCCGCCATGTGTATTCTCAGTGTATAAATTTATTTTTTGATCCCCATAAAAAGTAAAAACGAGCCCTGATGAATTATGTTGGAATAACTTATTCTTTCTTGTTTATACAATTTGTTTTTCCAACATCTCAGCCACTGCTATAGCTTTGGTGGGATTTTGGTGTACCACTATTAGACAGTTTGGCATGAAGTAATCCTGAATTCAATTGATTAAACACAGTGGTGTCTTAAAGTTGTGTTTGTTACTTCTCCATGGAATCTGTTTAGACTGTCTTCCTAGCTTGCTGATATCCATTTATTTGATCTTGCAATGCGAAGTTGAGAAATTAGAGTTTTCTTGCAAGTGGCTGAATTCCTCTGTTTTCAGTTTGGAAGGTAGCAAAGGATGGTCTCCGACCATAGGAGAAATAGAACATTAGACCACGGAAGCAAGATAGATGCTTTACATCAGCGAGCGCTGCTCTATATGTTCTACACTGTGACACTAAAAACCAGCAAATGAACAGCACAAGCATGGCAATACTTTCTACTGGGAGTTGGTTGATTTACATCATCTCCTACTAATCATATGAAATACACAGCTACAGAGATGAAAAAAGAATCGTCAAGAGGGACAGAAAAACAGAGCACCGCGACTATTCCCTCCGACAGGCATGATTTTGCTTTAACATAACATAGAAAACACATTCACGATCCCAGGAAACTGACCATACAATTAATCATCTCTCCTCCTACCTCTCCTTGAGTGAGCCATTAGCAGACCTTTTTAGTTCCCACGGGGGCAAGCATCCTTTCAAGGGTGACTGTAGCAACAAGGAAGAAGTCGAGAGCTGCTTTTGCCTTGACGAGATAGAGGACAGACAACTAAAAGTACTTCTTAGACGTCTCTTCTCGCAATTGCTATCATCGTATGCTTGGTATTTGGGGTCGTGTTGCACAGCCGTAATCTTAAGGGCTTCAGGCAGGACACAGTTGAAGATTGAACCTAGGCAGGCCCAAATGCACGGAAATAAGGTTAATTACAACAATCTCCGATGGGGTTAGTGTAATTACTCACTGTAACTTTCTGGTTATGAATTACAAAAACTTCTCTAAGTTTTCTTTTCCTTTTAAAGAAAGCCTTACAGTCACCTTCTTTCTTGGAAGTAAATAAACTGGAAAATTTACCTAATTTGGCAAGTCGATTGACCCACTTAGGAATTCTTTTCCCTGTCAACTTGTAACATATGTCCTTGCAGAAATGGTTGCAGTTCTTCACAATCAAGTGATACGTATCACCATTGTAGCTTGCAGCTTGACGTTCCATGAACTCCCTAACCTGAGTAGCGTCCAAAGATGTTGTCCCGATGAATATCGACTTCCTGAACTGAAATCCAGGGCACTGTCGAGGTTCAACTTCGAAAACACCACTAGATGGAAAGTCATGCGCTCCAAATGCATATTCTACACCATGAACTGTGAAGTGGATCCAACAAGTTGAATCAGAAACAACATTCTGGCAAGACTGCTTTCCAGAAAAATTATAGAATGAACTTGTATGTGATCATGAATGTAATTGTAACATGATTAACTTAACACGATAATTGTCAATTTCCAGACCAGAAGAACTAGAAGTAACTACAACTGAAAAATGGACAGCGTACCTTCGACGCCAGAGTGAAATATACCTAACCCCGCCCAATAAAAATAACCATTCATGGGTGTCAAGTCATAAACATTGAGATAAACTGGAGTTCTTTTGGCACCATCATCATCCGACTTCACTTTTGAAAATAGACAGAACCGACGAGCCGATTTCCCGGTCAACCGAAGGGGCACTATTGATTTCCACCCTTTCTTTGATCTTAGCGTCATGGTGCTTCTGCTGGGCAACTGAACATCAGCCAAGACCTAATAGCATTTCCTGCATCTGGAGAAAGATGGAAGAGAACCAGGTTAAGAAGCAATCTATTTTCAGGGTTTTGACAGAAAGATGCACAGTAAATCAGTAAACTTAGAGCTTTAGATGCGGATACTGGCAAGCATATTTAGCTGAGAAACAATACTGAAAACTGATGTATTTATTGGGTGTCCAGATAATCAATGTGCAAGAATCCAAGAATGCAGGGGATAGACAAAACCAAAATGCAGAAACAGGCAGATCAATTTCTTTCTGTTCGCTTCTGCCTGCGGGATATGATACGTTGTGACAATCAATTCAAGATCACAATAAGTCCTTCCACATCGCTTATGCTAAAAAACAACGATGAGGATGCTTATCTTCATTTCTTAAAACGTTATGGGGTAAGCAGCATGACTATTACAAAATGGAACTGAGTCTTCTGATGATAACGAGTCAGATTAATGGTTATCTGACTATATTATGTTTATTGATATTTGTTTCTAGTCAACTGTGTAAAAATCCATCTTATTTTATTTCCACTTCCCTTTGGGAACTTGTATAGTATATTCCACGAACATTACTAGACCTACCAACTGTAATAGTTGGACCGGGATGACGGGCCTGGCATCTCCGAGACCTAATAAGGAAAGAGTTCTCCGAGAGAAATGTTGGTATGCAGCCGTTCAAGAAGATGAACTCTACAGAAGGAAAATTCTGATATTTTGTTCAACTTCTGAAAGCCGATTATACAAAGTCAAAAGCACATTCAAACGACTAACATACTGTTGCAAAAGAATAAGCCGGTAATACCTTGGACCGGTGTTAATTATCAGGTCAGCGTCGGCGAGCAAGCACACATACAGCCCACAAATTTTAATCCAAAATGGAAAAACTCAAACAGAATTCTTGAAAGGAATAGGACAAAATCAACAGAAAAGATAATAGGCAACCATATTGCTGATGTGCAAGCATAATGGGAGCATGATTGCGTGCTTGACTTGACATAAACATTTATGTCAAACTTGCTAATCATCACCTAAACATAGACAAAACATACTATTAAGAACAGCAAGAACCATCATCGTTCGTTGCTGAAAAGTGTAAACTTGGTCATCTTTGGTTGGAGATTCTGACTATGAGGTAAGAGTATGACGCAGTTCCAAGAACTTCACCATGAATTCTACAAGTACTAGATGAATTAACATACGAAAACCATTTAAATTTCAAAATATTTAGACCGGCCCTTGATATGCACAAACAAACAAAACTGCATTCATCACAAAACCTACAATAAATCGAAACAGTGAAACGAATTATGCCACATCAAGTGAAAACGGAAAGCACATCAGCTTCAGATTTGAGAATGAGAACATAATTTTATTAGATCTTGTTCTCAAACTGGAACTTTTTACAGCAAAGACGGAAGAAACTACGGAACAGAATGTTCAAGAAATTCTTGAAAACACAGATCAGGGCCTCGAAAAATTTGCATAGAATTCAAGCTATTCACACAAACAAGTAAGTTGCAACAGAAAATGCACTGCCGACATTAGCAAAAGAAGAAAGACAACAAGAATTTGGCCCCAGAAAACAGAAGCTCGTGAACAAGAAAGCAAAAAGCGCCAGGAAGAGAGAAGACTCACAGATATGGAGGCGAATGGCATTGGTGGATAGCCTAAAGATTCCAGCTTTCAGCTTCTTCAGAACATTGCTTACAAGCAGTGGACTAAAAGAATGTATTTCTGTGCATCCGTGAATGCTTCACAGAGAGAGAGAGAGAGAGAGAGAGAGAGAGAATTGAGATGGGTTAATTAGCAAGCGTCTGTTTCTCTACCTTAAATTATTAGCACACGTTCATCCTTTTCTGACAGATCCCAGGTAAGAAAATACTGCAAGAATGCAACCAGAGGTTTGAAATCTCTAACAAAAAACTGAATCTTGAGCCTTAAAAGAATTATTGTACTAGTAGCTATTTAGTCTACTGATAGAAGAAAAAAGGAAAAACAAGAGGTGTCTGAATGAAGAGACCCCAAGTTTTGGAAGCTAAGGAGAAACTGACACATCAAAAAACAATTCTTTTTCTTTCTCTTTGCTCTTTTATTCATCTTCAACCACAAATAACGGGTAGAACAAAAACTTTGGCCCTTCTTTTATTTCTTTTCTTTTCTACCATTTTTCTTTTTTACTGTTCTTGAGAATAAAGTTACACTGAGAAAGGCAGTAAAACAACTGAGTAAATGACAAGCCCAGTGAATAGAAAACACATTGACAAACACAGATGCAATTCCAACAATCCCTTTCTCCCTTTTGATATTTTCTTGGGGTTATTGAATTATTTTTGCCGAAGATTTGTTCAAATTAATCACTTTTCAGCCACACAGATGTCATATGCTATTTCCCTGGCTCTAGGTAATCTATACACACCAAGACCACTCATTTTATTTCTTTCAAATTTTGAGCACAAGAATTTGTAACATAGAAAAAGAAAAAAAGAAGAAATAACTAGAATCTAAATATGAGTAAAAGGAGGATTCTTTGAGGACAGAGGCGAGTCTTTTGATGTAAAACTCTGTGGTTTATTCTACAGCAGCCTTCATTTGGCAACTGGCCTTTGGCCTTTCACTTCCTACAGATATTGAACAATTCTATGAAACATTTTCCTAGGAAAATAAATAATTAAGAAAAAGACTGTCCATTTCAAGCTCTTACAATGGTCTCCACCAAAAATGAATAAGACACGAGCAAACCAATTACTATAGCAAAAGGTACAGCTCTATTAAATATTATACAGCCCCTCAGGGACCCCAACTCACATGCTATTTCTCCCAAGATTCAAGACTATCTTATCAAGGCATATGTTTGAAAACAATTATAGAAAGAAGATATTACTTGGATTTGCAGACTGTATAGGCCTAGCTCTTGTGTCCCTCTTGAATATGTGGAGTTGTTGCCTAATCCTTCTTTATCATCAACTAGTCTAATTACCTATCTTTTTCATTAATTTATGAGAAGTTTCGCGTGTAATTAATGTAGTTTTTGAATTCAAACTTGATCGAGTTTACAGTATTTGCTCAATGAATCTAACTCTTGTCTTGTTTTCAGAAAACATATAGTTCAATGTATAAATTTATTTGTATTTATCTTACACTAGTACAAAACATATTAAAAACACCGGAACACATACACATGTTTCTATTTTTTCCTCATTGTATACCAAAAACGAAGAAAACATTCTTAAAATAGAAAGAAACAAAGCCAGCAATTCGTTCAGCGAATTAATTCACTGTTAAAATTGAGCATAAAAATGGTGATGAACAAATGAAAACCAAGTTGACAAATTGGATGGAAAGAAAAGGAAAGTCATGCAAAACTAGCATTGAGTAATAGTCTTGGAAGAACACAGAAAATACTTTTACTGATTGTTAAATTGTAAGTCTCATTTATGGTGAACTATAATAATGGAAGTCAACTTAACTATGTAGGTTTATTAAAGAAAATGCCAGCTCTGTCATGAAGAGGTACAGCTACTTGTCTTCTTCTTTTATTATTATTATTAGATAATTTACAGCTGCTTTTGCTTGTTTTTGGAAACCTTCATAAAACACTCTTGTCTGGGGTTAAGGGAAAAAAGGGGGTTCCAAGAGTACAATAATGGCAAGCTGCACATTCATCCAGCACAACTTCATCTAGTGCTAGGATTTCACTTTGCCCCTTATCTATCACGGAGAATGAGACTGTCCCTACATCCCTTTACTGCATCATTTACTCATTTTAATTCTTTAAAATATTTCACTTACCAGAATTCCTTAAAAGCCCACAAATTCAAAATGCCAAAGCAATTGGTTATGTAAACTTTTGAATTAGTAACAATTTTTTGATGAAGTGGAAGCAATTGAAAGTAAAGTATGATAAGAGGACCTTTACCAACTCATGCTGGAAAGTAAAAATAGTTTATTGTTGAATTAGTCTCTTAATAGAGTTATCAACTATTTTAAAAAAAAAAAAGAGAATCCTAATCCTACTAGATGTAAAACACTCATTGAACTTACGAAATTTTGGACCATCTCAAGATGCTATGAGACTCTGTCCAAAAATACTTTACCACGGTAGCAATACTCCAGTATAATATTGGGCTCAAAAGATAATTTCAGAAAATAAGAAAAATACGCAGAGTTCATTTAAAATAGAAAACTATAAAGAAACGCTCAAACGGTGGTTGAAACAATGAAATTTCGAGATGATCGCAAGGCCCCTCATGAAAAAAGTATGAGGGGTTGAATTCTCATTTGGAAGACAATCGAAACGGTGGTTGGCACACCCATAACTCCAATCACATCAAAAGTTATAGCTATTTAAAATTTATCATCAAACTACACAACCAAAACACTCAGTCTTCGACTTACACTTTTTGAAACGTTCTAAAAGAACATCCGCCTCTTGTTCCACATCATTTTTCTCATGCAATTTTTTTCTTTTTTTTTTTTGGTGAGTAAATTTCTTTGCTTTTCATTAGTTATATATCATAAATTGCTAGGACATAAGATGCATTTCTCTTGTCAGGATATGAAATTATTGATGAGACCGTCACTCAAGCAATTTGTTTTTAAGCATTAAAGATGTTATAATTTTTGTTTTGTGGACGAGGTTCTATGACAATCAATGTTGAAAACAAATATGTAAAATAGTTCTGTAGAAAAATTCAACCTATTCTTATGTCCTGTAATTAAAAATGGCGTTTTACATATACACTTTTACTCAGCTCATGGATGACCCTTTTCATAGTTCTTCACTCTTCACAAGGTTAAAGTGGAGCAAGAGTGTTGAAATGGACCCATGCCTCCTGCATGAAAAAACAACACAAGTCCTCTTCATATGTAACATGTAACATGCATGCTAGTTCCAGTGTTTATGTGCAAAATCTATTCATCAAATATGCATGCGACAATGGAAAACATCTAGAAGAAACCAACTAATTGTAAGAGAAAAAGGTTTTCGATACCTTAAAAATATCAAAAACTTTATTGCTTTTGCTTCCAGTAAGTCATGAATGGGAGGTGTTGGTTTCCATCTACTTCATGCCCAAGAACCTGTAAAACCATCCACTAGCTAATAAATAGAACTAAAAGCATAATAGAAGAATTAAGAAAAATATTGAATTTGCAAGAAATTCGTTTCTACGTGGGAGGTCATGATACACTTCAGAGGGCAAGACATAATCAGGTTCTTTCGCTGCAAAAATCAAAGAAGCCTAATGTATTGCAGAGTTGACAGCAGCTACGTTATGTTCCCTTTCTTCCCAGCTGATCATTGTCGAATTGTAGCATCTAAGCCTGGACTACTAAGGTTACATTTTAATTGAAGACTATGTTGTTAAAATTTAATTTTGGAAGAAAGGATATGAAGAAATACAGGTTCAGCTATTAGGCCGACATTTAATTAGGACTAAGTGCTAAAAGGGGTTATAATTCTTTCGTGTCCCTCTTGTTGCTATAGACATTGAACATCGATTTGTGTAGGAGAATTTGATGAACATGTGGTGAAAATGATCGAGAAAGTGCACTTGATATACATTGCAACAATCATGCATTGTCCTGTTTCTGCATATTTCCAGAACCATTAATCAAATCAACTGTGATTTTCTACTGATGTTGAGTACCTTTGTGTCCTCAGAACCTAGACCACTCTTTGTAACTTTTCAAGATCATCAGACAATTCTTGAACCTGCTAAACCATGATAATATCTAACGTCACAATTAAGTTAAGACTTCAATAGGACATAATATTAATATGACAAGCAGATTAATCAGTAATCAACAAGTCATATACCAGGAGGTTATCTTCTAAGCTGACCCCCAGAAACATCATCAAAATCCGGAAAGTGTATTGATGGCGTTTTTGGGAAGTTTCTGAAGAAGCCTTGAGGAGTATATTACGGGAAAGAAAGTTCAAATAATATTTGACGGGAAAATCTAATGTTGGTAGATTCTGCATGAAGTCCTTTTATTGGATAACTTGATAAATGGACACTTAAGTGCCCTGCTTAAAGAACGTTGATCAAGGAAAAGGGTCTAAAGAGAATCAAGATTGTGATAATCTGAGACATCCTTGATGAAAGTTCCTTGTTGAGCTTCAAGTTTTTGTCTCAGATTCTTGAAAAGTATTGCAATTATAATTTTTCAAATACTTATTGCATGAAAAGGACTTCAGAAATGGGCTAGAAATCGGATGCAGAAATTAAGGGAAGAAGACAGATAAAGTGGGATTCTCATAATTCTCTTGGTGCCCGTCAAAAGCAATTTCTTCGGTATATTTGAATCACTCAGCCGCTATCACAATGTGAAAGATGTTGAAAACTCATGATTGGCAATTCACAGTTCATATGGTCTGTTTTTAACCAATTTCTCTTCGTCCCTCGCGAGTTGAGTGGTTGTCAACCATAACCAAAGTAAGAAAACCTACACAGAAAATTCACCTCCTACAATGCTTTTTATCACCAAAAACAGACTTTTTTGTCATCAAGATACAAGAGTTGTGAAAAATACAGCCTGTTTGCCTCAAATGATGCAGCTAACGATCAAGCTATACAATTATGATCATTGGAGCTAAGTGATTTCTCTTCATCACTAGGCGTCCGAGTCATGGATGATTAATCATTCAACAGTTGGTTCATCTTGTTCCACTCGTTGTCCACACGAAAAAAAAAACCCCCATTGGAACCAACAAGCATCCTCAGGGCAGTCCATGTAAACATGTTGCAATTAGCCAATGCAGACCTGAAAGGTTTCAAGCACAAAGAATTACTCCACAAGTACTTTCACACAATTTTGAGAGACTATGTTGTTAAATGTGAGCTCATTTGCATACAGACTACATTGGTCAAGAGTAATAGCTCAAGTTTGCTCTTCAAGGAACTTAAAATGCTCAAGCACAAGGCCAGTGGATAAGGATTCATTCTTTTGAAAGATAACTTGAGGTGTGCAAAATATACACAACACATGTACAAAATCCTTTTTTTTTAAAAATAAAGTAGATGACATCGTCTTTGTACTTTTGACCTGCATATGTTAAATGAATAAGAATTATAATAGGATTTGAGATAGAAAATTCAATTTGATATGCATATACTGGAAATATTTGTGATGCTAACATGTAATGCCCTATAACACAAAACTTTAGATTAGTATCATATTATTTTATTTTAATTTTCAGTTGGAACAAAATAATAAGAATGGTAATAAAAGAATATAATTTGTTTCAAATATTTCGAAATGATGTATAATAAATGAGTGCTCGGACTTTAAAAAAAAACAGCAATATCTAAGTGAAAGAATGCATTAGTCACAATTCTTCTTTTATCATAATAAAATCAAGAAATAAATTTATACTAACAGTCTAAATACATAATAGTGTATAGTTTGGAATTTTATTATAATTTTTATCAAATTTAATAAAAATCTGAAATAAATAAATAATGGATCAAATTTGACAAGATAAATTAATAATAAATATGCATGAATACAGAATTAGTGAAAGAGTTAATTGATTAAGAAATGGATGTTTTCTGAATAATATATACGTTTAAAATTAATTTTTCAATCAAATAAATTACTATAGAGGTCTCTAATATTTAAGGAGTGATTAGTTTATCTTCCTCATGTAATTGGGGGTTATATGGAGATTTTATCATTTCACTGGGGTAAAATGCTAATTAACTCAAAATTACCTATAGAAAGTGAAACTTCTGTGCTCAAAACTAGCAACTCCAGTGTTTTCTTTGAAACGGAAAAATTGAAAACCTCCTCGCTTTGGCTGCAAATACAGCGCTTCTGGCTATTGTTCATTGCCTCGGTGTCTGCAGCCTGCGTGTCACCATCGAGATGGGTCTGAGGGAGCATAAACTATGGCATAACAGTTCCCTGATTCTTGAAGAGATGTTTAGTGGGATCAGATTTTACAGTACAAGATCGAAACCGGAGGTGGATTTAAAGAAGCTCAGGCCTATGATCTTGAAGCGGATTGAGGAACGGGCCAAGGAGTATCCCGTCAAAGGCATGCTTACCGTAGCCCGTGAAGTCCTCCAGGCCCGACCCGCTCTCTATGACGGCGTATCTACCCTCAGCCAGCGTATTCCAATCTGGGCTTGCAAGTAATTGCACAAATTATTGTATTTTAATGGGTTTATTGCTCATTCGTGCATGCTAATAGATGTTCCGGATGAGTATGTTTATGGGCATGGTTGGAAGGATCGGATTCATGTTTAATGAAATAAAAGTTGTTAGCTTATAAGAATGGAATTTCGTTTTTAGTCATTTTTTGGTTGATTCATGGGGCAGTTTTAATGGGTCCGTGCCGATGGTTTTAGTGACCTGGGACTTTGATCAATGATTTGTGGTGAATGCTGGTTTTGTGCTCTTTGAAACGGAATAGATTCATTTTGGTTGTTTTCAGATTTTGGTTATCAGGATCAATTCGATTTTGTTAGTATAAAAAATGTTTGATGTTTCTATTTTTGTGATGATTTGAGAAAGAGTAGTGAGATTAGAAGTGTTATAACTTTCTTGGAATAAGATGCTCTGATATGACTGTTATTAATTGCATCAGATTATTGGTTTAGGGGATGAATTGGTTCCATCACACTATATAACTTACAGCCGACTGCAGCTTCTAATAAGCAGTATTGGTGTTCTTTTACAAATGTTTATTTCTTGATCATCTGCATGTACTCATGGATAAAGGAGCCTATCACGTATGTGTTGAAGCTTAGTCTGGAGGGGGATTTGGGATGAGAGTGGAGGCTGTGATAAGCCCTTTGAGTAAATTAATATGCCCAGTTTCAGTAGGCTGAGATGGAAGCTTAGTATGAAATGACATGGTCAAGAGAAAGGAGAAATATTTGATGTCACTGGATTGAAATATCCTTCAAATGATTTTATTTGCTTCATTGGCCAGAAGAGCCTTCTATGATACATCAAGTTATTCGGTCAGTTGATTGCCAAGGTGTTATTTCAATCATTAATTGCGGCGTTCATAGGATTTCAGAGTAGTTGTTAGAAAGAGATGTATCCGAATCCACTTAATCACAAATAAGTTCTCTGGATAAGCAGGAAAGTATATTGTTTTGTGTCATGCTAATTTTTTACTTCGATTTAGCTTTCATATTGTTCCTGCATCTGTTCTTAAAGAAATTCGGAGATTTGACTAAGATGAGGAGATTAATTTCGATACCCACAAAATGTGCTGAAAATTTCGTGACCAGGACCTGAAATGAGAATAGCGTCAACCAAGCGAAGCTTCTTCCAGCTAGTATCTTATCTATTTTTTTGCGCATATTTCCAGTAATGACCATTCATTTTGCCTTAAATTGACTGCACATCCTCTGATACAAGACTTAGTTTCATTGAAAGCATTAGTATTACTGAAACCCCTATTACTTCATAGATATCAATATCGCCCATCTATGAGATTTTCTGTAAGTTCACTCTTCTCCATATGTTTCATATGTATTTTTGTTGGTGCAGATACTGCCCTGAAGTTTATATAGGTGAAGGTGGCCATTTAATTCAAACTTGCCATGGTTACCGGCATCATGCAAAGAACAAGGTCCATAGTTGGGTTAAAGGAAACATGAATGATGTGATAGTCCCTGTACAAACTTTTCATCTGCAGAAAATGTTTCAGAATGTAGTTAAACACCATGAGAGATTCG
>NC_026147.1:22445055-22466198 GCF_000512975.1 Sesamum indicum
TCTGTCTACAAGCAGGGGCAGATGATAATGATCAACGTGTTTCTTCAAGTGTTGATACTCCAGATGGTTTTGGAATCAATACTGCTGATCGTGTGTCATTGTCAGATGATGATTTGAGATTGGTGGCTACACGAACTCTCAGGGCATGGGAGACACTTCGATCTGGAGTGCACAAGTTATTGTTTGTTTATCCAGCAAGAGTCTGTAAACACTGTTCTGAAGTTCATGTGGGGCCATCCGGGCACAAAGCTCGGATGTGTGGGGTGTTTAAATATGAGAGTTGGCGTGGGACTCATTTCTGGGAGAAGGCGAGGGTTGATGATTTGGTTCCTCCAAAACTAGTTTGGTTCAGACGGCGCCAAGATCCGCCTATACTAGTTGATAAAGGGCGTGAATACTATGGCCGAGCTCCTGCAGTGGTGGATCTGTGTAGTAAGGCTGGGGCATTAGTACCATCCAAATACTTTTGTATGATGAAGATGGATGGCTTAACTGCTCCTGATTGAATCAGATGGTAATTTATCCTGCATCAGACTGCTGAGATTGGGTGAAATGTGCTTGATACATCATATGTATAGATACAAGAATGGAGTTATTCGACGGTCCTATTCATCCAGAGCTTGATTGACCTGAGAAATTTTGATACATAAAGGTTATAGTAGTAGTGGCATTGTGCCTAAATATCGTTACGACACTAGACCCTTGATGTAAAATTTAGTTGTTATTCCTGAAGACTGCCTCTATAGGTTCAAGTACGTGGCAAGATTCACATTTTCTTCCCTATGGGAGAATGCACTGCAGCTTTATTTTGGATTATAGGGCTAGGTTGTGTAAAGATCAATTTTGTCATTTTTGGGAAATTACCATTAGAAGTAAGGTTGAATTTGGAGTTTGTATGGAATAAAAGAAGATTTGGTAGACTTGTTAAGGAGTCATACAGTGCAAAGCTTTCGGTGACTGAACTTTGCTGCAATGTCGTCAATATATTGTTGTTCTGGGGCTCTATTTTTATCTGAAAGAAAGAGGTTTCTACTTTTGTAATTGCATGATTGCAGTTGAACTTTTTCCTTAAAATATTTGCATTATTGCAGAGACATTAATTGATAGTTGGATGAATGAAATGTTTAGCAAACTTTTACAGTCATCGATTGATGATAATTCATATATATGTTCCATTAGTCCAAAAGAAACTATATTAGAAGTATTTGAAATCTATGGTTATTTCACAAAATATGGTTCAAATTTAAAGTTGAAGAATTTTATATCTTTTGAATTTAAAACTATCCAAAGAAATCCAAAAGAGATGTCAACTCCATCAATCTAAATGCACGTAGTATTATTTTTTGTGTGCATCTATGTATTTGTAAGTCAGGGTTTCAATTAATTCATAATAATGAATTTATCAAATTTATTTGGATAAACATTTTAAAAAATTTGAACTCATTTTTTCAAATTATGTGTGTGGCACTTTGATCATGGATATCAATGCCAGGAATTCTGTATGAAGCTCAAGAATGCAGTCTCCATGAACACTCATCTCTCTCACACACAAACACACATGTAATCACAATGCAGAGGCAGGTCCCATTTGCATGAACAAACACTTTAAATCCAATTAATCAGACTACAGAGGAATGAGAACTGTAAAAGAGGAGGGGGAGGAAGGAAGTGCTTTCCTTGAAAATGAAGCTGGTAGCGGAGATACTGACCGGAAGTCTGTTCTTTGTTGAAGTGGAAGACGATGCTACAGTAGGCGACCTAAAGAAAAAAATTGGAGAGCAAGAAAACCTTCCCACTGAACGCCTTATCCTGATGCTTGATGCCGATGAACGTCTTCTGCTGGATAGAAATGATGTTTGTCTCAAAGATTATGGGGTTCAAGATAGCTCCCATCTCTATATTTTCTTTAAACCCCTTGATCATGATTCCCCAACTCCTAAAGATTCTGCCTCAGGTGAACCTTCACCGTCCAAGCCAGGCCAAAACGAACCTTCAGATGAAGATGATGAGCTCACACCCTCCGACAGTGACCAAGATGTACCTTCACCGTCCAAGCCAGACCAAAACGAACCTTCACATGAAGATGATGAGCGCACACCCTCCGACAGTGACCAAGATGTACCTTCACCGTCCAAGCCAGACCAAAACGAACCTTCAGATGAAGATGATGAGCCCACACCCTCCGACAGTGACCAAGATGTAGATGAGGAATATGATGAGTCCACATCCTCTGCTGATCCCGGCTCGGACCAGCAGGAAGACTGACCATGAATCTTACTGCTGATGTAATAATGATTATTTGTCTGAGCGATGAATCCTAATGCATGTCTTCGAACCATTTCTTATAGTGATAGTGAATAGCAGGGTTAAATCTTCCAGTTATAAGCTCCAATATGCACACATGAGATGTATTGTTAGCATTAACTGCATGAGAAAGCCCTGAACATCTATACGATGGAGAGCACCTTTTTTATGTCTCTTCTTTTGTTTGGTATGTTTTTTTTTTTTTTAATTTACTTTTTCAAATTTTCATCTAACTTCCAACCCCTATTATCTTTTTTATAGTTATTTCCTTCTCTTTTATTTTCTTTCATCTTTTTGTCACCAATTTTTTCAAATTTAATATCAAGTTATTATTTTGTATATATTTAATTAAATATAAATATTTTATTTCAAATGACATTTATAAAAGCTGCACACGTGTAGGGTGTACCACAAATTACTAGTTCATTATAAAACATGCTGCATATAGTTCTTATATATGATTAAGAGAGAGGACTATTCCGCAGAACTTGAAAGCCTAATAAAGAAAATATCCATTTAAAATCAGGTAGAAGACTAGGACGTCAAGGCATTTCCATATGAAAAGAACTCTTATGGTTAGATGGACTTATGCTGTTATGCATCATTAGAGTAAGTCCATATCAAACTATGAAGCAGGAAACAGAATCCCATCCTAAGTAGATGCTTGGCAATCTGACGCCACCGTAACTAACACAATCAAGAACAGAGACTGTAGTAAGATGATAGGACTTGAATATATAGATTTGATATGTTCAAATTAAACTACATTAAAACTGACGGATGGAAAAGGAAAAAACATGTGAACCAGGAAAAGGTGTTTGGGAAGGAGAGTAAGATCGTTTAAGCGGCATTAGCAGAACACGTTGCTCCAAGATGATGTACAGAGTCCGATTACCTGTGTACAATGAAAACAAGCAAGAAAAACATGACTGGTAGCAAGAAGATTCTCATATTAGGAGGCCATTTTACTGCCATTCTGACCCATCAGGAAATGGTTCTAGAGCATCTTGCTTGCCATTTACGTAGAACTCAACAACAGCTTTCATTCTTGGAAGTTTATCAGGGTGGTAATTTACATGAACGATAACTGGCTTCAGTTTCTTCAGATTAGCATCTTTCCTGACGGTCTTGAAGAGTACCTTGCTGTTCATAAAGAGATAGAAATCCATAGTTCTCTTTGAAGCATGAAGCCCCACATAACCAGGATGAGAAGGGAAGAAGAGCTCTTCATTGAAAACAGCTTGGTCCCAAGCATTTGCCTGTCGAGCAAGCCTGTCAGCGATCCGATCCAACAGCTCAATGGAAGGAAAGGTAGGCCTTATATAGAAGAAACCAGAATTATAAACCCATATCCTCATAGTGTGAGCATACCGAGCCCAACCCATTGCAGGCTCGTCAAAAACATCATTGTACCCGTAAGCTGTCATATTATTATGACCATCTGACATGGACTCCACATCAGAATCCCTGTATAAGTGATCAAATGGATTCTGCAAGAAAACTATATCTACATCTGAAAGTAAAACGCTGTAACCCAGCTGCAGAAACTCCCTCAAGATCCGGAATTTCAGTCCTGAGACAGCATGATTACCACCTGTCTTTCCCACAGAGTCAATAGTTTCATCTGGATCCCTTTGGTAAAAAGGGACATCATTTGACTTGCAGAAATCAACAATCGCATCATCTAATGCCACCACTAGATAATTAGTAATCCCAACTTTCTTGATGTTAGTGAACCAGACTTCAAGCATCGGTTTTACATTCGAATTGGCAAGAGCAACTATAAGTTCTTTTCCTACTGCTACCTCTGCTAAGATCTTTGCAAGTCTTGGGTTTATGCTTTCATCAGGCGTCACAGTTGGATTTGTCCTCACACCCTTCACAGTACCAAAAGGCCCAGCCTTGTTTGGTTCACTCAACACCATAAACTGCTCCCGTGCATGGTCTTTTCCCTGCTCAGCCAACCTTAGTTTTTCATTCAACTCCCTTACTTGCCTTTTCAACTCAACATTCTTATCCGATAACCTCATAATATCTGACTTCAACATGTTTATCTTTTCAGTTGATTCACACGGCGCCGAATCAACCTATGTAACACCAAATAATCAAGAAGATGATAACAAATCCCTGATGCTACAAAACTATTGTTACTCACAAAAGCTTTAATCATCAAGTATATCACAAACATCAATATACCTCCCATAACACAGAATTATCTCAATATAAACGCCCTCAATTCTTTTTTACTTTTTGTTTCTTGATTCCTTGTCAATGGACTATACTTAACTGAGCATATGCACATAAAAACTGGATCCAAGCTAAGTACACAGGCTGAAAACTTAGCAAAATGGCTAAATTGAAAAAGTGAGCAGTGAATTATCAAATAAGAAAAACTGCATTTGATCTATCTGAAGAAATGCGCAGCTGTGGAAAGAAAAGAACACGCTCAAAGAACAGATGAAGTCAACTTCTGAATAGTACAAGCCGACATGGGACAAGCTGAGTAAATAGTAATACTACACAAATTGAGGACATTACCACATCAAAAAAAGAAAAAAAAAAAAAAAAAGAAAGCAGTTCCAAGAAGCAAAAGAAAAGGCACAAAATACACGTAACTACTTAGCTAAGCATGTAAAGAGCAGCAAATTAAAAAAATAAAAATAAATAAAATAAAATAATTAATCAAATGGCACCTGAAGATTGGAATTTGAAAGTGGTCGAATTTGAGCAGGCGGATTCGAGGAGAAGAATCCATGGGGGAACAAGAACGCGAAAATGCATCCGACAACAACTCCGATCCCAATCGCCGCCGCGATTCGCGATCCACGGTTTGATAATTGGCTGCTCTTGTCTCTCCGCCCCACCGCCATTTCCAATTATCTCTGAATTTTCCCCGACACCAAAGAAAGAAAATTCAGAATAGCATCAAGTCAACACCACCCCACCTTCAAACTTTTTTACTCCAGCATAATTTTCCTCTTTCCGTAACAGGAGATCAACAAAATCGAAACTTGGGTACTGGGTTCCCAGAAACTTCTTCAATTCTCGTATTAATATTAGATTACTCCAATTTTACACAAGTACTTTCTGACTTCGAAACGGGGCAGTGGAGTGGCGTCGTCGTGGTTGTTGGGTAGTTTAAGAGGAGAAAGGGTAATAGTTGCCTATTACAAGGCGTACCTATGAAATGCTGAGGCTCTGAATCTTGACGTTCCTATTGGATGACATGTAGAACAAGTCAACTTGAGCTGTTGGCCTGAGAGCTGACCAGAGTTATTAGGAGTGTTTGAGCGCGTTCGAAAAGTATTTTTCAATTTTTGGTCTTTAAAATTATTTTTAAAGTGTTTGGATATCTGTTTTTATTTATTTATTTTTTAGAAAAATATAATTTTTATTAAATAAATAGTACAATCGTACAGTACAACAGTGTTCAATGAGTGACGCCTTTCTCGACAGGCTGAGGGATATGCTTTTACTTTTAAGATGACTAAAAAAAATATTTTTAGATCAAAATCTAAAAAGACCTTAGAGGTGCTTTTAGCTGTTTTAATTTTTTTATAAATAAATACAATTTTATTTTTTACTACTTAATTCTTGTTATAATAATTTTAATTTATTTTAAAATTATATATTACAGTTGATATCGAAATTTTCAAATCATTTCAATTTTAACAATTATTAAATTTATATTTTCATATATTTAATATTTTAAGTTTTTATATTTTAAACACTATATCATCTAACTATATTATTTCATTTACATATTATTATTAATTAATTAATAAAATAATTATTTTTTTAGTTAGGTAAATTTAATTATTGTGTATGAGTGAACATTATATTACTTAGTGGGAGCATTATTAAACTAAATATATATTTTTTAATATTTTGAAAAACATATATATGAAATCCTAATCTAAATAAAAATTATGATTTTTTGTGAAAAATAATTAAATGACAAACAACAAATGAAACAATAAACAAAAAAATAGTATCTTTTTAACAAACAGAACAAAACAGTCTTCCATTAATTAAATTTATTTTAAAAGTATTTTTTTTGACATTGTCTAATTTAATTTTTATATATTTTTCACTTTTTTTTACAAACATCACTCACTTTTAATTTTACTACACTTTTTAACTCTTTTTTACAAAAATTACTTTTCTAACGACCGAAATTTTTGCAAACGCTCCCGTTGTATGACTGTGTCCACTGCAGCTCTACCAAATGCCATTGACCACTGAAGAAAGTAGGTATCAGTGTGGAATTAATTATCACTAATTATGAAATAATGAACTTTACTATTTTAATTACGCCGATTTTAGAACAATTTCCTTTCCCCTAAAGAGTAGAAAATGAATAATACCTTGTCAAGAATTCACCATAAGTAGTAGAATAATTTATAATAATATAGAAATAGGTCATCATGCATATAATAACTTCAATCATCCAAAATTTTAGATTATTTTGATGGAAAATAGATAAATGTTTTCCAGTCGTTACAATGCAAGAATAGAGAAGACGTGTGATATTCGGTTTCCTTTTTTTTTCCCCTTCAGTTTCCAGGCAGGATGGTGACAGATTCTCATCTTGACAGCATTATTAATGTCAAAATCACCTTAAATCAGAACAAATTTGAACCGATCAAGGTATTAACTTACCTAATACAATTAAGAATGAAAGAAGAGTTCTCTTGAAAGGGTCTCTCGATTTTTGGAGAGCATACATTGACACTGTCGAAATCATCATATATTACCACACACAGAAAGCTGATTGGCTTTTGTTGTGTTATTTCATCACCTCTGTCCCACCAATCCCTTATTACCAAACAAGTGATCATTAAACTTGATTCAACATTGGTCCGGGCAGAGGAAGGTAGGCCTCGTCTTTCAGGGGACAGGGTTGGCTAAATGCACCTGATGAAAGTCCAAAGACCTGATCACATGAAAATGCTAGCTAGAGCTGACTATGGAAAAATTGCAAAATGGAAGGGGATGGGAAAAAGGGTTTATACTTCAATTGCAGACTTGATGATGGCAGACCAACGTGGGAACTGGGGAGAAACTTATGACTACAATTCCGAAACACTATGAGACAAAACTATGGATGAACTTCTTGGTTTCTCACTATTTTCTCTGTACAGCTGCTTTAAGGTGTCCATTTGTGGTAAAAGCGCTACAACCACAAAAATAAGTATATTTACAACAGGGGTCGCCAAGATTGGCATTCACCATAGAAGCAACATAAAGAGGTACCAGATCGCACAGCATTTGTCCGACAAGATTTGGAGTGATCTGACGGAATGGATATGACGGAAAACAAACCATTTCTCTAGTGAGAGCTTTTGGATGAAAGGCTTTCCTGCAAGAGAAAAATGCACAAGTATTAAATTGTGTTCTCAGAGGTGATATAACTGGACTATTTAGGTTCTTGCAAGAAGAAAATTCATCCACCAATGATTGAAATCAGTATTGATATCCCAAGTTAGCCCATAAAGGAGAAGCGTAAGTTGCTATCTGTATGATTGATGAACTATACATCCAATAAATAGGTTTCATATCTGAAACGAATCAACGAAGATGACCCACTGGGTCATTGTACGGCTCGCTATGAAGATGCAGCAGCCCAATTGGACTTGAGATACTTGGGGAATGACGATGATTACAATAAAAAGAGTGGAAAAAGCAGATGTAGATGATGTAGACCACACAGACAGCTGTCTATATATGCACATGAAGATAAAATCTGTATATGTGTAGGTAGCAACTGAGCAAGAGATAGATAGATAGATAGATATGTACGTATGTATGTATGTATGTATGCACATATACATACAGAAAGAGAGAGAGAGAGATTCCATACATTGTGGTCACTTGTGATATAAGAAACAACTACAGTGATGTCGTCCAGCTTCCCACCGTAATAACGGAAACCAGCTTCTTGTGCTGCTGTAGAGAAAGGAGTCTGCCTGTTTTTGTCCTGTGCTCGTTGTCGTGCCAATGCTGCTATCTTCTGCGCTGTTGCTTGAGGCCCTAAACCAGCTCTTACAGCATGAACCACAACAGCAGTAATGTCGTTGTTATACAAATTGTCAAAGAGCCCATCAGTCCCAGCAATTACAACATCTCCTGGAGCAACAGGAATGGTAAACACCTGCACAAGTTCAACATGTTAAGATCGTAGTTAAAATGATAAGAAACAGCTCATTTATGAGAAACAAGAAGCGAAAATCTTCTGTTCTCAAAGAAAAGAAATTGTTCAAACAAGCACTATTCTCGCCAATATGTCAAACAAGAGGCAGGTGCATCCTGATTTCCAGGATAACAAAGCTACTAAAAGGTCTGCCAATATGTTAGACAATTCGTCCATTCCATCTAACATTAACTTGCATGGAAATAGATATGACACCTGTAAATTCCCAACTGGATTTGTGCACCATGTTTCAAATGAAGGATCACACAAAGTGTCTAACAACAGTGCTCAAACAGAACTATCAGGATAAAGTAGCAAACGTAGTATCCAGTGATATCCATAATCCTAAGAGCAGCAGGCGCACAGTGGGAAAAAAAATAAATTCTTGGACAGAATTGAAATGTAAAACCTCCAAAGTGAATTACAAGGCCGAATTCAATTGTTGATCATTTAAATTTGTGTATCAATGAGGCGCAAAATGTTCAAAAATGCATCCAAGAGAATCTGACTGAATGATAAGATGTGAGCAAATACATGAAGTTTTCTGGTAAGAGGTAGGCCCACTGCTGATTTCCTACACTAAATGCAAGGAAATTGCGGGCGAGTTGGATAGCTTCATAATCGAAGTAACAAGCTTTCTGGCCACTCTATTCATCCAGTCACTTTTAACTGATGTCCCTATTACATCCCAGAGATATAAACATTACAAACTACATTTATCCTTGGAAAAATTAAGGTGCAATTCAAAAAATGCTCATGGTTCCTAACCCACGATAATCAGATAATAATACACAGAAAGTAAACATAAAGGTACAAGGAGCTAACTAACCTGTCCAGAGCTAGGCAAATCGCCGGCATTTCCACTCTCCAGCTGGTAAGTAAAATTGAAATCATGCTGCTGAACAGGGGATCTGAAAACTGTACATCCATCTCTAACCACCATAAAACCACTGTCCCCTAAATTAATGGCATGGAGACCCTACACAGAAAAGAAAGTACGACTCACAAACCACGCAAACTGGGAAGCAATGCACTCATTCTAACTTTTTAGAAAACACATGCTTGCGGAAACAGAAACCAATTTAGAGCTTAAAATAAAAACAAATAATTTTCTCAAGGTTTGAACAACTTTTAACAAGTGAAACATGATGATTCCAATTTGTTGGTCAGCTTGTTTACATGGAAAAAGGATATGATCACCACAATATACCTGATCGGTAAGGGCAATAATACAAGCAGTCGATGAACCTTTTGCTTTTGTGCTAGTGTATGCTTTCTCTAGAACTCTTGCCGGGTCAACGGAACCCCTTGGTTCTTCTTGAATTGCATTAACTGAATTGGACATAAGCTCACGCGCATACTGTCCTGCATCAACACCCAGATCAGCCCATCCGCCTACACCGTCAGCTACACCGATGGCTTGTTCATCTGTACAAATGAAATGAGCATCCTCTCCACCAGTTTCTTCTTTGTCAGGATGGGGCAGGTAACATGACCCTGAATTTAGTTTCAGAGTTCTGTCAATGGGAACATTCCTGCAATCAACCAGATAGTCATGAAGGTACATGACAATGGTCTCAAATAACATAGGCTTCCAGAATTATCGTTTTAAATAAATGACTTCTTGGTGGTGTCTAATGAGGACAGACAGCAGCATGCTTGAGTGACGACTTGGCAAGTGTCACGTGGTTAATTCATCATTACATGTCACATATAATTCCTAGTCAAAGGAAGCAGGAAATACAAGTTTTTAGAACTTCAACAAAATATTTAAGTAGACAGACATAGCGAAACACAACATGCAGTTCAAATTTTAACTGAGGTAACAAATTGCTAACAATTCTACGCCTAACTATAGGAGGTTCCATCCATAACTACAGGTAGAGCATTGTAAGTATGGCAGAAAGACGAGAGAAGCCGAAATGTTGTCAGTGTAGTTCACACACTGCATGCACAAGGAATGGGGGAGAAAATCACAATGGCTTTTACAATTGAATCATAACTATTAATCATGCATGAGTCAATGTTTTAGCTTACAAACACAAATCGAGGCTTATATACAAGGCTTAAATAAAAGCAGAAGATTGTATATTTCAGAAACTGAAAGGAACATACAGCTCAGATGAATCCGCAGAACTTGAATGCTGTTCCTCCTTCATAGAGTTATCAAAGGACACATCTGGTGCGGTTCCAGTAGAGGAATATGCAGGTGATGAGATATGGAAACCCTCAAAACCAAACCCCAGAAATGGATTGCTATTACCCTTTCTCTTTGCAACATTGTATATGAAATATCCATAGAGCAAGAAATTATTAGGCTGCTCTTTATTTTGCCAACTCATGGTAGCTTTTCTACAATTTTCAAAACTACTTCTACTGTAAGAACTAAAAGAATGATATGCAGCCACACCAGGTTGAGCAGGCCTAGAAGTCAAATTGATACAGCGGTCAGTAAGAGCTGATTTAGACCCACAGACAGCCATAAGTCCCTTTTCTGTGTTAATTTCCAAAACCTGACTAGGCTCTGATAGCAAATGATCAATATGATAACCACACACTTGAAATGAAGGCCCGGAAACAGATGGTATGGAGATTGCCCGAGAAAATGCTCCAACAACTGAAATGTTCTTCCTTCGGTTGGCTAAACACAAATTTGCTTGAGCAGCAGCGATAGTGCCAGGCCGGACAAAAACATGCAGGTCAGTAAATGCTCCAGAGGGCAAGGAATGCAGCAGCCTCGAGTTGCCGAGCAACAATTTCCCTTGGCCAATCAAACCATAAAACTGATCCTGGATCCCAGTTTCTCTCCCAGATATCAATCTCCAGACTCCTTCCCAAGCTCCACCACGAAGTCTTCTGAAACAATTAGATGGCATTTCCCTGGCTCAAGTGAAGTAAATCTGGTAGCTTCTTGTAACAGATAGTACAGCCGCAAATTCCACAAACAACAGATAATCTCATAACTCCCAGTGTCTACTCACAACTGCGCAACCAGCGGAGATTTCTTCTCCAATTCATGCTCCAGGAACAAGAAATTTGACGAACTGAAGCATATAAAATGACGAGAAACTATATGAGGATAACACTCAATACAAAATCATTCAGTACTTTGCTTGTGGAGTAGAAACATCTCACAGACACATATGTCAGATTGTCTCAAAAGTAGCTAAGGTTTCTTAAAATTGAAGACATGATTTCCATTTCCGCATCAACAAAGCTTCACTTTGCACCACAATAATCTGCAGTTTGAAGGAGCACTAGATAACTTAAGAACGAATATGCCTAATATTTTGATATAATCCCTATCTCCCAAGATTATTTCTCAACACTCTCACCATGTTGTATGACAACTAAGGCAAGTCAGGAACAGAAACAAAGAACTTAAATAGTAAAGACTAGTAAATCTATTTCGAATTAGGAAAACCTAGAGTTTCCAGAACCTATATAGATTACTGTCACTTGAGCTTCTGCTTACTTTCTAAACTTCAAGAAAACGACAATACAAACATGATGTCTTCTTTTCATGTTTTACATGAGGGCTCAGAGAAAAAATCAGATGAGGAATATTAACAGATGAATAGTTCAAACAACCCCAGTACGAATTTGTTTTAGTACTAAATCCCTTTCCAGAATTGATGAACCCTTACCCTTCGTACTCCACCGCACTACAGAAACTTGGTAAAGATATAGGATCCCCGGTCATTGACAACACTGAATATAACACTAAAGATAATAAAAGAATGCAATAAAGTGCAGAATCTTTCCGGGAGAAATGCGAAAACCCTCCAAACGAAAACTCAGTAAGATTAATACCAACTTGGTTCGGCCACCAGTCCAACGCCACACCGACAGCCAACCCAAAAAACCATGGCAGGGAAAAATACTAGATTACAAACTAAGACAAACCCACAAAATCAAAAACGCAATCATATTTACAAAAAAAAGTGCCTTCACCAATCACAGATTCCAAGAGGGAAAGACGCGCACCTCGACTGTTATGGAGGAAGTAGAACCCAAACCAGTAAACTCCCTAATGATCCGCGGATGGTACTGAAACAAGAAGCTAAATATAAAAACAAGAATAACTTGTGGAGGCTCGTGGTTTACATTCGTTAAATTTAGATTCACAAATATTTCGGGGCTGTTAGGAAGTGGCCGTTGGGTTGCTGAAACGGCAAATCCAGAAGTTTCCCAGGTAGTGAATATCCCACCACCACCAAACCCTACTTAGCTTTCACTAATTAACGTTCGGATTTTGATTTTCGAGCGTTTTCCTGTCAAACAGAACAAATACTCGACTCTGATGAGTTTGGTTAACTACTACTTTGCCCCTTGTCTAATTTATATGACCAAAACTTATAAAAGCCCATCGATTTTCTCGGGTAAGTTACAACGAGTTACCTAAAAATGTATTATAATTATAATTATTTTTTTATTATTTTAAAAATTATAAATACTCTTAGTGTTACAATTATTTAACAAATATCATTTCGTAACAATCAATTATAAAGAGAATTTATAAGATGGTTTGTTAATTTCAAATAGAGCATTCATAATTTTTCAAATAACAATGAGATATTTGTTAAAAATGAATTTCAAAACAACCCATATAATAAAACTCATAAGAAATGCATTTCTCAACAGGAAAATTACCTGTGAAATATTCCAATAAACATATATTATATCGCATTTATGTATGAATATCGTTTTACGATATGTATCGACTATTTTTCCATTTTCGAGTTTTAGAGTATAGTAAACTAAAATTGTTCAAATTTCAAGTGCTGAAACGATTAATGGTTTTGTTTTCTAAGACAAGAACCGTTTTATTATATTGACAAAAGGTACTTATTACAGCTTCTCCTTATTTGAAAATGAACTTGTTGAAGGCCATTTTCAAGAATTACTAGTCTAAAAATCTCAAGTGTTTAGTTGGATTTTTTGTAATTCTTTTCTGATCAATGCTCGTCCGAGGGCAGTTCTGTCTTAGTACATAAATTGGACGAGCGCAAAAGCAGCCTTGTTTTCTCCAACTTCATTTTGCATGTAAGCAATTAATGTAAACTTGTCATTAAGGTTTGGTGAACCAAATACTTAGGTGCATGGTGTCTGGTCAGAGCTACCTTTCCTCTTTTACATTTTCAGTGGCAATTATGTATTTTTAATTTTATTAATTTTTGTAGGAAAAGAGAATGTGTTTGGATTAGTTGATAAAATTATATGTTACAATGAACAGTGGAGTCAAAAATCACTATATTTTTAATGAGAGTATGTATAAACAAACGTATTCTTATTTTAATTTCTGATTCAAAAACTGAGAACTAGAACTGAAAAAGCACAAACAAACAGGCAATTTACAACAAATATTTTGGCTTATTACCACATATATTTTGCATCTAGCAGGTACTATGCCAGAGCAATTTCTCTCTTAGAAGAGCAGATTTATGAGGAAGGATCATGCATGCATGCTTTCTAAAGACAGTATTCAGCTAGAGTTAACAGCCCTGCTGAGGATGATCTGTGCACCATATTGTGGCTCCAGAGTCCATGCCAATACAGGTGCGTGTACGTAGGAGGGGGATATTGCCAAAGAAAATCGTTGGATGATCATAGCCAGGATGATCTTAGCTTCCACCATGGCTAAATTTTGGCCAACGCAGAATCTGGGGCCTATGCCAAACGGGAAGTACGCGGCCATATGCTTTCTGGGCTCAGAAAATCTGTGTGGATTAAACTCATTGGCATCGTTTCCCCAAATTTCAGTATCATGATGAACAGCAAGTATTGGCAAGTTGAATTCTGTGTTAGCTGGAATGTCAAGCCTGCCCAACTTTATGTTTTTCGCCGTTTGCCTGAGGAGCATCGCAGCTGGAGGGTAGAGTCGCAGCGTTTCTTGGAGTATCAACGTGACCTATCCAACAAATACCTGTCAGCAGAGGCTAAAAGTTCTGAATTTCTAAGCTAGAACCAACAACTTATAAGCTTACTGTCTTAAGTTCAGTAAGGTTCTCATCGTTAGGAAGCTGGTTGCTCTTGCAAATGCTAAAAACTTCTTCACGGGCTCTGTTTTGCCAGTCAGGATGCTTTGCTAGAAGGAGAAGCGCCCATGACAAGACGTTGGCGGTAGTCTCCTTTCCTGCAAAATAGATTGTCTTGCACTCATCTATAACCTCTTCCACGGACAGCCCGTCTTCTTCACGATTACTGCCAGCGTGTGTCAACAGAGTAATCAGATTCTTGGAGTTTTCTCTATTTTTGCTGTTTGTCTCGATCAACTTCCTCACAGAATCTCGAATTTCTTTCTCTATCTTTTGCAACTTTCTGTTATTACTAGTTGGTAGAAACCTGTATATAGTTCAATAAAGTAAGGCCGTGAATGTGAAATAATCTCAAGTAAATTACAGAGAAGCAAGGACTCTTGATTGGAGTTTTATCTTATGAACAATCTACTGCAGCCTAACACACGAGATAAAAATCCATCGCATTCTGTCTGTGTCATGTTATTCAAACAAAGGCTTCCTCTCTAGTGCTGCAAACAAGTTGAAACATTTAATAGTTCTTCTAGATAATCAATCGTCATAGGAATGAAAACGATCGGCTTAGAGTTTAGTAGCTAGAAAGAGATTTTAACCTTAATCCGGGAAGGTAAATACTTCGGTCAGCCTGCAAAGTAAGCACGGCCTGTTGGTCCTGAAGCTCAAATATGCGCTTTCCCTCTTCAAAGCTACTACCAAACGCCGTCCTAGATATGATATCTGCACTGAGGTTTTGAAGAGCTTTATGCACATCAATTTCGAACTCATCTCTTCCTCCACTTTCTGCTTCCCATTTATTCAGTTCGTTCAGAGTGCTGGCCACAATTTCAGGCACCCAACCCTGAAATCAGTTACTGTTACTTTTTTACCCACGAAGGAAAACCATGAAAATTGGTTTACTTGATAAGTTTATGCATCTAGTCAAAGTAGAACAAGGGGAGAGGAGATTACCTTGATTCTCTCCATCGTGAAAGCCTGATTATTGATCTTTCTATGAACAGACCATTTATCACCTTCCAAGCCAACAAGTCCCTGTCCAAACAGCAGCTTAGACAGTGGGTTAAATGCATCTTTAATAACTGAGCCACTGTTATTGACCATAAGCCCTTTGATCATGTCCGGGTCAGAAAATATGAGACGAGGCTTAGATCCAAACCAGAACAGAACTGTCTTGCCATACATGGCTGACCATTTGTAGTAGTGCGGGGACACACGATGCAGTATATCGTGAGAGAACGGCATTGAGTTTGATGCAGCATCTTTTGTCAGCTGAGCAATCTCTTCTGAATTCCCATAGATGAGACGGTAGGGAGGGCCCTTGATGCCTTGTTTCTTGAAGTGTGCTCCGAATCTCCATGGCAGCCAGATGACAGTGTATATTAACTTGAGAAGGTTGATCAAAACCAGTAGTAAAAGAAGAGCAACTAGAATCTGCATGGCTGGAGTGGAGAATGGATGGAAGTACAGGAAGCATAGAAGAGAATAAATAGAGAGCGCATCTTGCTGCCTGAACTTGCAAGACTTTCTCGTACACAGCGGTATGATTCACGTGTGATGATGATATGAGAACAAATACCTTAAGAAATAATATGGTCATGTGGCCCAAAGCTGATATAAAGAAAACCATCCATCGTCTTGGTTCTTGCAAGACTCTGCCAGACCCAGATCATATTTTTATTGAAAACTCCAATTGGAGGATCCTACTCCTCCACTCCTACTGTTAAAACTTAATACTGTGTAGTTGTTTTAGCGTCACTTTCTAAACAAAGGGCAAGCAATCATTCAAGAATCAAGTCAAGGGGTAGGTATAATGCTAACTAAATTTTATGATAACATAATGTGGAGTCTTATTTCACTTCTCTAACACTCACGTGTTTACAGGTGTTGACAATAAATCCATTGAAACTGAATCGAATCGAAAATTTGGTTTGAACCGAAAATTGAATCGAATTTTCCATTCATGTTTATTTAAAAAAATTATTTGACCTGCAATAAGTTAGTAATAAGTTAACTAGGGGTTAATATAATTTTTTTGTTAGTATTAACAAATTCGGTGAATTTTCATTAATGGAGAGACTTATTTGTTAATAAAAAACAAATCTCAAGAGTATTGGATATAATTTTCCAAACTATAAAGAATCTATGTTTAATTTCATTAAACTTAAGGAGAAAAGTGTAATTATTCCATATTTTTTATATTGTATATATAATTAAATTAATTAATTTATTAACTTCTGCACCTCCCACTCTTTGAAATCCCTAAATTGCTCGTTCTTCTCAACTTTCACTAACATTAACTTTTTTTTATTTCTTTTTCACTTTAAAAAGTAGACATGATATAACATGTCATGTTATGTCCTCTCCTATGTATATTTATAGTTAAAGAAAGACAATAATGATGTCTAGCAGAGTAGTTTGATGAGGTATTTTGAGTATACATAGGCTACAAATTTCGACCGGAAATAGGCTTTTTCAATAAGATTGGGCTAAACATAAAAACTTGGAAAATGTTGAAATAATGTAAAACTGAAAAGTTTCATTGAAAAGTGGCCTTTTCAAAGGGATTTTGGCTTATTTCCACATATAATTTGCATCTAGCAGGTGATAATGCCAGAGAAATTTCTCCCTTACACAATCTAGACATTCTGGATAGTTGCATCATGCATAGCATACTTTCTGAAAAGAGTATTCAGCTAGAGTTAACCCTTCTGAGGATGATCTGTGCGCCATATTGTGGCTCCAGAGTCCATGCCACTATAGGCGTGTGTATATAGCACGGAGATATTGCCATCGAAAATCGTTGGATGATCATAGCCAAGATGATCTTAGCTTCCACCATGGCTAAATTTTGGCCAACGCAGAATCTGGGGCCTAAACCAAACGGGAAGTACGCGGCCAAATGCTTTCTGGGCTCAGAAAATCTAAGTGGATTAAACTCGTTGGCATCGTCTCCCCAAATCTCAGTGTCATGATGGACAGCAAGTATTGGCAAGTTGAATTCTGTTTTAGCTGGAATGTCGAGCCTGCCCAACTTTATGTTCTTTGCCGTTTGCCTGATGAGCATCCCAACTGGAGGGTAGAGTCTCATTGTCTCTTGGAGTATAATCGTGACCTATCCAACAAAAACCGGTCAGCAGAGGTTAAAACTTGTGAATTTCAAGGCTAGATCCAAACAACTTATAAGCTTACTGTCTTAAGTTCAGTAAGGTTCTCAGAGTTAGGAAGCTGGTTGCTCTTGCAAATGCGAAAAACTTCTTCACGGGCTCTGTTTTGCCAGTCAGGATGCTTTGCTAGAAGGAGAAGCGCCCATGACAAGAGGTTGGCAGTAGTCTCTTTTCCTGCAAAATAGAATGTCTTGCATTCGTCTATAACCTCTTCCACGGACAGCCTGTCTTCTTCACGATCGCTGCTGGCCTGTGTCAACAGAGTAAGCAGATTCTTGGAGTTTTCTCTATTTTTACTGTTTGCCTCGATCAACATCCTCACTGAATCCCGAATTTCTTTCTCTATCTTTTGTGACTTTCTGTTTTCACTAGTTGGTAGAAACCTGTATACAATTCAGTAAAGCAAGGCCGTGAATATGAAATAATCTTGCGTAAGTAAATTACTGAGAACCAAGGAGTCTTGATTGGAGTTCTATCTTATGATCAATCAACTGCAGCCCATCTGTGTCATGGACAATCTAAGATCTAATTATTTCAATAATCAATTCAATTATTCTACCTAGTTATTCAAACAAAGGCTTCCACTCCTAGTGCTGCAAACAAGTTGAAATATTTAGTGGATATTTTAGATAATCAATTGTCATAGGAACGAAACGATCAGCTTAGAATTCAGTAGCTAGAAATGGATTTTAACCTTAAGCCGGGAAGGTAAACACTTCGCTTGGCCTGCAAAGTAAGCACAGCCTGTTGGTCCTGAAGCTCAAATATGCGCTTTCCCTCTTCAAAGCTACTACCAAACGCCGTCCTAGATATGATATCTGCAGAGAGGTTATGAAGAGCTTTGTGCGCATCAATTTCAAACTCATCTCTTCCTCCACTTTCTGCTTCCCATTTATTCAGTTCATTCACAACACTGGCCACAATTTCGGGCACCCAAGCCTGAAATCAGTTACTGTTACTTTTTACCCACAGGCAAAAACCATGAAAAGACCTTAAATTGCATTCTTTATAAAAGTAAGCCGTGAGAAAATCATAAAGGATTATAGACTTTGTAAGTTAATGCATCTAGTCAAAGTACAACAAGGGGGGAGGAGATTACCTTGACTCTTTCCATAGTGAAGGCCTGATTAGCAATCTTTCTATGAACAGACCATTTATCACCTTCCAAGCCAACAATTCCCTGTCCAAACAGCAGCTTAGACAGTGGGTTAAATGCATCTTTAATAATTGAACCACTGTTGTTGACCATAAGCTCTTTGATCATGTCTGGATCAGCAAATATGAGCCGAGGCTTAGATCCAAACCAGAACAGAACTGTCTTGCCATACATGGCTGACCATTTGTAGTAGTGTGGGGACACACGGTGCAGTATATCGTGAGAGAAGGGAATCGACTTTGATGCAGCATCTTTAATCAGCTGTATGATCTCTTCTGAATTCCCATAGATGAGACGGTAGGGTGGGCCATTGATGCCTTGTTTCTTGAAGTGTGTTCCAATTTTCCATGGCAGCCAGATGACGGCGTATATTAACTTGAGAAGGTAGATCAAAACCAGTAATAAAAGACCAGCAACTAGAATCTGCATGCTGGAGAATTAGAAAGTATAGAAGAGGATAAATTGAGAGTAGACCTTGCTACCTGAAGTTGCAAGACTTTCCCATATGGAGCAGTATGATTCACATCTGATGATGTAATGACAACAGACATCTTAAAAAAATGAACATATATTGTTTACGTATGGTCATGCGGCCCAAAGCTCTTGCAAGATTCTGCCAAACAGGAGACAATACGCATATCATTGTATACAAGAGTCCGAAGCTGAAATAAACTAATAAAAATAAACCTTCATCATCTACGACTTTACAAGATTCCACTGGCATGAGACAATAAACATATCATCGTATACGACAAATAACAAGAATAGTGTGCGTATATATATAGTGTCTATGGATTCAGGGTAAGAAAAACACAGATAATGTTGGGACATTGACGGAGGTGAGAATGGGGATATAAAATGTCTAGAAAAGAGTCTCTTCAATGATGAATCTAACATTTCAAGTTTAATCCTTCAGCAATCTAACATTTCAAGTATAATATATGTGATGCGAAAGGATATCCACTGCAATTATAAGCTTAGAAAAATTCAAGTCAAGGGGTAAGGATAATGCTAATTTTATGTCAACTTTATTCTTGGTTGTATCACTCTGACTTGTCAATCAAGCGGATGGAAATTTTTTATCCAAACTAGGTGCGATCGAACTAAATTAATCACAGAATAAATTTGATATATTTATCATATGATTATTTCATATCCGGCCAAACTCGATTCCGGATAGAATTTCTCCCAATCTGACACGCAGTACTATTTAGTGATCATCTAATAAGGGCAAAGTTTCTTAATGTAACATACAAACACTTTTGAAGCGAGTCTAAATGTAATTAACTTTTTAAAAATATTTGAAATATTATATGAGATGGCGGAACCTCTAGTAGCGGAAATTTTGCAATTACTTTTAATGAATTTATAAAAATTCAAATTAACTAAAAACTCTTCAGTTAATTTTAAATATATATATATATATATATAAATATATATACTCCTGGCATCTTAATTCTTAATATTATAAGCTTTTTATCTTATAAAGATCTATCAAAAATAACATTTAATAAATTTTGAAGCACATTGTAAAATGTCCCGAAACAACTTATGAGCTCATTAAAACACCCACTTAAGGGACTGACACATCTGCATCCAATGGTAAAACCAAATCTATAAAGTTCTTGCTCTAATGTTAAGAGACAAGAATGCACAGTGGATCTGGTGTCTTGACCTTCACATAAAATTTCATTTGGAGAAGTTTGCTGGACACTCGGCCTACTCGAGGTAAGCTTTGCTGATTCAGTCTTCTACTTGTCCTTTTTGTGAATATCAGGTCGAAGACACACACCATCTCTTCCTTTATTGCCCCTTCTCAGAATAGGTTTGATTTATTTTGTGACAAGGGTACTTCATCCCTTAATTGAAACCATCCTTCTTTCAATTAATGATAATATTAGTACACAGTAATTTACAGACATCCGTTTCAATTCCGTTACTTCTTCACCATGATCAAATTGCAAGACATCATAGAGTATCTTCCATATTCTCTAATGCAAAATCCTGCTAAAGAGAAGTTGCAGACCATACTGTGGTTGCAAGGTCATGGACTGCATTGGAGCATGTACGTATGACGGGGAAATGCCAACAGAATATCGCTGGAGGATCATTCCTAGGACAATTTTAGCCTCAACAATGGCTAAGTTCTGACCAACACATATCCTGGGGCCTAAACCAAACGGGAAAAACGACGCCAGATGTTTTCGATGTTCAGCAAATCTCAATGGATTGAAGTCATTAGCATCGTCTCCCCATATCTCAGTATCATGATGAACAGCCGTCATTGCCAA
>NC_026147.1:22466208-22585750 GCF_000512975.1 Sesamum indicum
GGAATGTCGAGGTTTCCCAATTTAACATTCTCTGAAGCTTGCCTCATTAGTGCCACTGCTGGAGGATAGAGTCGAACAGTCTCGTTCATTATCATGTTTATCTGTCACAAACACAACCTTTGTCATCATCTTCCCACAATAAAGCTTGGAAATGTGCAGAAATTGAAGGTCGATTGCAGCTGAACTGCAAGTGGAGTGTATTACATATCTGTTCTCTTAGCTTTTATATGTTTCTATCATTGTTACAAATGCAAAAGTCCAATATCCACCATGTTAGAATTTCTATTCTGTTGGAGCACAAAAACCACGGATGGTGGAGAAAACCTTGAGAACTAAAGGATATGCTGAAGACTTAACTTACAAGTTTGAAATCAGATAAACTTTCTGCAGAGGGCCTCGTGCTGCTTCCGCATGTCACAAGAACTTCATCTCGGGCCTGGGTCTGCCATTCTTGATGATGTGCTAAAAGGAGAAGTGCCCAGCTTAAAAGATTGGCAGTTGTTTCCTTTCCTGCAAAGTAGAATGTCTTGCATTCATCTATGATTTCCTCCATATCCAATCTCTCCTCTATACCATCCTCATTTTTATATGGGGACATTAATAATGTGAGTAGCGCATGCCGGTTTTCTATGTTTTTGCAACTTTTCTCAATCAATGCTCTAATTGATTGTCGAGTTTCCTTATCTAGTTTCCACCTCATTCTGTTTTTCTTCGTGGGCAAAAACCTGCATCCACTCCTATCATTAGAGATCATGGAAGAAAATTACATTCTGTATTCGAGTAGTATATTATGAAGTTCACAAGATTAAAATTACTTGACAAGGTTGAAGATCAAAATCATTTTATATTCAAGTTGGCAATTCAAATAATAATGAGCAAAATGTTTTTTATATGCTATACAATATATTTCAACGTAGCAAACAAAACAATTTCAAAACGCTTTGTGCATATGAAAATCTTGCAATAATATCATATCCTATAAACAGTTTTAAGTACACAATTCCCATGCCCGGAAAAGGAAAAGAACAAAAAGACAATAAGAAATGCAAGGCACCTGAATCCAGGGATGTAAACACTTCTTAATGCTTGCAGAACAAGGGTGACTTGCTGTTCTTGCAGTTCAAAAATGCGCTTCCCTTCCTCAAAGCTGCTACCAAATGCTGTCCGGGATATGATGTCTGCTGATAGAGCTTGGAGTTCGTTGTGCACATCCAACTCAAATTCACTTTTCTCCGCTCTCTTTTCCTCCCATCTGTTTAGCATTTTTTCTGTGCTAGCTACTATTTCAGGAATCCAAACCTGTTAACATCACCAAATTCATTTGCCATCACAAAAAGCTTAGGTGCAAATCATTGTATAAGAGCAATGGTTGTACAAAGACCATGTAAATTAAGATTCATCCTTAACTTAATCTAATTACACACGTGATCCAAATAGGCTTCTCGTGAAATTACAAGCTTAAAACATGATTCATGAGCATGCATACAAATTGTCAATTACTTTGAAAAACTAATAAGAAAGAGTGGAAATCATCACCTTAACTCGCTCCATGTTAAAGGCCTGGGTGGCTATCCTCCTATGAACAGCCCATTTCTCACCATCCAGCCCAACAAGCCCATCACCTAACAACATCTTAGAAGAAGGATTAGACTTTAATATTCGGAACCGCCCATTAGTATTCATCAAAACCTCTTTGATAATCTCCGGATCAGCTACAGCCAATCTGGGCTTAGCCCCAAACCAATAAAGAAAGTTCTTCCCATAAAGCGTTGACCATTTGGAGTAATGCGGGATAACCCGGTGAACTACGTCGTGCGTGATACCTGAGATCGGTCGCGACTCCGCCTCGGCAATCAATTGCCGCCGGACCCCAGCTGAGTTCCCGAAGATGGGACGGTATGGGGGGCCTCTGACGCCTTGTTTTTCGAAGTGTTTCTGGATCTTAAGCGGCACCCATATGATTCTATGAAGGAAATAGTAAGAGAAGAAAACGAGCGGCGAAAGCAAGAAGGAGAAGAAGAGCAGAGTGAGATACATTTGCAGTGCAGCGGGTGTGTGTGTGTAAGAGGGAGGGAAGAGAGCTCTGTTGAAGAAAAGGAGAACTTTTTGCTGACTTTCAGGGGCGAGGGCAAAAGGGACAAAACGAGTCGACGTTACGCTCGCGCGAGATCTTATCAAAATCTATACTATTATTTATTTAGGAGAGCGCTATTAGATACAAAACACGGTTTTTACCCCGCTACTAGTATTTTATAATAATTTTCATTTTATCCCTTGTACTAATAATAATATTATTTTTCCTTAATTTTTTAATAATTATAATAAGTCAATATAAATATTTATATAATTATTTTTTTACAAATATCAGCATATTTTGTAAATATTATCAAATAATAAATCTATTTATTAAAAAAACAATCATAGTTTAATTATGATTCGATATACATTTTATGGCATATTAAGACAAGAGTCAACATGAGGAGATGCGTAGCAGAAGGGTCATACTGTTAGTTTCTTATGCTCCTGTGGTTCCGAATCAAAAGATAGTGCTAAATGTGGATACCAACAAAATATAATTTTACTTATATCATAATTAATTATTTATTTCAAAATATACACACCAATCGTATAATAATTACATTACAAGAACCATGCAATAAAAATTAAACTTCATAGAATTTCATCATAATAACGTTTTCATGCCCAATTGGTTGGAAATTCATAATGGGTAGCCACACTTTGGTATGGATTATTTTAAATTTTATGATATTTTTCATTTTATTTAATATATACACAGCATATATATATATTTTTTTAATAAAATAAATAACATAATTATTAATTGAAACAAAAAAATGCCATAAAATTTAAAATAGAAATTTTACATATTAGCAACCTTTTTTTTTTTAACAACAAAGCAGGTGAGAAATTTGTACTCATTCCTCCTGCAACTTTTAGAAAACACACACGCGCACACAAACGCTTTTGGCTGCATTGTAAGATCAAAAATATTGTATCCCAACTACAAACTTAAGAAGTGAAAAAATTACAAGTGTTTCCACTTTCCAATATACAGACTGTGCTTCCCTACCAGGGAATTGCTAATCGCCCAACATAACATAAAATGGACAAATTCTGACTCAAATTGATAAACAAATGAATCAAATCTATCACATCCATCATAAAGCAAATGTAATACACTTGTTATATAATTGGTCACTTTATTTGAAATTTATATAAATTACACGACAAGTGGATTGAACTTGCCATAATTTAATTCAAGTCTAACTAAACCCAATTTAATAAAATTTTCCGATAAAACGAAGCATAGTTATGTACAAAAGCGGTCGAGAGCTGGTATACATGCATCTTAGACCATTCTCTCCAACTTGAAAAACCAAGAGATGGACACAGCTTTACTTCCCTAACAAAAGGGACTACACTGAAGGTTTTCTATCAGCTGGATTGTCCCATGTGTCCTCGGCCCTTCTTACCCCAGCTAATGAAGCTGATGCCATGTCGAGCCCACCCCCGATTGAGCTTAAGAAGGCCGATAACCCACTGGAAGAAGTTTCGCCGGCTCCCACTCCAAGCCCGAGAAAATCAAGAGTCAGGGGCTTATTGCCATACAGACTTGTCGAACGGCTCATCATTGATCCATTAAAGACCGATGATTCGTTAGAGGAGAGCCCAAGTCTGAGACCGGATGCTAGTGAGTTGATTTCGAGCTTCACACCACTGGTCCAATGCAATGGAGTATTTGAAGATGATGTTGCCGACGCCATAGTTGAGGCATTGTCTTGAACTTTGGAGGGAGACGGCATTGCCAACCCTAGGCCACGGAGGAATGAAGAACTAGATGATGTTGCGCCAATCTGGGCGGCTTTCTGGAGCAATGCGGTTGCAGATAGTGCCGGTTGTGGGCTTGAACCATATTGCGGTTGAGGATTGACTTCTGACGCGGCTGAGAATAAAGATGATGATCCATACAAAGATGAGGACAGCGAGAGTGATATTGGGTCGATGGCTTGATGATCAGGTCCAGCCATTGCGCATATCAAGCCAGGGTATGATGCCGGCTGGGTCGGTGGTTGAGGAAGTTCAGCAGAGGTTGACGCATTGAATATACTGGAAAGAATTCCAGTGCGGCCGGACACAAGGCCACTAGAGGTGGAAGAGCTACCCGGAGCCATGGCAGACGTGGCCCGGTTGGTGGGGTTGATAATGGCTGTGGAAGATGATAAAGCTGCCGTTCCAGGTGATGGTTGTAGTTGAGCAGCCTGATTCTCCGGAGCCAATTCAGCTAATACCATGAAAAGAACATGGCAAAGAAGTGGAAAAATCACACGATCAACAAAGGGAACAGCTTTTTGAAAAGAAAAAGGCTTTAAAATCCTGAATCAGAATATGCAACAACTTGAACTTAAAAGCCAACTTTCGAGTAAAAGCAGATGCAATCATACACCACTTTCCCTCACGAAATCTTCGATCTTTGCGCTACATTATTATGTTGATAACATCCAACTTCATATATTTACCCTCTTTAACGCTGACACATTCAGAAAAGCCAAAAACACCACTTACAATGTGCGGGTGCAGTATAGCATAAACATCCACATAAAACAAGAAATCTCTAGTACAAGAATAAAAGCAATGGCGTTATTCCATGATGATCGTTTCGAAATAATAAACAAAAGCAACCAAACCTGAAAAACCAATTCAAGAAACATGAAATCCTCGCTAGGAAGTAATAACAAGACTTCACCTGAACTTTGTATGGACAGCACCGGGGACAACACGCCGGTGGACGGAGTAAGCGGAGGTGGCGGCGGACTGGAAGCAGCAGGGGGCGTCGCAAGAACCTGAACCTTTAAATCTCCACCTGAACTCGTGGCTGCCAGAGGTTGAGTCCGGGCGCCCTCCTGCGCCAATGCATCGCAGAACGCCCTATGCGTGATAAAACTGTCCCTCCTATTAATTTTCAGCACAAAACAACACCATAATTCAATCAGCAACAACAGTCCCACATATAAATGCACGCCAAAGAGTGCTCTACTTTTCTTGATTTGCTGCTATTTTACAAAGCTGAAAATTCACCTAGAAAACAAAGTGCCACAATCACAACGATACTCTCGAGTCCCACAAGTTTTCATGTGGGCTTTCCAATCAGAATGAACCGCGTATTTCTTGGAACACCGCTCGCACTTATACTTCTTCTCGCCATGTTTCCGGCAGAAATGCTTCTTGATCCCGGTGAGATCGCCGAGAGCTCTAGAGGGATCATGGTGAATACAAGTGGGCTCCGGGCACACATAAACGCGCTTCCTCACTTCTTTGCTGGTTCTTTGCCGGAGTTTCCACGGCAAGTTGTGGCCCCGCCTGTGGAGTTGCAAATTCTGGTCTCGCTGGAATCCTTTGTTGCAGATCTCGCATACAAATCTGTTTGTAGCCAGTAATGTCTTTGGCGATAAGGCGATCACTTCTGCATCTGGATCTATCAAACGCAAAGAGAAATCAAGAAAACGCGTAAAAATCAACCCTTTTGCCAAGAAAATCACAGACTTACAGTTACCAAGAACATATTTTTCTTTTTTACCAGGCATTCCCGGAAGACTCCGCTTTTTCTTGGTGGGCTGAGCTGTTTCAGCAAGTTGATCAGATTTTGTTTCATTACCAGCAGTGGGGATATTGGATTCTCCCGAAGCTGCTGGAAATGGAATTTGTGATGAATTCTCCATTTCCATGATTTCTTGCTCAAGACTCAACTGATTAATTTATTCTTTTCAACTAAAGATCAGTAATAGCCGAAAAGCTGAAACTTTTCACATAATTTCAGCATATAACGTAACTTCAATTCAGCTAAAGAAAACAACGGCTGTTAAAACTCAACCTCTCGTCTTTTAGCAATCCTTCCACAAACAAACAACCCACAGGGAAAAAAGCATCAACCCAGAAGCTACAGCCCAAAAAAAAAAAGCAGAAATTTACGGGTCTTGGAAACTGTTTTTCTTTCAAAACAAGAATAACAAATGATTCAGTCCAAAATTCAACACCCAAACATTAAATCCCTCGAAATCTCAAAGCAAAAAGCTCTATCTCGAACTAAACAAGAATGGGAGCGCCGGTTCAACCCAGCAGCCCGCCACCCCCCACGAAGCACCCCATGTTCATACACGACGGCGCTTTCAAACTCTTTCAATATAAATTCTATAATAATAATTCCTACTTAATATATATGTACTGTCTTCGTATTGAGAGAGAGAGAGAGAGAGAGACAAAAAGAGAGATTCGGATTGAATTTATTATTAATGCGACGATGATGATTAATATAGTGACAATGGTGAGAGAAAGAGATGTATACATGTAAACCCATGATTAAAGAAAGCTGATTGTTGTTGTTCCAGTTATTAGTAGTGAAGTGGCGGGAGTTAACCCTGGTTAATGTTTCAACTGTGGTTAAGAAATGAGAGCCTTCAGTTACACTTTGCTTCTTCGGTCGGAAGACATAGAATCCTGCCGTCCACGTGGAGAAATCTGCATGCCTGGACACTTGTCGGAGGAACTCGCTACTATTCTGTCTATGGGTTGTCGTTTAATGACCACGTTCGGTGTTTGAACCTTCAATGTGAAAGAAAGTCTTTGCGTCTGTAAAGACATTTATACCCCTCCCCCTTATAAACATGATGTACTTATTAGCTAATTAATCATTTTTTTAAAAAAATTTATATTAAATCAAATTATGAGTATACTGTATTTATCATATAATTCGTTCAAATTCGATCAAGTTAAATTTGAATTATAATTTGTTCTAATAAAATCGTCATTGTACTATGTAATACTTGCACACATATAATAAAATTTTTAAACACAAACATTTTAAAAATAAAAATTAATTATGACTACATGTAGAGCAGATTATGAAAATGAGTGAAACAACATATAAAAATAATAACGAGTTAATAAATAACATAAACCATTCAAAAGAACACTATAATTATATTATTTGGAAATTAATAATATAACCAATATTTTAAAATATAGTGTTTTGTTGTCCCAAAATTGTGGTTTATAAATAATAATTTATTTATTTTTAAATCAGTATAATCTAAGAAAATTCATTTATATTTTCATTGTGAATTAAAATACTTAATTGTACAATGATCAAGTTATCGATTTTTATAATAAAAAAAGAGCTATATTTACATTGAAATTTGTCTCTTTTTTGCATTAATATTCAATGTTTCATATGCCATGTATGTACGATAGAGTTTGGGTGGTGACTGGTGAAGGAAATGGCGAAAACGCCCCTGATTGCACGCACGAGTGGGATAGCACGTGGGGAAAAGTTTGTGGGTTTGGGGAGGTCAAAGGTCAAAGTAAGTGAAATTCCCTTGTGGGATAGGGATAATTCAAAATGATCAAATCCCTAATGTGGTAAGATCCGTGACAAAATTTGGTACCAAACAATGCACTATCTCTATCCATTTTGCCAACGTTTGTTCTCTGCCCCTCTAACACTTTGACTACATTGTTTCTGTACCTGCCTGCCCCCTACCCCCCCTCTCTCTCTCTCTCTGCAATAAATTTCCTACAATTCTCAAATTTACTTATTTAATTTAAATAGTTAATAATATTTGAGGTTCAGTATATTCTACTAATCTCGTATTTATGACATTCAAATAAATTATGGATCTATTTTATTAATTTAAGATTTTTACAGCTTGGGGCGCAATGTATTTTACATCGATTTATAGTAATTATTCGATTGTTTTGATATTTATAGTTCACGTAAAATCATACAACTAAAAAGTTCTTATAAATAGCCACCTTTTGTGCATTATGCAAAACTTTGGCTATCATATCATTCTTAACCTAACAATTTGAGCTCAAAATTCTTACGATAGATGTTGTGTTTGAATTTAAGTGTGTGCCTGAGTTGGACGTGTACGTTTAAAAACAAATTATATATTCTTTAGACATGTTGTTGTGTTGTCTTTTGATTTATTTGACTTCTGAGTCCTAAGAAGGCTGTTTGGCAGTATTGTAACATTAATTACTGGTGATTAGATATTCCAAGTATTCATTTGAAACTTATTACGCTTATGATTATACATAATTAGATGAGTTGGTTGGATGAGAGCAGACCAAAGTTCCAGAAAACATTGGTCTTTCTCTCTCTGTCAAAAAATATTATATTAAAACCTATACATATGTTGTTCTTTTTACTGAATTCTGATAAATTATGTACTTAATTGTATTAGTGCCCAATGATTAGGCCTCGAGACATTTCTAAATATATTCCTCACTTGCTTGCCCAAACTGGTATCAGACATAAATATCTCCTTCCTTCATAGTTGTTAATAAGCTTTAAAACCTTTCTCTATTTAAAGTCACAACAACTGCGAAAATCTTGAAAAGTTTGCAAATATGGTATTAGGTGACTTGCGATTCAGTTGGTACTCCATTGTACTAGTTAGTGTTCGTTGTGGCTTTATATGAACCTCACGATTTTATTTTAAAAAAAACACATCATAGGAAAATTAGACATTAAGAATTATAATCCACTCAAATGTTACGTTCTGTAATTAAAATGAGATGTTTGTCTGCATTAATAACCATTATAAGTTGTCTCTTGCTCCAGTAACATGAGAAACAACCATATTACAATAAAATAACATTGGTTAGACTATAGATTTGGATAATCTTGAATTTTAGGGCCACCAAAAGAATTTGAACCCCTCACAAGAAAAGATGTATGGTGGAAAAACATACAGCTGTAATTGCAACACATTATGATGAAATGAAATGTGAATAGAAGGCATAAATATGATAATACTAAAATAAGTGAATTGTTGCAATCATCAGCATTTTGATTATGTTTGTATGGGTTGCAATGTTTGGTTTCTAAAGTTTAATGATAAGAGGAGATGGGCTAATAATAAATATATAAAGACTATTATTATTATGGGTATTGGTCAATGGCACCACTTATTTTGAAATACATAGCAATTTTGCATGTGCAACCCTACATGCCTAAAAAAGTAGTACCACCCTTCCCTGTTACCTATTACATTATTATATGCGTATTTCTTTTTGAAATTTATGTGGATTCCAGTCCTCACATATTTGGTTGTAATTATAGCCCCCTTGACGGCCGATAAAGCTAGTTTTCTTTCTTGTTTTGGATATTTTCATATATGCCTCCTCTTTAGACTGGCTCGAGTTGAATTTTTTCCTATAATTTAAAGGGATAATTACATTTTAAGCACTTTATTTATAATTTATATATACAAATTATCTATGTTCTGCATAATTATAACAATAGCTCTCGACAGTTAAAAAGTAAAGATGATTTGAGTAATAATGTTGATACTTTTTTAAGACACATGTATATTTTTTTATAAATCATTTATATACATGATATTGACATTATCGTGATGTCAAATGACTTGTAATCCACTCCTGAGTATTACGACCAAACAATGAGACAGGAGTTCGTTCTCTTATTTATTGATAAAAGAAAATTTTGGCTATTGCTGCATATAGCAAATGTAATACGTATGACATGTGATTGGTTTAAATTTGGTTAAATTCAGTCTAAGCTATAGTTTCCCAAATAACACAACATCTTTGAGTTTCCAGGGACCTAGACTTGAGGGTAACATGGCCAAGCAACATGAATGAACAAACCGATTTCATCTTTCACAACAAGTTAACAGACGAATTTGTTCTTTGACCCGTGGTTCAGTGCACAATAGCTTACGACTACCGATTTGAAGGTTTATGATAAAGAAAAGCAAAAGTAGATTTACAAGAATTCAATTGACATATCTTGGCAAACTGCAACTGTTGTTAGGCTGTGGTCGGACTTCCTTATTCCTCAGCCTTCCTCCATGACGTACAACTCCGTGCTAGTGTCCACTACACAAAGCATACTCAGTGCATATGCCTACAAAAACATAGAAAGCAAGAGAAATATAGAAGCAAACAATCAATTAAAAATGCAGAGAGGATCAATTTACTGGATTAGGAAAGCAAATTCAGAACATGTTGGTTTATTAAAT
Source organism: Sesamum indicum (assembly GCF_000512975.1). NCBI lineage: Eukaryota > Viridiplantae > Streptophyta > Magnoliopsida > Lamiales > Pedaliaceae > Sesamum > Sesamum indicum. Next base: position 22,476,273 of record NC_026147.1, read on the forward strand.
GGGAAGGTGCATCGTCTGAAATTGAAACTCAAAAAAAGCTCTGAATTTTCTAGTTTAAGCCATGACACTCAGGTCCTTGCTTCAGTATGCAGTTCCTCTTTTAGTAAACATTCTGAAAAATTGAAGAAAACTACTGAAACAAAGACATACAGCGACTGGCAACTTCTCCCAATTAGGATGGTAACAGGCAAGTTATCGATCCTTTTCATAGTGTAACATGCTGGACATTCTATTAAATGGGCAAAACGGGTGTTAAAAGATCAGCCAAAAAACTCATTTCCAGAATTTCATCACATTCTGATTCACAAATTCAGATCAGTCTCCTTAGAGAAGTATATCAGAGCAGTTCCACTACTTAACTAATATGGAAAGATGGCCTTGAGTTGGGATCAGGGCTTGGAGGGACATTTTGTGACAGCTGAAGATCTCATGAAAAACATATTTACACCATTAAGAAGAAATTATAAAAGGTGTGTGTTTGCAGTGGAAGATATCCCTCATATAAGCATCTTCAGTATTTAATATGCATCATCATCGACTAGGCCAAGAACTTCACTAAATCCCCAAGTCCTTGCAATTGATGCTGGACGGAAAAGGTTGGAGTCAGAGCAGTAAACCATGTATTACTAGTATATTCCTAAGAAATGGTACTAGAAGACTTTTGGCCAAAGTCTAATTGAATTCAAACCAAATTTACATCATTGGTTCTCTCAGTAGCGCTCCTTAACATTCAAAAGATGCTTGTAAAGAATAGAATTAATAGAACAGAGACCATCCATCTACCACCTTGAAGATAGTTGTAATGCCGCATTACACTGGTTACTTCATTGATAGTATCAACCACTGGAAATGCAAAACAATGAACCTAAAGACAGGAGTAGTTTTGTATATAATTCATCACTTTGTTAAAGCATTCTAATTCTGTGAATGACTCTAAGATTGACAGTAATTTTGGAAGAAATTGAAACTAAATCAATGTATGATCTGTTCATACTTTCAGCGGACGAGCTTAACAAAAGACACCCTTAAAACATGTGTTTAGAACATAGTTGTATTGCAGATTCATTGTTCTGATTCAATAATTGAACATAATACAACTCAGAAATACCTCAAAATTTTCGATAAATGGTTTTCTTCGCATTACCAATTACATCTGGGATTCACATTTTCAATGCAAGACAATCATTCATCAAGGCAATTAACAGAGAAATATAACTGGAAGCCATAAGAATACACAACAGATGAAAATGAGAAAAAATACATATACTGACTAAACATCAATAATACAAGAAAAAATAACCTGAAGATAAGACAATTATGTGCATGAAGCTACCAATCAATGGACGAGAATTCTGAGCTTACCTTTTGCAGAAGTCAGCGACGTATCGCGAACTGTTGTAGAAAACAAACCACATCAACACGATAACCAGCGTATCTTGGAAACTTTAAGGCTCACAAAGATTAAACCCTAGCAATCAATTGACTCGAGAATTTTTCTCTATCAATTAATATCAAAATTACCCATCAACCCACGCTATGAACAAATCAAATCCCAGGAAAAGGAAGAAAGGGGCGAAAACACAAACAGAAAAGGATACTGAAAAGGTAACGCTCCCACCAATCCAGCATGTAGAGCCCGAATGTAACATTGTAAAGATAAATCTTGCGTTGAACCCAGTTCATCACTGAGGATTCGCGAATCGGTTTTGGCTGGAAACGATGAACTGGAGAGGTGAAGATCACACACTAGTTATGCAATTTTACTGTCGTGGTAATTAGTGGCAGCGGTAAATCCACTTTACCCTTAAACCTTAATTAGGGATATATGCGTATTTTTGTCCTCAAATATAATTTCTAATTCGATTTTAGTTTTCAAACAATTTAAAATTATAATTCGGTCCTCAAAATTTATTTTTTTTTTACTTTTGATCTTTACGTTAATTTTTTCGTTAAATTTAATAAAAATTTTATTTAAAATTTTTTTCTATTTTAAATGATATTTCTAATAAATTTAATAAAAAATTTAACGAAAGAACAAAAAATACCAAAAAAATTAAAGTTTGAAAATAAAAATTACAACGTTAAATTATTTAAAAATAATTAGTGACTATATTTGAGAGTTTTAAGTATTTTCTCGAGAGTTTTAAGTATATATTTTTTATATAAAAAAATATTTTTTGAATATTTAATTATTATAACTAAGCATTGTGGTAAAAAGTAAATGTATAATCAATAAATCAAAATTTAATTGTTTAAAGTAGCGGAAATTTGATAATATTGAGATTAAGGGGAGGCCATATTTACCCACTTCGCATTTCCAAACATTAAAATAGGGTTCTAAAAACTATTCAAAATTGCGTCAGAAGAAAAAGAAAGGAAGAACTGTCCAACACACAGTGATGGAGAGCGCATTCGCTAGCGCGTCAGCGATCAGTGACCAACGGCAAAAGATCGAACAGTACAAACACATTCTCGCCTCCGTCCTCTCCTCAAACGATGTCGTCCAAGCCAAACAATTCATCGACCACAGTTGCGGTTTATCTCCCTTGGTTTCTGTCAATTCACCGCCTCGATTTTCGTATACCTATTTTGCTGTAATTTCGGTGGTGGTTTTTTGTATTTCAGTGTTATCGGACGATGTGCCGCTTGTGGTGTCGAGGCAGCTCCTGCAGATGTTTGCCCAGGAGCTAGGGAGGTTGGAGCCCGAGTTTCAGAAGGAAATTGCTCATTATACTCTTAATCAGATTCAACATCGTGTTGTTTCCTTTGAGGAACAGGTGATTTTTCAAGATATTTCGGTTTTTATTTGACTTCCTGGAGTAGAACTGGTTCGGCTCTAGTATTTTGTTTCGCCTTATGCGTATTATGTAGTGGGATTGTTTCAGCTGATCTGTGTATGCGTTTCTATTGTATTGATACTGAGTTAAGTGTTGTTTAGTAGTATCAGACCTTGGAATTTATCTACCATGACCTGCTGGTGTAGCTGAAACTGATATGTGCACTGTGATATTTCTCTGCTTGATGTGTACATGTTCCGGAGCTTATTTATGGCGGAAGAGAAAGATTTGGATAGTTGTGCTCCTAGATTTATGATATCTAATTTCCTTATTTACTTTGGAGAAATTTCCAGAATAAAATTTCTAAATGTAGTTAGCTTCTCTGATTTGATTCTTTGTTTTATAGTGCCTGCATAAATGGGCTTAAGAGCAGCCCACAGTTGATGAATGCGTTGAGATAATGATGTTTCTCTAGCTTAATACATGAATTAACTGGATGGATTAGGATAGGTTTTCTTTTGTTTTCTTGTCCTACGTCATTCACTTATAGTTACTGTAGCAGCTCTTCCATATGTGCAAGTATGTATTGAAGAGCCTATTACCTATGTATGTAATGTAATATGAGATGAATGAATGCCTGTACAGTGATAGATCTTTACTGATACTTGTTTATGTTACTGATCTTTTTATTGACTTAAATCTGAGGAATCTGAGACTGTTTCTGTGGCAACACTATGGTACATTCATGGCAATGACACGTCTTAAATTGTCAATGCTCCCCCCAAGGCAATTGAAGGAAAAGGAAAAAACGAAATGACCACTGATTGGATTTGGTTTTGGAGTTTTATCTTCTTTGTATTGTTTTGCTAATAGATTTTGTTAAGATGAACTGCTTCTTCAAAGTAGTCAAGCATTTCATCAGAAAAGAAAAGATGCTTTTGGTAAACTGATGGACTGGAATGAGCAGACATAGTTATGAATTGTAGAACAGTCGCCCATTTGATTACATTGTTGCTGAATCTGCCTCTTCTTTTGATTCTCAAAATGAGAAAACAAATAAAATGGGAAGAAACTATATCTGAATCTTCGTTTAAGTTTGCTCTAGATGCTTGGTCGGTGTATTTCTGTTACAATATCTAATTTTCTAGCTTTCCCATAGGGCCATGAAGTGTATCCTTAAAGAGCAGCAGATATCCTTAAAGATGCTGCTGGTTAATGACCTGTTCATTGAGTCTGAGTCTTCATTGGTGAATCTCTCTAGATATTAGCTAGGATGCTTTAGCAGACATACATTTGCTGGTAAAACACTTAGGACCTTGAAGAATGTACTTTTAAGATGCTTGTCCTTGTTCCTTTAGCTTGTCAAACAAGGAGGAATGTAATGTTTTTGTTATCCCCAAATTACACCCATATATGCGTTGTTTTCTGTGATCAGAGCATGACATTGTTTTATATTAGTTCATATCTCAAGAGTATTTGGTTTATCATATTTTAGATAATCCGGATCTGTTGAACTTGATTACTATAATGACAGTCATAATTATTTTTCTGTGGGCAACGCCTAGCAATGCCTTTATCCTAGTATTATTCCCATAAATTTATGTGGCGCAAGATATTTATATGCATCTGTCAGTGCAGGTGTTGATCATCAGAGAAAAGCTTGCCGCACTGTATGAATCGGAACAAGAATGGTCAAAAGCTGCACAAATGCTTAGTGGCATTGATTTGGATTCTGGAATGAGGTCTACTAGCAGAATTTTCCCTTGCATTGAGGCGTATGTCATGGCATAAATTTAGATTCTTTGTTTCTCTTATTTGTACAGAGTAATTGATGATACCTTCAGGCTGTCAAAATGTGTCCAAATTGCTCGGCTTTACCTTGAGGTACGTCTTAACCTGGTTGTGTATGCTGTCCTCCAACATTATATTTGACTACCTTCTCATATGGACAAATACCTTATTTGGCATACAAATGTATCTCTGAGCTGCTTTACTTTTTTAAAGCTTACTGGGATATGCTCCTGAGTCAATAATTTCCCTGATATTTTAATTATATTGTATCGTTTGATGATCGCATGCCATCGGAAAACAGGCGCTTCTGAAGAAAATCTTATTTGGGCCCTTACTAGTGATTCTTTTTTCCCTTAGTGTACGATTAAGAGAATCAAGGTTGCATTTTTCTAATTAAGCCCCTGAAATACTTCTTATCTAGTTGATCTTTCTTAATGTTATTATTACATAATTCTTTCTGATCCTATTTGAAAGGGCCATGGTAGAGTCACAGACCCAGTCTTTTATTTCGTTATTATATATACGGTGCTAGCTCTTCAAGCTCAAGGATCCCTCAGATTCTGTTTCAAATCGTCATATTTCCGTAATACTCAATTTACTCGTGTAATTTTGCACTGGTGTCTTTTTTAGTGTCAAGCAGCATTACTCTAAGTATGCCTTATTTTTATGAAAGAAGCTTTTGATATAGAAAGGTGTAACCATATTATTGTCCTTTCATTATTACATCTTTCATAATCCTGTTCATTCTACTGTTACTCACTTGCATTTGTTCTCTCTTTTATCATGTCATATCTGATGCAGGAGTTAATGGAGATGTAACTGGACTGATATGCGTGTTTCTTCTTTGTAGGACGATGATGCAGTTAATGCCGAAGCTTTCATAAACAAAGCTTCCTTTTTGGTTACAAACAGTCGACATGAAGTGTTGAATTTGCAATACAAGGTTGTACTTTGCAATTGGCATTGCTGGATTGGATATCTGTTATGTCACTATTCTGCTAATGAAATATCCTATTCACCTTTTTTTTCTCAGGTTTGCTATGCGAGAATACTAGATTTGAAAAGGAAGTTCTTGGAAGCTGCTCTACGGTATTATGATATATCCCAAATTGAGAAGCGGCAAATCGGAGATGAGTAAGTGTCTGGGTAGTGGTTGTTACTAATATATAAATGATTTCGCTTCAAAACATAGATTAGTCTTTATGTGGTTCACCTTTGGTTGTTTCTCTAAGCATAGAGCATACTTGCATGCACACAGAGTTCAAAAACCCATTGGCCACCACCTGTACATCAAACCCTTAAGGATTAGTCTTTTGAATTTAAACCACTGGAGATTTTCTTCATATAGCTATTGTGTGGGCTAATGAATATTATCTATCACAGAGAGATCGATGAAGAAGCACTGGAGCAAGCTCTGGCTGCGGCTGTGACTTGCACAATTTTGGCTGCTGCAGGTCCTCAACGTTCTCGTGTTCTTGCCACCTTGTACAAGGTATTAGAAACTATTTACCTTTTGCTCTAGTCTATTAGTCTAAGTTTGCTGGTAGACCCTAAAATATCAATCAAGCATCCAGAATTTTGTCAAAAAGCTTCTTGTCTAGAGGCTGTGGTGCATTATTCTTTGGGAAATTCCTCCTGTCTTAATTGTATTATCTGGCTCACTCTGTTCTCATTATGGCCCTCAAAGGAAAATGCGATGGCCACTTCTCGCATACTTATGCTGCCTGTCATTCCGGAAAAGAACTAGTTATTGGTTTTTATCTTAAAATTTTTGCCCTTGTTAAAATGCCTTTTACAATTTCTTTAATGTGATAAGTTACCTCTTAATGAGACATTGAAGTTGGTGGAAGTTATAATAGATTAAGACAAACTGTGTAGCACAAAATTGCTACGTCTTTATTTTCGAATATGCAGCCATGTTACAGTGTGTTCCTTAACTTTAAAGGGGGCCTCTTTTATTATATGAGCTGACACTTGTGACCAAAATATGTATATCATTCAATTATGTCTGGAGAAAATTTTGGAGTATCTTTGCATAGTTAGGCGTCTGCCATTTCATCCAGCCAAGCTTCCTGGAAAGCTGATTGATTATTATGTTTCTTCTTCATATATGCTATCATGTTTTGCTAGTTTGTGGACTTATTTTCGGACTGGTTATATGTTTCTGATCACATAGCTGATAGGATTGGGCCATCTTGTAGATTTTAGCATTGGCGTCTGAAATGTGATTGTCCTGACTAATTCATTCTGAAGCTAACTTAGGTTGTTTTTTGAGCTATTGAAATTTGAATCCTTTCTTTCCCATCTCTGTCAACAGGATGAACGTTGCTCTAAGCTAAAGATTTACCCAATCTTGCAGAAGGTAATTTAAGAGCTCTTGATTATACCAACTTTCCTTGCCGACAGCAATTGCTTCTAAGACAGTCACCCATGTGCCATGTCTCTAACACCCACATTCACACAAACACGCTGTTGCTTATCTTAAGTCTGCTCATTGTTTTAGTCTGACATGGGAGCTTCTAGGTTTATTTGGAGAGAATCTTGAGAAAACCAGAAATCGATGCGTTCGCTGAAGAACTGAAACCACATCAGGTGGGTGCTCAAATGTTTACAAACATCTCATTTTCCAAGTTTCTGTTTGTGATCAAATCGCTAGTAACTTTTATTATATGTTCACAGAAAGCACTTCTGCCTGACAATTTTACTGTTCTAGATCGTGCTATGATTGAGCACAATCTCTTGAGTGCTAGCAAACTTTACACAAATATAAGGTGGGTCTGAAATTTTCCCGCTTTAAATCAATTTTCAGTAGATTGAATATACTTCATTTCTGATATTATGCTACTTAGTCTGTATAATGTATTTAATCTTGAATTTATGTTGCACAGTTTTGATGAGTTGGGCACATTGCTGGGTATCGCTCCTCAAAAGGTTCAGTCCTCAACCAGAAATGATGCTTCTGCATGGTGCAAATAATGGTTTCCGTAGAAATATAGAAAATGAAAATGTTTTATGTGCTATTTCTCTTTTTAGTTGGAAATTTACACCTATCTTCTTCATGCTTATCAAGGTAAAGCAAAGGCAGTACAGATTATAAATCGATTCTGTTGTCTGCTCGACCTTGGGCTCTTTGGATGGCACGTCCAATTTGTGCAATATTTTTGCTTTATTCCTAGTCTGGCTGTCCATGTTTGTGGCATGTCTAGTAACTCATAACGCAATTTCCTCCATTTACTCTCCCTTCTCATTATATTTTCTTTGTACTTGATAAATTCATTTATCTTATAGTGCTTGCACAATTCCAGGACTCATCAATACTAATTCTCAGGAAAACTTTAACTTTCTGCAGGCTGAGAAAATAGCTTCAAGAATGATCTGTGAAGATAGAATGAGGGGATCTATTGATCAGGTAGAACTTACCTTGAATTAGCGTCAAACTTTGTAAATGGGTCCATCTGATATTCGTGTGAGGCTGTTATCTATGTTCTGTTTTGTGGTTTGATAGTATTTCTCATTGAGTATTCAGTCAATATTTCGTCTATTCTCATTTCTGATGTTTAAGATTTAGATTAGCAATTTTGCGTATGCATTGAACAATTACATCACACTTCTATGTCAGGTTGAAGCAATCATACATTTTGAGGATGACACCGAGGAATTGCAACAATGGGATCAACAGGTATGCATTCTATTCGACATTGAGAATTTGAATCTTTTCTTTCCCATTGAGAATACACGGGGCATCCTTTCAACTTTTGAAACATCAGTTTACAAAGTTTTGAGTTTCCTCCCAAATTATAATGATCTATTATGGAGAATGAAGTATAACAAGTGGAACATGTTTTGGTTTGAATTGCATCTTAGTTGGCATGAAGTCTTTATGCGATGGGCTGAGATTTGATGTTTTGTTTTGGCAGATATTTGGATTGTGTCAAGCTCTCAACGAAATTCTGGATAGCATGGCGAAGAAGGGTTTACCCATTCCCGTCTAGTTAATTTTTTGACCTTTTCCTATGTGATGTCATTTGGTGGAAATGAAATCAAATTGTCGTCTAGTTGAACAGAATTTCATCCATGAAATACCCAAATATCACAACGTAGAAACCCCATGTTACTTCAACTTGACATGTTTTTTCATTCAATATTGACCACAATGAGATCGTATTGTTGATTACCCACTATTTCCTCGTTATTACATCGACCACAGCTCTACAAATCTAAATGTTTGTCAATGAAACATTTCAGATTAGAACAAATGCAACTAGGTAAGGATTTCATTAGGGCTATTTTATTTTATTAGGTTTTTAATAGAAATGATAATTACACCAGTACTTTAACAAATTGAATAATAAGTTCAATAAATATATCTATATAATAAATAATTATGAAATAAATTACAATAAAAATAATATAAATACGTTTAAATATATGATCTTAAATTGGTTTATAAAATCGCAAATTTTACCACTAGCGTGAATTCACTGGTGATATTCTTTGTTACCTTCAAATGCGCTGGAAAAGATGGAAGAAGGAGAAAAAGAAAAAAGAGGAATGCCCTAAAACTCCCCCTGGTGGGGCCGGGTGGATTGGATATCCCTATTTCCCGCCAAACCTTTCCCGCGAGATTGTTCGATTTACACACACAGACACAGCAATACATCTGACTAAACACTACCTTCTTCTCCTTCTCTCTCTCTCTCTCTCTGTAGGTGAATTTGACGGCATCAGTGTAAGGTGAGCCTCGGATATACACCACGATTGCTGACTGGCGTTTGTTTCTGCAAATTCCAATTTCAGTTTTACTCGTTCAGTTTGGGTCTTTGCTGAATCGATGTTGTTAGCCAACGATGCTAATTTAATAATTCTGTGCTTGTTCATTTTTGCGGATGGCAGGCGTCTGAATGAAAGCCTTATTTGATTTAAATTTGCTTTGATTGGAGTTTTTTGATGCATTATAAGCTCTTACTTGTGTGGGTCTTGACTCCAATCATTTCTGAGATTTATTATGAGGTGGTCGATGTAGCAGAAAGTTTAGCAGAAGTGTATTGTTGGAGCAATTTTGTGTGGGTTAATGCACTAGATCTGAGGAAATCTGTCTTCTGACTGTAATTGAACAATTCTCAGAGATGGGAAAAAAGTTAGCATGGTTTTCTCCCAACAAAATTTCACGTCTTGTTTTAGTTTAGATGTATACCAGTGATCTGGGACTTTTGAGGCATACTTCGGAAGTTTCTTGTGAGTCTGGCTAAGATATTGATTGATTCTTGATTGAGGTTTTGGGCTCCACATGTTATATGCCCAGTTCAGAAGTTTTGTTCCTTTTCAGAATGTGGTTCTAAGCCTGCTGATCATCTGCACTGTTCCTGATTGATTTGTGCTATCATTTGTATGTGATGTGCTTGTTTTTGGATTGTTAATGAGAATGTTTTTATTTGGAGCTATGTAATTGCAGTTGATTATTACCCTTACTTCTATTACTCTTTTACTTGAGGATCGACGTGCTTTGCATCATTAACATTTCCATGATAACCATGTCTGGGACACATGTATCATCCTGAACACAACAGTTTCTTTGCTTGCTTCCATAGTCTGGTGGTTGTGTTCCAGCTTCAGTAATTTAGAAATTTGAGAAAGAAGCTTCATTGGTTTTCTTCATATAAAGACAAGGCTAATTTCCATTTTATTTTGTAGTCTTTGGTGGTACATTCAGTGTATCACAATTGCTGTTGCTGTGAGTCACATGAGATAGGATCTGGAGAAGAACTTGTCTAGTTTTTCTGCTTCAATGGAACTAAGGGGTTGTGGAAATACACATTTCATCCAAATCATAAGAGGAGATTTGGTTATTAAAGGTTACAATACAGATTCTCATGGAAGGCCAGCCCTTTCATTTAAGACTATTAAGGAAATATACGAGGGTAAAGAAAGTGTGAAATATGAAGTTCCATGTTTCCCTGTGGCACAAAGAACATTAAGGGAAATAAAACATGAAATAGATGAATTTGTTTCAGATCCTGACAATGGTTTGGACAGTGATTTGGATGATGAAACCACATTGAGACAGCTTAAACAAAGGTTCCTAAAAAGGAAAAGGAAAGTTACTTCTAGGGATCAGAATTCTAACCTGGCATATGCAAACCAAAAGACATTGCAAGCTGAATCCGATCTTAATGAGCCCATTATCAATTGGAAATCCAAGAATTCAAGGAAGTTGAAGGCCAAAAAGAATTGCATGAAGGGAACTGTTGTCTCCTCTTTGACCACTGCCTTTGATATCAAATCCGAAACGAACCTTGTTGAAGGTTTGCCACAAGTTGGTCCTGACCTAGCTCTAGTTATTCGTGTCAAAGTTGAGGTTCCAGATGCCAATGAACTAGGATGCAAAAGAAAAACTTCTGCTGCTGCTGATGCATCCATGGGCCAAAATGAGGTAGCAAGTCCGGGTGGTGAAGCGTCAAATGGATTCCAGAAAACGATGGCTCAGCTAGAACTGAGAGAACCATTATATTCTGCAGAAGAATGCCTGAAGTGTGTTACTAATGAGATTTCCTACGAACATTTGGAGGACAATGAGCCCATTTCTGAACTCGACCCATCGGACGGCATGACTGGTAAGTTGGAAACTCCAGAATTGTTTTGCGATGAATCTCTAGATTTGGCTTTTTTGGAAATTGAGAAGGGCAAAGAGATTAGGGATAAAAATTCTTGCAGAAGGTCACTCTCTGATGACCAAAGTTCAGATGTGTGTATGCCTTCCAGAAGTTATTCTAGTATGGAAGAGATATCTGCACAAGGCAGTAGTTCTGGAGTCCCAGTTCCTCGTAAGGTTATTGGCTGTAACATTGGATGCACTGAGGATAAATTAATGACAGATGAGCAACATAATTGTCTGAGTGCCCCTGAGAAGATCTGCAGTTCTTCTCAGAAGTCCATTACTTCCTTGAGGATTGATGATAATTTAGCTCCAACCAATGATAATATAGCTGACGCGGAGGAATCATTAACATCTACCTTGATAGATCTAAAAAAAAATGGCTTGAACTCTAGAAGTAATATGGAGAATGAATTATTGAAGGCTGTGGAGAAGCAGGGTTCAGCATCTTCAATCACCGAGACAAAAAGTCAGTCCTCCAGAGAGCACCAAACTTCAGATAGTGCTGACAAAATTTTAACACCAGAATCACGTCAGCCTCCAGAAAGACTTCTTTCTACACGAAAGGTTAGGAATAATATTCTGCATGATATTTTTTAGTTTTGCATATATTTGCAGGTTAATGTTAACATTTTAAATCTGTAGGCCATCTCTCCGTCTTCTCAAGAGCAATTATGCTTGGCAATGAATTCAGTTGAGCTATCAGATGGTGTTGACCAACATAGTAAGTGAAATGCATGGATTTCTCTAATGATGTAAAAGTATACATTTATTGTGCATAATTTGATTTTGCAGAACTTTACTCTGTTGATTGAGTACCTAAAAGATGACACTAATTTAGAGAATATCGGTCAAGCATACTCATGTACAAAAAATATTTTATCCCTACAATCTCTTAAATTGTTCTCTTCAATGTCTACAGTTGGTTCAGAATGCAAAGGGCAGCTCTTTGACAGACAAACTGAGAAGAAGTCTTCACTTGTAAGACCAGAATTCCATCGTACTAGACTAACCATTAAACATGGAGGGCAGGGGCAGGTTGGCCAGAGAAAAGTCATCATAAGTTCCAGAGATATCATAAAGAAGTCAAAGAATGCAAAAGTCGATCTTGAGAGTCCTCGTTTTTCCCGCACCCTGCCTAACCTTAGTGCTGGATGTACGTCCATTCAAGGTTGTTCTGAAAGTGCTATTGCATTCTCACAGCGGCAGATGCAAGACATGGAGTCTCTTGCAGTGAAGCTGATGAACGAGCTGAAATCGATGAAGGACATTGTAGAGCAAAAGTTGCTTTTTGAAGCATATCGCAGTGCTTCCTTGAGAAGTGATGCAGATGAGGTATGTATGCTGCATGCATAGGTTCTCGAAGGTGCTTTCAGGACTCTGGCACCAGAGGAATATTCTTTGATCTTTGTTTTCTAGTTTCTTCATTGTGCTTTCACTGTGGTGGTGATACATTTCTAAAATTTAATGTGAAACTCTTGCATACATACATTGGCTTCAGGACTTGTGGCATTGTCGATCTGCTGTTCAATTATATTAAGAAGGCCATGCTGGTATTTTGTGCTTTGGTGGCCTGTTAATCAAGATTCAACTTGGAAACCTAGTCTAGTTCCTAAATGCATATTAAGACTTGTTCATCTGCATGTAAGCAGCAATAGACTCCGTTGTTTGCTAAATATGTTTATTTCTTCATTACAGGTAAAATCAGCAATTAATAGTGCTTCGAGAATGGAGGAAACAGCACGAAAGTGGCTATCCATGATGCAAAGGGACTGCAACCGTTTTTGTAAAATAATGGTTTGCACCTTCTGTTATTCTTCTGTAATTTCTGTTTATCGTTTCAGTAAGTTCAAGGGTGAAAGCTGAAAATGTTAAATGTCATTGTTTATCCTTCAAAATTCAGTTTCATATACAGTAAAGATATATTACTTCTAAGCAAATTGTCTTTGAGAAGGTAACAACTATTTTATGGAAAGGAGACTCTAGTTGTATAAATCTCTAGAAAAAGTTGGAGCATCTAGTTACTGACAGACAATAGTATTTGTTTTCTTGATTTCATGATCCCCTGATACCCAGGTTACATTGCCTCTTCAATATTGTAGAAACTGACTCCGAATGGTGTTGCTGCCTCCAATGATGCTGGCCCCAGGGAGAGGAAAAAGATTATTTTTGCCGATGAAGCTGGTGGTAAGCTATGTCATGTCAAACTTTTCGAAGATGGCATCACTTCCCCTTTATCTGATGGCGTCCAACAGTAAAGGCAATCAATTTAGTAACATATGGGATAGCAGCAATAAACTCGAGTATTAAAGTTAGATCGATATTAGCAGTCCAACTTGATGATATTGTAAGCTAGTTAACATTTTACATCTGATATGGGTTACTACCATATGGGTAGTAAGAAATCAACCTCCTGATGACCAGAGGAGCCGGACTAAGTTGTTGCTCTAGGTGCCTATTGTACTAAATAGAACCTGTTAATTCTTTTGCAGAAATATCAATATTTATGTATTTCTCCATGTACCTGTTCCATTGTTATGTAATGTATAATTGGCCACCGGCACTTTTCCCCTCGACTTTTTCACGTTGTAGGACTTTTCAACCATTGTACCTTGTATTATGATATTGCTGAGCCTGAAAGAATCTTTATGTCATTTGAAATAGACAATTACAGTTGATCTGCTCGTATTCTTCTCGGCCTATAGGATCTGCCTATAATTTGCTTCTGGGTTCTTTGTAACACAATATGGCCATGTTCCAAAATTTTGTTAGTTTTTAACTTTCATTTTGATGGTTGCACCAATTCTACACAAAAAAGAAATAAATTGTAATATATTAGTGACCAAAATCATGAGACATGGATATATGTAGGGATCAAAGTGACTTACACTAAATTCCACAGTTAAGCTTAAAAAAGAATAATTACGATCAAGGCCAGAAATTTTTACCTTTTTTTTTTTAATATAAAAAATTTCATGCAATTCATCAAAATAAAAGAAAAAACAACAAAAATTGATTAAAAATAAAAAATTATACAAAAAATGCAAAAATAAAAACCCTCTTTTAATAGTTTGCGCGGCTCTCCTCTCTTTATACGGCAGGCAGTGTGCAGTGGACATAAAACCCTAGTTTCCTAAATCCCTATTTAAACAGCCTCAATGGCCGCCTCCCAATTCCAGAACTTTCATTCGAACGGGAGAGCAATCTCTCCTCATACTTGTGATTGAAGATGATCCCTCCAATTTTCTTTAATTTGGTCCCTTCAAAAGATTTTTCATTCTTTTTCCGTAAATTTTATGTATACAGGCGGTTTTTTGTTTGTATCCTTTGGTGATGACTGCATCTGGTTTACCCTCTCCTAGTGCATTGTCGGATGTTTGCTTGGGGATATAACTGATGCATAAACCTGAATAGGATGGCTTACCAGCCCATTGCACACACTCTGTTTGTATTGCCTTGGTGTCAAATGGACCTTCCGATATTTTTCCTTCTTTTTTTTTTTCTGGTGAAATATTGGTTTTTATTTTTTTCGATTCGTTTTATTGAAATATTTCTTGTTTGAAAGGATGAAATTGCGATGGCAAATGAAGAATTTTGAATCTTATCCTACACACTGATTGTCTGTGTTGACTACCTACTCCGCTTATTATCTGATGCCACCGAGTTTTACATTGTGCAATTTTGATTATTCTCTATGGATTTCTTGGCTTGGCTGGTGGGATTTATGGTGAATGGTTTTCTAGGGAGGTGTGTGGATTAAATTGAGTTTTTGTTTGAGGTAATGAATTTAAGTACGTGTGTTCCTTTGGCTACATAATATGCATGCATAAATTATTGATATGAAGGAAAAAGGTTTGAGTTGTAAAAATGAGTTAATGCGGGATGTGTAACTTTGTCAAACATGTTTGGTTTTTTAGTGTTATGGGCTTGACTGGATTTTGTGTTTGCAACTTAAAAGTTAGAAGTTTCTCAATGATGAGAAAAAGCAGACGGGCGGACAGAACCTGATGCCGTGTTGAGTGTCTGCATAGTTCCTCTTTTGGAATGTCTCTGAGATACTCAGTTCTTTAAAATCCTTGAACTGCTTGTCCTTTGTGAGGAAAGTTTTGATACTCAGTTTTTCAGGGAAACCTCGGATTATTTTAGTGGCTTTCTCATCATATCTTGTTCATTTGTTCTTGTGGGCAATCTTTACTGCTCTGATGAACTTTCTACAATTATGTCTGGACATATGAAACCCCCATGATTGTTTATCCGAGTTCTGAGCAGGCCTTCTATAATTTATTTCTTTTACATTGTTGTATCCTCACCTATCAGTTGGAGTATTTGATCATCTGCAGAGGTTATTGATCTTGTGGTGGCTATGATGTTGAAAATCTACCTATTTTCTGAGGGGAGTTTTCCTCTTTGATTATAGAAACCAATGGATCCTTCTGAGCCTTTTCTACCTATTCAATTTTATCTGTAGCCCGCATGTAATTTTTCTATGTGATTGCTTATTGACTTTGGTCTTTATGTCTAGTAGTCTTGTTCTTAGCCTTTTGAAGTTGTTTTCATCTTTTGTTACAATTTCTCTAGAAGTAATAGACCATTGAAGTGAGGATTGCTGATGCGGATGCACAGATGACGATCAAAAAAATGCTTCCAGACTACAATTATCTGATCAATGGTTTCAAAAAAACAGAAGATTCTTTTTAATTTCAGATTTGCAAGCTCTACTATGACCGGAAAATGTTGTTGTGGATTTAATCTCATCTGTTAAGTATCCATAAAGTGTTATATTTTGATTTTCTTGTTTTATATTTTGACATGTGAAGCTCCCAATGATAGGAATTTAAACAATGTTTCAGCCTTGTCTGAATCAAATTGTTGAAAAACCTGTTCCATATTTTGAGGGAGCTCTGTTTTAATTTCTTTGAATAGATGATTTGCTCCATATTTTGAGAACTAACTGGCTGTCAATCTTTTGGACTTTGCTTTGCACTCAAAATGTAAAGTGTTGAGCTGAACAGCTGGATTTTAACTGGCGACCACATCCCAAGTTAAAAACTAGAGTACAGAAGGAAATTTGCCACTGATGGTCTGTTAAGCATGTAATGGCTCATATGGGAGCTGATGCTGTCCAAATCATCATGAGCTCTTGTTTTCTTTAAGCTTTGAGAATGATTACTTAAGTACGACTGGAACGGTACGGAGAATTAGGTGATTCCAGAATTCAGTTGCGAACTGTTGATGGGAGAGGAGAAATTTTATTGGTGGCAGATGAATCCTACCTACCTGAATGAGGAATCTGTTTTAGCACTTTGTTCCTTGTGAGGGTCACTTGTTCAATAGTGTAGGAGTTGTCATTTGTCATCTTTTGATGAATGCTAAAACTACGCTCCCACTTCCTTGAACTGTGGTTGAAACTAATTATTTTCTGTTCAATCTATTGTTTAGACCAGGACGTAATAAACTTTGTTCTAATTCATAAATGTTGTATAAGTGTTTTTTTTCCCTGGAAGAGAGATAAGTGTTATTTGTAATTTGTAAGAAGCAGTAAGAGCTCCAAGCATAATGTATGGTTGTTAATGATCACGTTTAAGAAGGGCTATGATGTGAGTTGTCTCTTGATATTTTTTGTTTGTGGGGAAATAAAAATAATGAATCTTATAATGAGTCAGACACATTAGAGTCCAAGAGTTTGATAGCACCATTGCTGTAATTTGTCATTGTTTTAAAATAGAGTAGTAACATAAATCGGAACTTCAAGCAGCGGAATGCATGCTAAGATTGTTGCGGCTGTTCAATAGAAACAAAGATTTTCACAAAGTCGTACAACCATGTGACTAGATGCCTGAAGCCAAGGGAAGTTGTTGTCTTATCCCATGTTCTTGTATATTCAAAATTTAGGATCTGCTGCTGTCCGCACTAGCCGTTTCACTATCACTTATTAAATATTTCATGATTGTTTATTTAATTAATTAGAGTATTGATTTCCACTGTGGGACTATAGTTGGGATACCAAAAGTAGTTACTTGTACTATTAAGTTTGGTCCAAGATATGTTATTATCTTATTTCTATGTTTTTCAATTGAAAGCAGAAACAACCATATTTTATAAGATTGAATGGGCAAAATAAAATATTACAGTATGTTGTCAGGGGGCAAAATTAAAAATTCATCCTTTTCTTCTCTGTATCCATAAATGAATATTCTCTTTTCTGCTGGGATGAAAACATGAATTTACTTTTCGAAAACAGCAAACAATACAGAGCAGTACTTATATTTGTGGATAAATTACAACCAACTCTTTTGAAATTTAGCATAACTATAAATATTTTTTTGTGGTTTGAAAAATTATAAACATCCCCTACGATGAAGTGAACATTACTATTTTATTTTTATTAAATATTTTTAAATAATAAAAAATATTTGAAAAGGTATAAAAAAATTGAGGGTAAAATCTAATCTATAGGTAATATTAATTCAAAAAAATTATAAAATATATATAAAATTATAATTTATAATTTTAAATGATATTTTATCAGTTCACCATAAAAATTAAAAAAAATAATAGAAAAAACTCATTATCAAACGAACGTCAAAATTAATAAAATATTTATAATTATATTAAACGTCTTACAAAATAATTGTAATTTACGCTATATCTCCAACGAAAATTTAGATCAATTCCAAGAAAGAAGACACGATTCCTACTGTCAAATCAGCTGCTACTTTAACAACAGCAGACAAAACTTTAATGCTGCAGTGTAGAGGCTACAGCGTCGGTGGGGGGTGGGGTTGTAATCTAAAATCACCATGCACTGTCTGTGAGGTGATATAGTAATCCCATTCCCTATTGAAGGACGGGCAAACTGGCGCACTGATACGCACTTAGTCCAAGCCCCAAGAACTTCCTTCTGGCCACCCCAATCCCAATATTTTCACTTCTTGAAATTCCCATTTTTAGCTTCTAACCGGAGTTCATTTAGCATAGAAGCTGAGTTGAGAGAGTTCCTGTAACCGACACTAGTAATATCCGAAAGCAGAGATGAGGGATGAAGAAGCCCAAAAGCCATGGACATCTCCCACTAGCAGTCCAGCAGCAAGTTTCAGCACCAAGAAAGATGGTTCGGTCTTGGAGGGCGTGTGTGGCAGAGGCAGATACAAGTTGTGGGCTCTAGGTGCGATCTTCTTGCTTGCAATTTGGTCCATGTTCACTGGCTCTGTCACTCTGAAATCATCTGATGTTATTATTAAACACCCCTCACAGGACTTGGGCTCCTCCATCCATGGTGATCTTGATATTCTGGTACGAATATAGCTTACATTTTTGCTTTTCTTGGCTATACTTTGCTTTGGTTCATTTAGATGGAGTATATCTTTTCTGGGTTATGTTTATGATTATCTTTTGCCTTAAGCGAGTAAAAGAGCAGTCTTTTCAGATCTATAGTAAGCATTCGCAATTGACAAAAGGGATGTCACCAGTAATTGGAGGCCAAAAATTTTGATCTATTTGCTAAACAATAAAGTTAATATGGGTGGATCCATATTCTGGCAGAAGGGCTTATTATTGATCTCACATAATGATCTTTGAATTTCGCACTAAACTCGTTTAAATACTATGTAATTGACACTTGGCCTCCAGGTTTCAGCATATTTGATTTAGCATGTTTCTTGCTTATTCATGTGTTTCTATGAATGGTCTGTCATCATTTGGTGAATCTTGTATTTGATGCTGGAAATTTGTAGGATGTGGATGAAAGGGAAAAGATGGTGAGGCAAATGTGGGATGCATACAAGCACAGTAGTACCATTAGCCTGCCAAGTTTCTGGAGAGATGCCTTCGGGGCAGCATACCAGGATTTGACCAGTGAGGTTGCCAGTGTGAGGGATGCTGCCCTTTCGGAGATAGCCAAGATGTCATTCAGGTCCAGAGACGTATATGAGCCGCCTCCAGTTCAATCAACTGCTAGGTAGATAATATCTCCATTCCAGGGGACACTGGTTTTGGAGTTTGAAATGGACATGAACACCAATTTTTGGAGAAACTCTAAATCTTAACAAACTAAGGGCAATGGAGATCTTCTGCTTGAATGTTGAGGTTGGGAAACTTATATGTCGTGTGGTAGCTGATTATGTGTTAAGAATTGGCTTTCAACTTCCAAAATAAGTGGTGCTGTACTATGATTTACTTTTTATCAGTTCCAGAATTCTAAGAACCTGGCTTTACAGTAAATATATTTTGCTGCTCATTTGACACCAATTCCATGAAGTCTAGTGGTTTTTTGTGTGTAAACTGGTGGCTTTATATGTACAAAAACAAGTTCCAGTAAGTTTGTGAAGTTAAAGGCCACTCCTTTTTTGGTGTGTATTGTTGAGCAATGCATTGCTGCGAATACCTCTGTGTCTGTGATATGCTAGAGTCTACCATAATGCCGATTTTTAATTTCAACTCAATTCTAATATGGAACGCATAGGGTGGTGTAGAAGCTTTTGCTCCCAATTTGCCAAAAAGGCCAAAACATACTGAATTACACTGGACCATGCCATGGTAAATGCAAGATACAGAAACTTATAAAGACTAGGCCACTCATCAGAAAATTCCACTCTTCCTGTACATTTACTGAACAAAGTTATAATTCCTGTTTATTTTCTCTATGTTCATCAAGCATTTTCAATTGAGAAAACCGAACTATATTTTACACGATGGAAGCTCACACTGTGTTGATGTGTATTCTTTGACTCGTGTAGGAAATCCAAGGAAGCGAGACCACGTTAAGTAGGGAAGACAAGAAGCCAGTAGTAGAACCGAACTTAGAGATGGACGTTTCATTTGTAGTTTGTTGCTTTTTGCATATATATTACAAAGCAATGAGATGCATTTCATAGTCTTCTTGAAGCTACATTATTGCATACTCCATATATTAGTGGAAGGCCAAACAGGAAAGATAGTTGTAATAAATGATCAATTTCCTGGTAATAACACAGCTACTGTTGCTCTTCCTCTGGTTCTGTTCTAATTGGCATTTCTGCATTTCAAATGATTTGCAAGTGCTCAGCCTCATATATCACGGCTGTAAAGATTTGTCTGTCAGGATTCAGGATGATGCCAAAATGGGTGGATCAGGTACAAGAACTCCATTTCCAACAAATAAAAAACTCACTACCGGGTTGGTACATTGAGTATTGACATGTCTTGATTTAACAAATCTTAAAGGGAATTGAAAGCTGAACAAGCAGACGTTCATCTAATCTGAATATGTTAAAGTTCTTGAAGAACTACCCAAAACAGAATTATTCAGTCTAATATAGTAATCTAAATTTGTATAACAAGTTGGTTTGATCTAAATGAGTATACTATTATTTTAGTTGTTAATTCTTTCACCACATATCCATCCAAGTGTCCGCCGTGGCAATTCAGTGCACAAGGGGCTAAGGGGGGAAATATATATATATATATATATATATATATATGTATATAAAGAACTAGCTAATCCTTTCATTAAAGCCTGATCACTTACAATCAGTAAAATAAACCTACAGTTGATAACTTGACAAAATTGCTTGAGCAGGCATATTAGCTGCTGCAGTTGCTCTATAATTACGGCCTAAAAATCCTCCCTCAAAGAAAAACATTTACAGTCCGTTGCAACATAAATGTATTTACAATTTCCTTGTGACGGCTTAATCTTCAACCGTCTGAATCTCCCCCATCATAATCCGGTTGCTAACTACACTAAATCCTAAAACAGCTGGACTGACTTTTTTTCCTTTTTTCCCCTTCTTCTTTCCTCCTCCTTTTGGGGTGCCATCAGTTGCTGCACCAGTACCCATATCAGAGCCTGAAACATCAACAAAGCCGGAAGTCATGTCTCCCACTCCTGAGGCGGTGGCCTTTTGATCATTCCGATTTTTGAAGGCAATTTCAAGAACATCTGCCGGCAAGAAATCTTTGTAATTTAGAAACTTGTCAATGAACTCATGATCAGGATCAAAGGAACCGAGATTCTCTATCAGAAGCAATTCAGCCTCTGTTCTTGATTGCTTTAAACAAAATTCCAAGAAACTTGTGTCTGCCAGAAAAGGAAAACCATAAGATCAGTGCACGATCAATGAAGAAAGATGAAACTGTTCTAATAATACAATGCAACATTTTCTTTATGACCTGTCATGTTGCATTAGATGAAGAATAAAAATTGTACAGCCTTTATATAAATCCCAAGACCCAAGGGCCTGCCCCAGAAGTAGACAAGGTTAGTGTTAAACATGGACCAGGCGGGCACAGTCTGGGGCAGCCCAAGTGCACAACTTGTGAAGTGCAACTTATAACAAAGGTGACTGCCATGTGTTTAAATAAGCAGGCAGTGGAGAAACAGGCAAGATCTACTTTAAAACGGACAATGAAGGTAACAAGATAACAAGGCTGTTAGATAGTACCTTTTGACCCTACAAGTCTGAGGCACTCACTCTCACACCATTCCTTGAAGTCCATAGCCTCTGTAACATTATGGAGTGACAAGTCATTTCATTTTCTCATTTTCTTCTTGAGATAAAATACAAGAAATTTTAAGTCACTCAAAATTTTCGACCTGAATGCTTAGTTAAGGCATTCTTCTTCTCTTTCAGGGCAGGCTGCGCAGAGGAAGCAGATGAAGAAAAAGAATACTCTGCAGGCCTGCCACCAACAGACTTCTGCCTGTTCAATGACCCTCCAAGAGTTCCTTTCGCAGGGGGCGTTTGCCTTCCCCAGCTGCCCTGTTTTCCTAGTTGAGGAAAATCTGACCTGCAGGCAAATATAGAGAGCATCTTATATACACAAACCAGTATTCCAACATGTAGACATGTATGACTGGCCAGATATTCCTCAGAAGCCAAATGCGTTAAATATATGTTTTTTTACCATTAATTCAAACAAAATGAAGAATTGCTATGCTCAATATCCATAATAACTCAAGCAGACGGCCACCAATGCAATTGTCATCAAAAGAAATATTAAGTTTTAGTTATTTCAACAAAAGATACTACTCCAGACAATTATTGGCCATCCTCATTGCTGACACTAATGATAAAGCCGCATAAATACTCTACATCCACTGAGAAAAATTTATTTGAATTACCACTAGAGATACCAGCTTCTCAACCCTTTAACCAGCTAATCAAAATAAATAACCATATTGTATACAGCAGAATAACCACCCATACATGACAGCCATTGATGTATAATTACAGATGCTCCAACTAGGCGTATCTGACCATGTATGACAGAGAAAGGAAATAAAAGCATTCATATCCCTTCAACTTAGCAAAATACCTCGTCCCATTAGCAAAAACCATCTCCATCAAGTCCAACTTAGCATGCACGAATAGATATGCCTCCGCCAATCACACCAGCCATTGCATACATTTTTCTCTTTTAACATGGAAAAGAGCTGGTACTACGTCCAATGCTGATCCCCCCCCCCCACCACCCCTACTGCTCGGTAGATGAATCCACTTGCAATGTTATGAAGCAAAGAGCTTTTGCTCAAAGTCAAAGCCAAATTCATGCTTAGCAAGGCTGCCAATTATGAACATTATGAAAAACTCTTCAATATGACCTACCAGGCACGGAACCATATTGAGCATGCCCCTTATCAGCATAACACAACAAACACAGAGGAAAAGTTCGGGTTTAACTTTTAACAAAATGTCAATCTAAAAGTCAATGCAAGAATCACAACCATATATCTGATCTTTTTGGGAGGAAAGATGATATATCTAATATATTAGATAATAATGAAAAAGAAAAAGAGCCATACTGTTTAGCCTCTGGCTTCCCTTGCTCCAACGGCCCCCAGAACAGATCATCTTCAACTTTATGTTTTACACGAGAAGATGCTTCATTGATCTGTGCATGGGATGCAGCCTTTGCAGGAGATGATGAAGAGAATGACCATGAAGGACCACTTCCACGGGTAGGTTGATTAGCTGCAGGCTTCTGAGGAGTTGGCACCAGAACTGCTGGTGTAGATGGCACCTTCCTTTCCTGTTCCTTAAGGATATCCCTCAATGACGCAGCCTTATGATGCTTCCCTGAGTCAGTAGACCAAGCGGGGGCAGGGGATGGACTTGCGGACTCCTCCTTCCAGACAACAAAATCTCCCAAGGATGGGCCAGATGGCACTGCAGGCAAGACTTCCTTCTCCAGCTGTACTTTGCGAGTGTTTTTTCCCTTTTCAGTGGGATTTGATCCAACAGACACATCAACTGAAGCTACAGGAGTAACCTTAGCTCCTGCACTCTTAACTCTAGAAGACTTTTTACGACTCTTTTTAGTATCCTTGGCCTCAATAAAGTCATCAGCAGCAGCAGAATCCATTTGAGAACCAATAATAGATTTAGAAGGTACCCCAGCTGCACTATGAGAAACTGGCATCTCTCTCTCACCTGACTTGGCAACATCATCCCAAAACAGATCTTCTACTTGGCTCTTCTTGCTCTTCTGCATTGTGGAACTCTCTGATATTTCAAAATTTAACTCAGTGCTGGCATCATGATGAGTTTGGTTAAGCACCTTATCATCGGAATTCAAAACTACCCCAGCCCAAGGAGCAGAGGTGTTCATAGAGCCCAGAGATGTTGAGATCTCCAGAACTGTTGTTTCTTCCAGTGCTCTCTTCTGCTCTTCCTGTTGTATTTCTAATAATGATTTTGGCTTGAAACCAGGAGCAGGTTTCCATGCTCGTTGCCCAGCATGATTTTGCTCTGAACCAACAACTTGTCCCGGCTGATCCTTGTTCTCAGTTTTCACGCTTTGATCAGCAGACATGAGGGCAGGCACTGGTTTGTTGCCTGGTAGAACATCCGCATCAGCGTCAGCAACTTTGCTAGTCTTCCTCTTCTCCTTTTTGGACACAGATGCTTCAAGTGAATTTCCATGAACTATTACTGCCTCGGATTTTGTATTAGCTGAGTTTGTTCCTTCAAATTCTGACTTTGGCTGTTGTGGCTCAGATACAACTCTTTCGGAGTCAGTCAAAACCTTTGAAGCTTTCTGCTTTTTCGACCTCTTTTCTGACGGTTTTTTTGCTTCCTGTGCTTCGGGAATTTTCATTTCCTCTGCAGGAGAAGACTCACCAACAAGTTGGTCCCCTACAACTTGTGGTTCTTCAGATGCTCTGGCTGAAATCTCTGTTAATTTTACATTTTCATGGATCAGTAGCTTGTTCTCAAAAGCAGCTGTCAATTGCTTGGAAACTGATTCTGCTACATGTTCCACAGGTGGAAAATTTGAAGCGACACCAGAGGTTGCAATTCCAACAGTTTCATCATCATATGTTGTCTGTTCCAAAGAATCCTTGCTTGCCATTTCAGGAACAGGTATTCTCTCCAAACCAGTAGGTGCAGAAGAGCCTTTTTGCTGCTTGCTAACAATTTGATCAGGCAGAAGGCCATCCCAGATCCTCTGCTCAACATTACCAGAAGGTTGATGTGGCAGATGCGGTGAAGTTTCCGGAGCAACATTTGGGTTTATATCCTGAGAAACACTGGCTGATGAAACAGGTAAAATGATATTAGAAGCGCTTGCATTTTCATCTCGTAAATTCAGGGATTGTAACTGTGCATCCCTCTGAAGCGACTCAAGTGGTTGCTGAAACCAAGAATGACCTATACTAGGATTTCCAGCTGCAAAACCACCAGTTTGCAATTGCAGATATGATTGGTCGCCTAATCGCTGATTGGGATGATGATCAGAGAGCACATCTGAAAGCAATTGCTGTTGTTGTCGCATTAACTGCTGCTGCTCTTCCTGCTTCTGCTGCTGCTTAAGCAGCAACAGTTTATCCAAAAGTGAGAGCTGCTGCGGTGCAACTGGAGGCTGAGACTGGAGCTGCAACATGTACTGCTGTTGCAGCAAACTCAGTGGTGGATCTTGGGTTAGACCAGATACGAGTAGGTTTTCTGGGGTTATTATGTTGGATTTATTATCCATAGATTGGGCCAATGGATTAGTTGCAGATGGATTAAGTGGGTGTACCCTTTGCTGTTGTATCCCAATTCCTGATTGTGGAGGAAAGTTTTGAGAGTGAATGTCCAGCTTATCCTGATGGTCAAACCCTCCGTGGAAGGGGAAATTCAACCAACCACTCATAGCATTGTTGCCAGTGGAGGTAGCTCTTTCAGGTAAGGCTTGAAGGACGGACATCAAGTCGAGATTCTGAGAATGGTTTTGTCCACGAGCACTGTCCGCAATAGAAGATAGCAGCTTTGCGTGTGCCAGTGAGATGTCATTCAGCAAATCTGTCTTCGCACCAGAGGGGCCTGCATCTCTCCCAGGCCAAATTGAATAAGGATTTGGCAAAGATTTCTGCCTCTCCAGCATCATCTTTTTGGCTAATAAATATGGGTCATCCCCACTGTTAGAGCCCAAAGGAGGAAGTGCACCAGAATTATTTCCACTGTATCCCTGAATACCTGTAAAAATGCTTTCAGATTAGGAAGAATACTATCATTAACAAATAAAGTTAGGCCCAAAACGAGCATTTTGAAAACTATTTGATATTAGAAACTAAAAGAAAGTTTTCTATTTTCTTTGTTTACATAGAAATGTATAAACCTTCTGAAAACTCAAACTTCTGAAGGGATGCAGTATTCATACCGCTAGCCATCAATGACTCCAGAAACCTGTTTTCTGCCTCTGTTGTTGAACCATGTTTATAATTTGAACCAGTTTTCAACACATCAGGCTCGTTTGAGACAGCATGAAGCTTTGCAAAACTCCCATAGTTCAACATACCAGAAGCATCTTGGATTTCATTTGGTTTGGGTGAACTAAATCCCGGAGGCGGTCGAGCTTTGGCACGCAAGTGGGGCATCACATCACCAAGAAAAGAGAATGGGCAATCAGCTGGTGCACCAGCCAACCGAACTTGCAATTCTATGCCAAAATACCCAGCCTCAAACCATGAAATGATATCACTCCCAGAAAAAGGACCTTGAATTTCACCCTGCGGATCTTTATAGTACAGAACTAGGTCTTCAGGAGATGGCTGAGAAGTTTTATGTGGTTCCATCTCCCTGTCCAACACAGCAGATGGTTGCGTTCTCATAATTTGATGATCACCCATCTGCCATGTAGGTCCTTCTTTCCTGGTGGTCAGTGGATCCATCAAACTGTTTTCCCAGTTAAAATCTTTCTGAACCTCAGCAGCTAGCTCTCTCCAATCATGAGGGATAGAATTGGAGTGGTCTGCAGACGATGAAGATTTCCACAAACCAGCATAACCTGGCGCACTGGATTCCCTAGTGGCAGAAACATCATTGTTCTTCCTATGATTGCCAATATTTTCTTTCACAGCTGGAAAAAAGAACATATCATTTATGCCATAAAAGGAGAAGCTACATGTAGAAATCAGAGTAAAGATGAACAGTGATAATGTGTTAAGATTTCACTAGTGCACAAAAAGCAGATGACTCAAGAGTCATGAGAAATGGACAATTAAATTGCAACCTCAGCAAATAATTCCATAGATATGAGATGTCATCAATATACAGATACATTGCCAAGAATATCAATGAGACAAAAGATTCTAGAGAAATATTCTGATTGATTCTTAAGTCAAATGTATTTAAGGGTCATTTCTCTGACTTCGCCAGCCTGCTTTCAGTTATGCTGCATATCTCTAATTATCAAAATAATGCCTTTGAATTTACCTCCAGAATTCAATTTGTGCTCAGAAAAGGCCTGATAGTCCTGTGCTGTCTCAACATTTGCATTAGGCCAAGAATTAATCTGCTTCTCATGGGACAAGCTTTCTGAATGATTTGAATATCCACCTCTGGCATAGTCCATCTCATGTTTAGAATCTTCTGCTGGCAAATCATCTCTGCTGCCTGCTGAAGCCAATTGAAACAACAAAAATTGAAGTGACAAAATTACCATCCATCAAAAATGGCTAAAGTTAACGAAACACAGAAAGATAACTGTACTTATCAAATTGATTACCAAGTTTGCTTCGTCTATACTGCCCAAAGTCAGTAGTCGTACGGCCAGCAGATCCATCTTTACTGATCTGTGGAGCACCACTGCTCAGGATTTCTCCTCTTTCAATTCCCTTTAGGATAACCTACAAAGAGGAGTAAACAATTAATTTTATGATCCATCAGGCTGATTAAACTTCCATACTGGTGGGTAAGCGAACTGGACTTACCAATTCTTCAGATGCAGGTGCACAAAATGCCAGAGGTTCTACAGATTCTTCATCTGTGAGAGAAGGCACTTGAATAACACCCTCTAAGAACTTTGTGCATGACCTCATATCAGTTGTCCTGTATATATCAATCAATTTTGTCCTGCTATATTTTAGAGTATGGGGCTCTCCATCACCAATATCACCTTTTTCTAAGATAGGCCCACGTGATTGCAAGTTAACAGTCATGTGGGTGACAGAGCTACCTGTAAAGCTAGACCTACCCTTTCCAAGAGAAAAGGACGGTGCAGGATTTTCTGTACGTCCACGGCCATGTGAAAATGTTGGAACCTGTTTGTTTGGGGTTGCAGCTTGGTGATGGGGATCGGCTCTACCTCGGCTGTAAGAAGAAGTTGATCTCCATGGTCGATAATGATCCCCATCCCTCTCATCCTTCAAATGATGAGGTTGGGAGGACCCTTTGTCGAGATGTAAGTCAGTCTCTTTAATGGAGTCCCCCCACTTATCACGCACAGCATCAGCCTCTTTGTTATCAGGCCCCCATCGAGTGTTCCATTTGCTCTCCCTACGTTGGTCATGACTGTCTCTATTTGTTGAATCAGTCCATCGCTCTCCTGGGGCACGACGTACTTCCCCATATTGTTTCCCAGATGAATCAGTCCATCGGTCTGCCCAGCGGTTATTACTGTGCTCTCTTTCCTCGTCCTTCCATCGGTCTTTGCGGACAGAGGAATTTGTGTCCCTTTCTTCATCACGCCAGCGATCACGACGACCAGATTCCACATCGCGTATGGATGGACGGAAAACATCTTTCTTGTTCTGGTTAGCATTCAAATCCTCTCCGCCTCCAGGTAATTTCGTAATATCTGAACGACTGGTGTGAGCTGGAACTGAACTAAAATGGTTCTCCTGCACCAAAGAACAATAAAATGGCATGAATAAAGACACATAAGAAGGAAGGTCTCTGCAAAAGTCCTTAAATCACAAAATCTCGCGCATCATCATAACAAAGGGACAAACAAAAAAAATTAGCAAGAAGAAGACAATGTAGACAATGACAAACCCCAGTAACCACTCCAGTTTTATTCTCCCCAGGTTTTGGCAGAAGCCACTGTGGTGAAAGTGGAATGGAATCATCAGGTCCTTGAACATCTACATAAATAAGAGAGACAAAAGACTGAGTGACTTCAAGAGAAATGAAAATAAATTGAAGATTCAATCTGATCCTTGAAAAGAGAACCCAGAACATTCCACAGGGATCACTTGAAACAAAAACTTGTGACACAAACATCCTTTTGGTTCTATTATACAAACAAATAGCATACATCCTAGCTAAACACTTATCTTACAAGTCAAAGTTTGGTGGTCTGGAGATCCAGAAATGCCAATAAAAATTCTTGGACTTCTTAAATTCAAAATGTTCAGGATAGACTTTGTCCTGAGATATTTGGTGTTCGACAATATAAGAGATCAACAAAAGTTCTCAAGCAATCAATGATGAGTAAAGAGACCAAAAAGCACATTCCATTTGCCCATTCTTTCATAATCTATCTTCCTATAATCCTAATATAATTTAATGGCACAAAGAACAATTATGTAGTGAAAAAAGACATGACATATCTCTCCAACTTCATATTGTTATTCTAATAATAACCAGGGGCGCCTAACATTATTATAAAACCCCTACAGAAACAAAACATCAAGGAGAGAGCAGCCACAATGTTACTCCTTAAAGCTGCACCCTACTCTGTAAAGCAGGCAATAATATACAGGCAAATATATCTCTCACTGGCTTCCTTCATCACATAAACTGCAATGGGAAAAAAGCGTTTCTCACACCTAAGCAGGTGGTAAAAGAAAAGAGAAATGGTTTTACACATTCACAGCTTTAAAATTATTCATTCCCGACCAAGAATTTCATGCAGGGATGTTTTTGTTTTTCTATAATCTATCAGTTAGATTAACCCACAACGCAATACTGAAATCAATACTCAAAAGAAGGTGGCGACTTTTTATTATTTAAGTGCATCCAGCAGCCGCCACATAAAGATTTAGCTCATAGCAAAGATAAATAAATAAAAGAAATCTTAGAAAAAAAAGTCTAACTCAAAAAGCTAAAGCAGAAAATTTCAAACTCCCGCAATTTCGAGAGAGAGAAAGCTTCAACAGGATGCATGCAACCAAAGGAAAAAAGGGGGGGAGAGGAAGATGATGTACAATAGCTTTCATTAGCACAATGAAGGAATTAAGCACACATGAAAAATTAAAAAAAAACAAAAAAAGGTTAATTAATCTGAAAAGAAACCCCTAAACCCACAGTAACACCAAAAGTGAGAGCCCGCTAGCAGCTTCAGTTTAGGATTTCACAGAAACGAAAAAATCTAAAGATACGAACTTCATAAAGATGGTTAACAAGAAACGAGGCGCAAAAAAAAGGAACGAATCAGAATACTGAAAAAGGACATGAATGCAGGCAAAAGAACCTTTGGGGATCAGATTAGGGCGAGGAACGAACTCAGTCTTGTCAGCCATTGATGATCGAAGTGAGGGAAGAGAGATTTTTAGAGAGAGAAAAGCGAGGTAGAGAGACAAAACCCTTTGATTGACTGCTTGAAGGTCCACAGACAGAATAGCCAAAGGCGGGTGAAGTATAGGGCAACGGCAGATGCAAGATAAATCCCAAAAGAAAAATATAATGGGTGCAGCGTACGGACGCAGGAGACCCGCTCACGTTAGTCACATCCCTTTCTGTAAAAGATTAGGATCTAACCTGGACATTGTTTAAGGCCCATAATTCTCCTGGACATTCTTTTAGTTTATGGGCCCAAAGGCCAACTATAATCTGTTTACAATCGGACATTTAGGGATAAGGCCCATCTTATTTTGGGCCGAGAATAATTCCAGACACAGCGGGCTTCAAATGCGTGGTAGCTTGATGTAAATCAATTGTCATTTATTTGTGTGGAAAATTCATTCTTAAAATAAATTAGAAATGACAACTAATTAATTGAATTAGCATCACTTTTTTTAATTGAATCGACATCACTTCTTATTAAATGAGAGGTATCTATTTCCTTAAAAAATGGGAAGGGAGATACCAATAATGCTTTCGCCTTTGACAATCCATCTCAAGAACTCTAATTCAACCTCCCCAACTTGCCATCCACATTGTATTAAAGAAAAATTAATTGAAAAAAACATGCACCAAGACCACAGCTATATACAACAGATACAATATTAGTGGTATCGTCCTTATTCATTCATAAATTTGGAAAACTACCCAACACCATTAACACTATAAAATTGGGGTTGGTGCAAAACTTGCAGAGAGCAATAACACTCAACTCAACCGCACCATGTGAAATGGCGGGAATGCTTGGCGCCATTCTCCGCAATCCCATATTCCGGGCAACTTTCCCCCCATTTAATACCCACTTCGCTCTGATCACCTCCACCCTTTGTCAATTCCCTCGAAACCCATCTCGCAGAATCTGTGCTCGTGCCCTGATTATGGCTCAAGCTGCGGAAAACCCGAATCACGCCCCTGAAATTGAAGAACCCTCGCCGAAAATCCAAAAGATCCACCAAAACGGCGTTTCTGAAAATAAAACCCATGAAAGCGCTCCGTTTTTACGGGTCAAAAAGCTCTCTGAGAAAGCTGTTCTGCCTTCAAGGGCTTCCCCGCTTTCTGCTGGCTACGACCTCTCCAGGTATATGTCTTCACATTATTGCAGAAAGGTTTTCTATGTTCCTCAATTTTTCTCATTTTGTGTTTTCATGTGTTGATCTTGTAGTGCGGCTGAGACTAAAGTTCCCGCTAGAGGCAAAGCGCTAATACCCACAGATCTCAGCATTGCTGTTCCAGAAGGAACCTATGCTCGTATTGGTAATTTTTCTTCTACCTTTTTGACTTTTTTGGCATCGATCCCTTAGTCCAAAATGATGGGTTGGTCTCTTTCAGCTGATTCATTATTTCTTTTTGTCTTGATTTTGGGTTACTGCAGCTCCACGATCCGGGTTGGCGTGGAAGCACTCGATTGATGTGGGCGCAGGGGTGATTGACGCCGATTACAGGGGACCAGTTGGAGTGATTCTGTTCAACCACTCGGATGTGGATTTTGAAGTGAAAGCTGGGGATAGGATTGCGCAGTTGATTATCCAGAAAATTGTGACGCCTGAGGTCTCTGAGGTCGATGATCTTGATTCAACTGTTAGGGGCTCTGGCGGGTTCGGGTCAACTGGGGTTTGAGTGTTGTATGTTTGGATGGTAGTTGATGATATTCTGGACTAGTTTAGTTACCAATGTGGTTGGTCAGAGTATTATTATGTTGGGTTGTGGCGAGCTGTTAAGAGTATTGTATGGAGCACGTTTTGGGGACAGGTTGTAGGTCTCTAGTTCTCTTCCGCGAGGCATTTCGTCAAACATATATTGTACATGTTGCTATTCTCACGAGATTATGTACTTGTGGGCTGATTCTAGGTTTATTTTATTGAAAGTTGGGTGTTCCAAAATCTTGTAGCAGAAGCTGTAGAATAATTAGAGTCATCAAAGCTTATTCGGGGTGTTGAGAGTGGCAGGTTGCCCTGAACAGAGAACATCTAGATGTCTGAGATATGTATTGTCTGAGATATGTATACATAAAAATTTTGGTTCGATGACATGAAGTGAATCGCGTACATCAATCACAACTCACGCACCGAGAATGAATGTGTAAGCCAATTGATAACACAACATCAAAGCAGTCTGAAATGCGAAAAGTATGAAGTTAATCCTTCCACGCTGAGTTTCAAAAATTAGAGCAAACGGAAGAGGAGGAGCCAAGGCAGACACCATCTACAAAAGCCAAAAGCCAAAACCGGAAATCATGTTAGTATATGCATTACTTCCAGATTCCGATAATAACAGAATCCAGTGACATCCTAAATTCACAATCTCCCTGATTTTTGTATAATTAGCCCAAATCAATTCATATTTACAATTTCTGCTACTTCAAACTTTTTCACGAGCTATTTGCACAAGAATTCATTCGATTTGATATAATAAATCCTATTTTCCAAAAACAAACAAGAAGATTGTCAATGAAAAATTTGGAGGAAAATGAGAGGAGGATTCAGTGCTTTTGGGCAATACTGACATGAAGGTGGTGATAATAAACGAGATTGGCCGAAACTGAAAATACTTCCGTGACTCACTCCCCACAAGAACGAAAAAGCAAAAATGACTGATAAGGGAAACAAAAGCAACGGTGGGAGGTAACAGAGACGGCTGAGAATTACTGGTGCGAGAGCGATTTTATTAAAACAAAAAAGAAAACGTTTCCGTTGCCGGGAATCGAACCCGGGTCTCCTGGGTGAAAGCCAGACATCCTAACCGCTGGACGACAACGGAATTGTTCACTTGTCTGCACAATATCGCATAAGTCCAGGTCAAACTCAAACCTTTTTTTCTTTCCTTTTGTTGTGATTAAATTCAAACTCATTTCAAAATTATCAAAACAGAACTCTAACTCATTTATTGGTGAGCCCATCTATACAAAAATATTAAATATATTTAATATCGTATTGTATAACTATTCAATATAATATTATTTCATTATTTCCATGATTATCGTCATAGTGAATAATGGGCATCATTATTATAATAATGCCACTATCCACATTAATAAACTTATAATATACTACAAATATTTATATATAACAGTAATTTAACCAAACAAAAACTATAAACAACTTTTCAGCTTTTCAAAAATCATATTTGAACTCAAATTCAACCTAATTTTTTTAAATTTAAATCAATACTCAAACAAACTCGACTGAGCTTACATTTTAATACCACTCGTCTATAAACATGAATAATGAGTTTCACAGTTGAATTATTAGTGTAACTCTATATCTGCATTTATAAAATAAAAGGGGGAAGAATAACATGGAAATTATCTCTCTCTATATATATATTTTTTTTTCATTTTCCTTTCCCTGCATTTTGTGTTTCTGCTTCTATTATTCCTTTAAGTAAACATTAAGAACTCTTTATTTATTTATTTATTTATTATTATTTCTAGTTATCGTGACATATTATTCTACGTGCATATAATAAATAATATATATATTTTAAATATAATATAAATATAAATAAAATATATTAATCTGACAATTAAATTAGTATATAACTCAAAAAATTGAATAAATTAATTATTTTATGAGTTGAAGGACATTTTTGGAATCACGAAAGAATAGCGAAGTATTGTCAAAACCACCATTTTGTGTTTATAACATATTCTTTTTATAATAGTTCTACCTTGTTTAGAACCTTCCCATACTGATAATGAAATAGATCTAGCTCTAGTACTAGGTCTACCCCAATTCTAGAACCTACAGCACTAGTGGGATTACTATCTCCTTGAACACTGGTTTGTTGGTAGAATGAGTCCTAAAAAAAAGGCTAGGCATGGACTAAGAACCTTATGAAAGCACGCCTTCTTTATATATCTCGTTGGAGAAAGATCATCAAACAATGTTATAAAGAAGAAGATTAGAAGCTAAGAAAAAGGAGAAGGAACAGCTAAACAAAGAGATTCAAGTATACTCTGACTTGCTGCTTGATGGCAGATCGGTCGGTATCAGGCGAAGAAGAGGGGATCGCTACTCTCATGCTTTCATTCTTCTTTCTTCCACCGGACGTAACGTTAAGAGTAGAGTCTGAAGCATAACTATAAGGAGGGGCTTCCTCAAGGGGCCTTAAATGACACAATTTTGGCTACATCTTTTTCCATAAGTGATAGTTGAGATCACCTTAGATCAACTCAAGCTCTTTCCCGGTGGTGGATCAGAGCAGAGAGAAACCCTCGTTCGCGTTGTGCGGATCATGGAGGAAACATTCTGATAGAAATCGAATGGAAACTCTGAGGCAAGCCTTCTTTTGCTCTCAATGAGCTCTTCAAAGAGATTCTACTCACTAGCAAACAGGTGTGAAAACGAGTTTTCTTTAAATTATTATGTTAATAATATGAATAAAATTGAAAGTGAAAGTTAAACTTTAAATACAAGTTGTAATAAACTTATCCAGAAAAGAAATATTTCTAAATCCTAAAATGATTAAAAATTAAAAACCAGCTGCTTTACTAATCGAAAATTTTAATCTAGGAAAAAGAATTTCGCCGTCTGTGGGAATCGAACCCACGACCACATGGTTAAAAGCCATGCGCTCTACCGGCTGAGCTAAGACGGCCTGACGTTGAATTACCACTTACTAATAGTGTAGTAGGCCCTGCTCAATCGGAGAGAAATAGATAAAAAAGGAATAGAATAATCATACATAGTAGTTTTGTTCACATAATCCGAAAGAATTCTTTGTCTTTTTATACAAGTAGCGGATAAGTGTACTTTTAGATGAAATGCCTCGGCTTCCGCTGATGAAATTTTTGCTGATAGTAAGTCGAAATGCCATATAATATGAAATAATTGCTTCTTGAATTTCTGCTAGTTCCACTTTGTTTTTGGGTTTGGTTGATCCTACAGTTATCTCTTGCTGCATGATACAGAAAAAAAGATGGTGTACATCTGAATGTATTTGCAAAACATTATTTTTTGATTGAAGACTAACTCAGAATCTGGGAATTGAAGTAAATCAATTCGGCTCAGATAATCAAACTGAAACAGTAATAAGTACGAGATCATTGGTTATCTCGTCGAGCAATCCATTGATCATGTGTCTCTCGACTTCTCTTATGACGTCTTCTTTTTCAGGGAACACGGACATCATGTTGCTCCATTCAAAATCCCACATGTTGTTCACATCTGGACCCTTGTTATAAATGTCTTTGTTGAGCATTTCATATAGGCCAGCTGCTACATCATTCCCATGCCCACCATAGAACTTCAGAATTTCCAAGTCTTTGCACAGTTGCTTGACTAAATTGTCTAAAGACCTTATCTTGGTGCAACTTATGTTGGTTTTTGTGTAGGGATGATATGTAACCTCATATCTCCTTGCTTTTCTTTTCATTACTTCATATGCAGTGTCCAAGACGAGCTTCTTCTCCGCAACTTCATAATCATGATCACCCACATGAAGAAAGCTGACAGGTATATTGAGCTTGAAAAGTGCCTCTGCTGTACTCAGGAACAACTGACTTTTTATTATTATCTCCTTGAGGTCTTTTTCAGGTTCTGTCAGTAGTTCTTGTATTACCGATGCAGGACATTGCTTGTAGTTGTGTTGGGAAAGATTGTATGGTTCTGTACTTTCTTCGTTGTCTCCTGCAATGTCAAAGGCTAAGCATTAAGTTTATTAGATATCCTACCAAAACTTCAATCTGGAATATCAAAAAGGTGGTTTGAAGTTTTCAGAAAGCAATTTGGTAATAAGAAATTATACTTTACTCCAATAAATGAAAAGATGGACGATAAGAAGTAATGGTTCTTTTGCTATGATATGAAGAAAGATGGACTGAGTTCTTCCATAAAGGATACAAAGGGAGAATGCAAGTTAATTATGGGATTTAAAAAGTGAAAGAGAAACAAAATCTTGATTTCTTTTGCTTTGCCCTCGAAGGGAAGTAACAGCTTCTGACCTATGCTTTGATCACATTGTTTGAGTTTGTTTTCATCCTTAAGAGCATAAGGTTGTTCCACTGTCTGGAGATCGTCAGAAAATTTTCCAGGATTTAAGATTGTAGAGTCACACTGCAAAAAGCCAATACAGTTTCCATAAGACATTTGGAGTCTTAAACTTGAATGGAACTCCATTTAAAGTGTGCTGTGAACTTACATCGTCATTCAGAGTAGATACGATCTGTATGTTCTGTACTTGGCATTCATCTGCTACTGAATTGTTTAATATGATCATCTGGTCAGCTTCATTTTGTAACTTGTCTTCTTGCCTCACTGGTTCAGTTGTCATTTCTGATGCATTATGGATCCTTATACCTGTTTTTCCTTCCTTGACCTGACTGTCACTTTCTTCTTCCATTTGTTTAGAGCTACGGTTTTTTATGTGCATCTGTTGTTTCAAATCTTTCAGCATGTTAGCCGGCTGTTTCATTGGTCTTGTCAAGTGATTCGCAGTTGCATTTCTTCTAGTCATCAGCATGTCTATCTTCCGAGGAATCTCATTTCTCTGAACTTCCCGAGGAATTGCCTTCTTCTGTGTGGCTGAGACCTCAATTCGCTTCTCTTTTGTGAGCTCCGGATTGCTGCTTTCCTTTTCTATATCAGGTAGTGGTTCTCTTGGAGATGAATAATGGCTTTGGTCTTCTTTCTTGTAATGTTCCTGATTTGATGCAGTCTTGTTAGAGATATCAATCATGGAAGCAACATTTGGATTTCTTCCGTTTGTCGGATCTTTCATGGGAACTTTTTCAATGGTTTTCGCTGATCTCGCATTACGAGGTGCTGATTTCTCACGTGAAAACTTTTTCTGCAAATTGATGGCTGTGCTTTTATTGGATATTGAAGCAACTCCAGATTCCACTTGCTGCCCCTCGTGGTTTTTGGCCATCATATTTTGTTTCTGAATCTGCTGGTCTTTCTGATCTGCCTGACGCTTGTCTTCTGAATGTTCAGTTCTTCTAATCACCCTTTCTTGAAGGTGTTGATCCTGGGGCTTTTGTTGACTTCTCAGGAGGGCTTTATCTGCATTCCTCTTTTCTGTTGAATTTGAGCTTACCTTGTACTCAATCCTATTATGTTTTTTCTCTTCAGCTTTGAGTGTTTTGCTGTTTTCTGCCTTCTGCTGCAGCTCAGTATTCAAGACTGGCACTTTGCTTCCGCCCTCAATGATTTTGCTTTCTTTCTCCTTCTTGAGATTTTGTTTCTTCTCACTACCTTCGGAAATTTGAAGTCCATTTACTTGATCACCAATGGCATGGTTTTGTTGTTTGTTCATCATCGTGGTTGCTAGTTTTGGGCCTGGTACTGCCTCCACGCCAACTCCTAGTATTTTCAAATCTTTCCTCTGTTGGTTTCTCTCAGAGTTTACCAATTTAGAGCTGCCATCTGGGTTTTCCTGGATCTTTTCAACTTTAAGCTTAAGTTTGGAATCCCTAACTGGTGGCATATTGTTGGTTTGAATAGACTTTTTGTCAGTGCTGAGCACAGATTCATTCCTGTTCTCTCTGTTCAAAGTTTCGGATGACTTACTACTTTTCCTCAAAACTTTCACTTGTTTCCCTTCCTTCTCTTTTACATCATTTTTCATGCGTATGGAATCTTCCTTTTGTGGGGGTTCGTCAAGGCCCATAAGTTTAGCAATGACATTTGAAATTCTTCCCTTCTCTTGTGTAGTCTGTGATGAACTTGCTTTACTACTTAGCTTCACTTGTGTAGAAAGACTCAAATCTTGGACATAGCTGGTAGACGTTCTATGCAGAACCATCTCTGAGTTACCAGTAGGTTGTTCTGAATTTTTATCAGGATATGATAAAGCCAGTTGTTTCAGTCTGGTTGCACCTTGGACAGCGCGTGAATTCCTTGAGGATTTATCAAAGGAAAACCTAGGACGATCCAGTTTCCACTGGTCAGCTATTTTATGATTGTCATCTTGATCATCCTCATCCTCTTCAAGTAACTTTATACGACTTTTCTTCTGAGCCCCATTCCCGTACTTTGAAGCTTCCTGCAAGTTCACGAGCATTCTTAGGGACTCTTCCAAATCGATGGCACCTTTCAACAACTGTTTCCCAACTTCAATTGAGTTTCTATCGAAGTTAAGGCCATCGGAGCAAGCTCTTAAAATCTGATTCAGCTTCTGAACTCCTTTTGATATTTCATTGATATGAATGTGAGAGATGGTAGGAAACTGACCGGATGAAAGACTATGATCGTTGAAGCTGGTCAAATCCATTTTCTGACTGTGCAATGATCTTGGACCAAATCTTTGGAAAAAATTTACCAGAGGATTAGTGCTGGAAACACCAATTTTACTGAGATTTCCACTATTTTCAAAGGCAAAAGCTATGGCCATCGAGAGATCTCTGACTTGTCTAGAGCTTTGCCCACTTTCATAGAGAACAATCTGATTTGAAGATTCTTTGATGTTGATCGATCTGCTGCCTCCATTAGACCTTCTGCTTGTGTTCCCTGTTCGAGAACCAGCCTGCGAGAAAGAAGAGTGCAGTGAGCTAATAAGATAAGCCATATTCATTTCGTGTAGCCAACTAACAATTTCTGGGGGGAAAAAGTAATATGCAGGGAGGAATGGAATTAACACTTACAGATTCTACTGCATTTATTTGACGGGCACCTCTGGATGTCCGGCCAGGGTTTCCATGCACAACTGTTGGTTCAGAGATGCATGAGATCTTAAATGGCAAGAAATATGGGAACTCTAATGCAATATCAAAAGCCATGCAGAGACAAGGTTTTGATCACATATTTGTCATTTTTCTTCAGGGGACATGTCCCTTGTATTTGTCTCCATAGAATTCATGATCTGTAAGGTGAAAGAATTAGTACTAATCGACAAAGTAACTATAGTTTTATATATACTGGTGTGTTTCTCAAACAGTCTGTTTTTCAAATACTTTAAGTGCACACTCCATTCGCGTTTAATTCTTATACAGTCATTAATAACCGTTTCTTTCATTGAAGGGAGTGTCAACAGGCTGTGGGTGTTTGTGCCTTATAGCTTAATTCTAGCATATCTTTTCAAGGAACAAATTTTCAGGTTGATCTAAATCTTCTCCTACCCCATAGTGTCAAGTGGAAAACTATATGATTCCCTCAAAATGTTGCTTTGGCGAAGCATGGCAACACACGCAATTCAGTGTTACATCAGTAAAAAGAAATTACACACTTAACTTGCATGCTAGAACAGATAGTACAGTTATCAACTGAAACCTCACATGCTTTGTCTTGCAGGGAAAAAAGAACTCTCCCAGAATTTTACCTCTAGATGTTTGCCCCGACTGTCGACTCGAACTTTGAGCGGCAGCCATCCTTTCCTTCCTCAGGCGAAGATCAGTTAGCAGCTTCTGGGCAAAGTCTGATTTTGTTGCCATGCTGCTTATTCAAGGGAACTGCAAAATAAGAAAAAGGATTGGCTTTTACAAGAAACCTGATTTTGATACTGAAATCTGGATGGCAACTGAACTAGAAACTGGAGATAACAGCTTAAGAGGTGTGGGAATAAAATCCCATATTCTTTGATTGCATCTGGGTTTTAGCCTTCTGCACATGGGGAAGGAGGGAATGCATTGTGCTTCACACTTTGGTGGGGAGGTTCTCTCAGTGTTTGGTGAGATGGAATGTGGGGAAAAGGCAATCAAAATGAAGGTGGAAAAATGTTCTACTTCACGAAAGGTTGATGTAAACATCATGGGGAATTTGGATCTTGGTGGAAACTTGGAATAACTTGCTTTCATTCCACTCCAAGCAATGCCAGAGGTTTCAGCTTTAGATTTATGAGCTCCTGGATTAGGAGGAAACTCTGCCTCTATCCACTCAGTTTCATTGCACAAGCAGTTCTCATTCACTCCTAACAGGGAAATCATATTTATGTACTATATATAGAAATTCACCACTTTTTACTCTACAAAAATTAAATAATATTTATAAAGATTTCACTTTAAATACATTTTAAAAATTTTACACATATATATTAAATATACCACACTTATTAGTACGGCATAATTAATGCAATATGGCTCTAACGAATGAAAACTTTTAGCATAGAATGACTACTATAAGAAAATATATATCGGAAAAAAAAATATTGCTCTTACATTGAAATATATTATTATATGTATCTTGTTATTTTCAAAATATTAAATCAAACTCATTAAATTCTCGATATTTGCTCGCTTGAAAACACTTAACATCAAATATCATTTGTTTTAGTCTTATAATATCAATATTTTTACATTGGTAATTTTGGTTTACACAAAAAAAGAAATAATACAAAATTTTTAACACTTAGAATACTGATAATTATAAAAAATAAAATATATACTATTATAAAAGATTAAAATTTTAAATATTCAAATTTTCACTGTAACTTATTCCTATCATTTAATAAAATGTTATTATGATAGAAATTTCGATATATTTTAATAAATACGTCAAAATATTTGTTGAAGTTTGTCAATTGTTTTGACGCTTTTATATTTTTGAAGCCGCTGTCCATAATTGCTAACCAATTTATGAATAAAATATTAATTATTTATAAATTTTGAATTTTTTTACCAACATATCAAATATGTTTGTAACAGTCGTAAAAATAAAACTAAACAAGCTTAAATGAAAATCTTAGGCCCACCAATGCAGGGTGAAAATCTTAATTCCACAAAAGTCGAAGGACTTGAATGAAAATGCTGAAAGTTAGCCAACGTAGCAGGTTAAACCACGTAGCAGAACTGAATCCGCATTCCCGTCCCAATCAGTTAACCTCATCCAGAACCTTCCCCAGGCTTGGATCTAATTGCAGCCGTTGGATCATTCCACTCACAGCCTTTCTTTTTCTTTTCTGGTCATTGATTATTCCAGCGCACCTTAGTAAGAATGCACAGTCAAATCCCACACCGTTCACGCGTATCCATCCGCTGGAAATATCCACCCAACTGCTCATTTTCAGCCGTTGGATCGCCACGCCCCTCCTTAAATAGTGCATTTTCGCATTTCATTTTACATGCCTTATCATTTCATTTCTATGGCCGCCTTCAAGGTGTGGCTCTGTTGCTTTCTTAGATCTACTTCTCCTGCTTTCTCTTTTATCGTTTTTTCCTTCAAATTCGTTTAGATCGTAAGACGATCTACCTTTTGGCTATGGATTTGTAGCGCTTCGGTTTACAGTTGGGTTTTCACCGGTTGATTGATCGACCGATGATTTTCTTCGGGCTGCGGATGTGGAAGGGTGTCGCGTTGGTAGATCTGATGCGGTGTTCAACACATCGATAAAGGTTTTTCACGGATCCGCTTGTGTGTGAGGTTTTTGGTTGTTTTTTATGATCTAGATCTGTATGTTATATATATGTTTGTTTGAATTTCAGGAGTGATATATGGGTGTGGATTAATGATCCGCTTAGCCAAGTGCGTTCTCCTTTTTAAGTGGATGATTACGAGGTGAATTTATTTTTGATGGTGCCGTTACTACTTTAGTTTCTTTCATTTGATCCTCCTGCATATGATTTGCTTTGTTCACTTCATATCTTAGTTGTCTTGGTTTGTGTTCTCGTAGGTGAACTCGCGAATATATTCTGCTTATGGTAATTTATTGGGTCAGCTGGAATTTCGTGGATCTGGACTGCACGTCTGTAATGCTGTTTCCCGCTGTTAATTAACGTCGCTGGATCTTGAA
The DNA here is from genome assembly GCF_000512975.1 of Sesamum indicum. Lineage (NCBI taxonomy): Eukaryota > Viridiplantae > Streptophyta > Magnoliopsida > Lamiales > Pedaliaceae > Sesamum > Sesamum indicum. The sequence goes on from NC_026147.1 coordinate 22,517,960, forward strand.
TGATCTCCTGATGCTGGATGGATATCAAGCTGTCAAGCTCCTGGTGCAATACACGGTTCTGAAGGAACTATATTTTTAAGGGAAGTGATTGTGATTTATTTAACATTCTTGCATATTTCATATATGGCGAGGTAAGTCTTGTATAAGAAAAGAGAGGGAGAATGATTCTGTGGAAAAAAGAGATGTGAAGTTGAGGTGAGATGTGGTTGTCAAAATGACCTTTGCCATGATGGGTGCGCTCGCATGGCAGGTCAACTCATAATAAAAAAGATATTTTTTGTTTTGAGGGGGAGATGGCACGGGGATTGGCCCGGCTCTCCCTCCTGTGTGCGGTGTCCTGGCCCTTGTTTTTGGTTCTTTTTTTGTTCTGCATCCCAACAGTTAAATTTCAGCAATCAATCAAAGATTTTTGGTCTTGAATGGGGTGTGTTCTGACATATAGAGAACACACTACATTCAAGACCAAACTCCAAAGCATGCCAAATTATTTCCGAGGAGGTTCTGATGAAGCAAATACAAGGATATCATCTTCTGAGGCATCAACTATACAAGAGGTACAGATTGTCACTCCTTAAATTTACCTACTTGAATTGGTAATTCAGATAGCTATTTCAATTTCTCAATTCCTTACTCAATTTCTCTAACTAAAGTTAAATTTTTTACGCATTAAATAATCTGCAAATTATACTTTTAGGCTGCGCTCAGCTAATGTTCAATTCATCCAGGATGGTTATTTAATTCATAAGTAATGACTGTTGTCTTATAGAGTTATATGTTAAACTATCTGATTGATACTTTGGATTAAAGCCATAAGAAAACCCAAGATTTTCTCTCTTTAGTCACTTGGCATCTAAAATTTTGCCATGGGATGGGAAATGGAATATTAATCTAGTATAAAATCTTTAGATTGAGATGCTACACCAAGAAATCTTTATATAAACCATGTTATGATCTAGTATATATATTAGTTTCATATGCAACATCAAGAAATCTTACTATCAATCAATTGATGATCTATATCTTGGTTTAAAATGCGATGTCAAGAAATCTTAATATCATCCTTTATGGGCATTCTAACTGTTGTGTTGCAAGCAGAGTTTTGCTCGATAGGTACTGAGTGCATAAACTGAGTTCTGTGAACTGAAGAATTGACTTGCAAGCAGTTTGGTAACTGTAGTATACTACTTAAGTTTTGTCTGAACCAAAATAATTTACTCACAAACACCCAATTTCTAAAACTCTGACTCAATTCTGCTGTTCCTTACTTTATGTTGCCAGGCAACCCACTTCAATTATGCATTACATTTGGCAGATTTCTTTGTATTTATTATTAATTTAAATTGCAGACTCAGTTTATTGTTAGTTGCGTGTTGTATTATCATCTATATGTGATGTGGGCAATTATTTGTTGGGAAGCCCTCATCTATTGTAATATAGTTCAAAGCAATAGCATGTGCATATAGATCAGGGATTCACTTCGTGGATAATCGCTAGAGCTGGTGTATCCTATCCCCTGGTGAGCAGAGCCCCTTCCAGATTTGTGCTATTCGATGTTGGTTATCAGTATTGAAGATTCCACTATGGTTCGGAACCTGTTGCTTCCCCGGAGATCTGCCTAGGTTGATATTGTTGTGCTGCTGCTGCTGCTGCTGAAGCTGCTGGTGTGTTTGTCTGATTTTGGTGATGTTGAATATTTTGATGCTGCTTCTGTGGTCGATGTAGCTGCCTGCTGTTTGTGAGAGTCGAAGATTGGAGCCCCACAGTGGACTACTCTAGTTTTTTCTACATTGTTAGACCAAGTCGGAATGTCCTGTTCATTTTCTAGGCTATTGAATTCCATTGTTTGTTGATCAGGTATTCTACACTGTCAAGTAAGCTCAGAGAAATTTTATTTCGGCGATTGTTGCAGTAGCATTTTAAAACGTCCTGTGCCTTACTTTAAGCCAATTTGGTCCTTCAATTGCTAGGATGTTATTCTCTAACATCTGCTTTTGTTTTGATCTTTGTCTGTAAGTTGGGAGTGATTGAGAAGCATCTGGTGATTCTACTGTGATTTATTTTTGTTTTCTTGCCTATGTTCAGTTTTACAATTTTCATCTAATTCTGCTGTAGGTTTTGCAATTGCTGCTAGTGTGATGTGTTATTATGCTGGCTTTTTCAGAAAGGCCAGAGCTGTTGGTTGTGGGCGGGATTGATTAACTTGGTTGTTGGATGGCGTTCCGCTGGTATAGCTTAAGCAAAGGTTGTTTTCTTAATGTTACATTAATTTGGTGTTTTGAGGCTTGTAGATCTGGTTTTAAGCTGTGCTTGGGTTTTGTTCTTGGTCGTCGAAACTCGTAATTTATGATTCTGCTGCATCTAACACGAGATAGGTGCAAAGGAAAGCATTTAAGCGTGGCAAAATGTTCACTGAAGATAATCATCAATTAGCTTGCTGTTTTTTGCTTGCATCTGGGAAGTTGTGGGTACATTGGGTTTTGACCTGGGGAAACCCTACAGAGCCTGCGGCTGGTGACCAGGTTTTATTTAATTATGTTCGACCTTTTTATGACAGTGAATGTGCTAGTCAGTCTGTTATGTCTAATATTAACTTGCTCTATTCTGGATTCTTTGATATTTTTTCATCATGGTCATGTAAACCAAAATTGTTCTACATTACCTCCATGTATCATGTTTAAGTACAGGTACCCTGTGATGTCATGAAAGTGTACAACGTTTTATCAATTTGTTGTAGTTTAAATGATTCTATCTTTTTTTAATTATGTTTTTAGGATGAATTCTACTTGAGATCAGCTGACGGTAGTTAGGTGTGTAAGCTGATTACATTGGAGGCTCTTGATAAGTCGATGGGACTTATAGTTTGACATTTAGGTAGGCTAAGCATTTTTTAAAGTAATCAAATTATGTTTGTCTTTACAAGTTCCTTAACTCTTGGCTCATTCGCCGTGGTTTTCATGGGAACCAATGTAAATGTATTTGTGGTCTCGTCTGGGTCTCAGACTTGTGGGGTCGGTTGTTCCAACACGAAACTATTTTTGCCTGCTGATGTTTCTCCAATTAAATTTTTATTTGTCCAAAATAGAATTATCAATCATTTAACTTCGAACTGGGGGATGGATCTATAAGCTCAAATTTGGCAGAGCGCTCAATTGCCTGAATGCATTGAGAGGATGGTGGTTCGATTCCGCCTGGGTCCGTTTGTAATCGTGACGATAATATATGTAATTGATAAAATTCTTTTATTATATTTGAGCTTTCATTGTAAAGAAACAAGTCTATTTCTTTATCTCGCATCCTTTGCTGGCCGTAGTTTCACCAATGAATAATTAAATTTTATGGATGATGTTGGGATTTTAAATCTTCCCTTCATAATTTTTCTAACGGTAAATGAACAGTTTTTTTGTGAGTATAACAGCTAAACTCAGGATGCAAGGGATAATTTATTGGTGTAAATTTGACAAGTTGACGAGAAAAAGATAAAGAACTATAAATGTGATGATCCATGTGTCTACTTTGGTGGGTAGGCGTCTTCGACCAAGCCGGGGTGGAGTTTTCCTTGCTTGCCGTGTACGATTCATCTGCCAGCTGAACGGGTGGTGGTCCCAGCGGAGATGCCATGTTGTGGGCGTGCGAGCTGATGAGTCTGTGCCATGCAGGCAGAAGTATGAGTCAGCAGCCGTGATCATATACCAAGTCAGCTGCCATGTAAGAGAGCAAATGTTAAGTTGCAGTTATTCAGCGCAAGTTATATCTCGCATAAGTAGCAAGCTGGCTGGCATGACAAGGTAGATAAGTCGGCAGCTACATGTCCCGAGGGATGAGCCAGGTACAATATAATAAGTTGGTCGCCTCCTCCTCACAATAGTTAGATGAGTAACCAGCCATGTCTTTTGACAAGCTACATTGTCGACGCTTTAGTAGCCATGGTGCCACCAAGATGAGTCGGCAATATTTTGCCATTTTTTTGAATCTTTTAGCATTACTCGGATATGCAATTTGATTAAATGATTCGTGGATCATCTGATTGCTGATTATGGAATCTTTTTCTTCTTTAATTTCACTCGATTCATATACTTCTACTTCGCTTAATCGAAATAATAAAATTGGATTTACTTTTGAAAGTTATTTTATTATGTTTTTTATAAAAATAACACTTTTCATAACCTATTGTTTTGTTTTTTCTCTGAGAACTATTAGAGCTCGAAAATACTTATTTTTTAATTTTTCAATTTTTTTTTTGAGTTCCTTAAAGATGGGTTAAAAAAGGAAGGTCGTTGTCGGGGCGATCCAAAACGAACTTGAGCTTGCATTCTCCAAATTGTTAAAAAACAAAAATTATCTTTTTCTTTTTTCATTAGATCTTTTTGAGAGGATTGTTGTTTCGATTTGTGCCAAGGTTTCAAACAGAAAGGAAATAAGATTTTTATCTGAATACCGTCTGTCAACCAATTTCTTGAAAATTCTGTTTCGGATAATGGAACACCATTATAGGTACATTTAACATGCATTACTCTATTCAATTCTTGGAAATTCTGAGACCACTCAGGACGTTGAAATAGGAATATACGTCTAATATTTTTTCGCAATTATCAATGAAGTGAATAGAATATATTTTTTAAAAATAGAGCGAGTTAGTAACATGCAACCTCTTATTCCTTGCGAAAATGGAAGAACGGTATCCCAGAACGAGTTAGTAACATGCAACCTCTTATTCCTTGCGAAAATGGAAGAACGGTATCCCAGAACTTTGCTATCTCTATTCGCGCTTGCTCTTTTATTTTGTTCTTCTCTTTTTTTTTATTCTATTTTTGCTTGCTCTTCTGTATACTCTACAATTTTGAATGCTTTTCCTTTCCCCAACCAATTTCTAAAAATTAGTTTAATCAACCCGGAGATATCAAAAGAAAAAAGATGCAATTTTTTGATTCTGTCCAAAAAAAGAGGGGAATGTGCATTTGTTTGAAACAATTTTTAAATAACTATTTTACTTTGAGCCCGCATAGAACCTTTGATTATATCTCGCTCAAAGTCTGATTGTTGTGAATAGCGTATCAAAGTCACCTCGTCTGTTTCATCGGGCGTACTAGTAGCCGTAGTATTAGTATTAGTATTAGTATCAGTGTTCTACTTGATATCAGTAAAAATTACTACCTGTTTGACTTTTCTTGAACATATTGTGACAGGGATGGTGCATTAGATGAGTTTGGAAGAGAGAAGATGAGTCAACAACCTCGGTGGCTAGAATGATGAGTCAAAATACCTTGAATTGTATGATGGTTGGGATGAGTCAGCTGCCGTGATGGGTTGAAGCTGGTTAGGTACTACATGACGCGGCGGTAGGCTAGAGTTGCTGTTGAGATCACTGTTTTACTCCAGCCAGCCTGTGGTGAGTGCGAACTGCAAAGGGTTCTAATAGCGTGTGCAATGTCCTCTGTGGACGCGGGTTGTCTTCTATTCTTTCCCTCCCCCCTAAGGAAGATTGTATTGTTATAATGTATGCATGGTGCAGAACAATTTGTTATATAATTTAAACTAAGATGATGATCTAAGTTATTAAGCAAGGGGAAAGCTTCAAAAAGCATTACAGGGACAAATAAGTGAGTGGCTATAGCCAAGAACATGGTAGCAGGTTGATAAGAATTGATTGGGTCACGGTTTGTCATCATGGGAACATGGACAATCTGAAATTCTGTGAGCGTGTGATAGGGGCGAGAGGCCTTGCATCATCTGGCTCGCATCTGGAATATTAAATTATAAGAAACACCACCAAACATCTGGGCTGCATGATTTCTTAGTATAATTATTATTATAAGCATCTTAATTATACATATTTGTTGGCACATACTGACATGCTGTTTTAAAGAAAAGTTAAACATATCTCAAGTTTAATATATATATATATATATATATATAACATCTTGCAAACCCTACACTTGGACTAAAAAATTGATGCCTCATAAACCATGTATAATGACTAAATACCTTAATTTAAGTTAGTTCTTTCTGATTGGTACAATACTATATGATCTATTTAGTTTGTGATATGAGTTATTTATATAACAAAGTAAAAAATAGTTTGTACTTTTTGAGTTGAATAATTCAACCCACCAAAAGCTCTTGGACTAAAAATGAGCCTTGTAATGAAAAATAAATAACCATAATTATTCCTCTAAGAATAAATATAAAGTAGCCTTAATTATCCCTCTAAGAATATGAAAACCCAACTTTGGTCTCACTTGTAGTTTTTGTGGAGAAGCTCTTTTGGTTGTAGCATTTTCTTGGAAGAGTGTGGTGTAGTGGGAATAAGGTCCCAACCACTTTGGCAACTTCTTCTTGCTCTCTTTCTTCTTTTGTTAGTGGTCATAAATTTATTTTCTAGAATGCTATATCTACTCATCAGGAATTGGAAATTAAAAGGGAAAAGAAAAAAGAAAAAACAAGAAGATGGGGCTCTGAAGAATATAGTATTACCTTCCAAAGAATTCTTATCAAATGCTCGAATCTTAGAATTCATACCCGAGTAAAGTTTGATAAAACTCAATCAATTATATAATTAGTGTATCATATTAATAATATAATTGATCATTTTTTATAAATTATACAATAATTACATCACAAGTGTATTAAATTTGTTACGTAATTGATTCAAATTAACTGGATGTAGATAAGAACTTTCAAACGAATCGTTGCCGATGACAGACCTTTCGGCGAAACCGTACCACTATTTCCAAAAAAACCCTCCCAATTGAAGGGTTCCGGAGCATCCACGAAATTGTTCTTTATGGGGCAATTATCAATCACTATAAATTCTTTTAAAAGTTACTAATTTTGATATATAGTAAACCCATAAGTATTTTTTCAATTTCAAAGACCCATATACCATCCACTTTCCATTCTTGCAAACCTAATACTAAAGTTGTTCACTAGATTGCTTTGATTTCTTAATTAATAAATCTATGTTGATGTTTTAATATATACATCTTTTTTTCTTTTAGTTGTTCAATAAATTTAAGTTTTCAAAGAAAAATTCTTGCATATTTAGATATATAATTAATGATAGTTTTATATTTTTTTTTAAAAAAATTGAATGAACTGCACAATTGAAAAGTTTCCAAAGTCCATAAAATAAGATTTGGAAAGTTTTTGTTACAAAATAAATGCAAAATTGAATAATAATTGAAATAATACAAATCTTGCCTCTCGAAAAAAATTAATATATTTAGATGAGATTTGAGTACAAAACTAAACATTCTTTAATTATTTCTAAAATAATTTCAAATCAATCTAAATCAGAGTATAAACATAATTTTTGCAGACGATTGAAGAGAAGAAAGGAACCCAAGTCGTCAATTTGTTAGTTCATGTTCTATAAATATAGGTATTTAATTTAATTAAATAGTAGTATTTTAATTTTTGTTGTTTATTTTAAATTTATTGATTAATTTAAAAATATTAATATATTATAGTAATAATATATTGATTAATTTAATAATATTGTGGTGTTGAGAGAGAAAAAGAAGAAAGACAAGTGGAAAAGTTTGAGTCCTCATTGTTGGAACAAAAAGTTGGGGGAGGTGGGGAGTTGGGGGTGGGTCAAGTTGGAAAGTTGATGGATGGATCATGGACTTTTATGGTTTTTTTTAGAAGTTGGAAAATTGTGGTGCCAACTATGGAATTGGTTCTAGGGTTCCTCTCTAAAGTTTGATTCATGAAATTTAGGGTTTGTTTGATTTTATTTTTATTTTTAGTTTTTGGGTTTTCATGAATTGATAATTTATATAATGATGGGGACCAAAAAAACAAACTTTTATGTTGTAAACTTGTTTGGATAATTCAAGTTGCAAAATATGATTTTGAATTCTTGAAATTTCATTTTGAACTATATTTTATCACGTGATAATGGATTTTAAATTTATTTAGTACGAGGCTATATTTGAATGGATGAATTTAAAGTTATGTATTTCAAAATTTTTAATAACAAATTATTTGAATTTGTTCGATAATTCTAAAATTAAAGGATTTTAATCCATTCAACTATATTTTATCCAACATTGTTAGATTTCAATTTCCTTTAACATCAAATTATTTGAAATTCATCTTACAAATTATTTCCTCAAATCTAAATCGTCCCATCAAAATATACCCTTTTGAGGATATGGATGAACAAAAGTTAGTGATGTATTATGATTTTTGTTTTTGAATTTCCCCCTTAATTTCATGTTATCAATTAATTACTTCTATTCACTTACCATTTAGTATTAACAAACAAGTGTTTTTATTTTGCAAACTATGCTAATTTGGGTGATTTCTGCGATTATGTAAATTTTTTTTGGATAATTACACTCTCTATTCTTGAAATTTGGTATAATTACACGTAAATTTCCTGTGATTTGAAAAAAAATTGCATAGCATTCTTGAGATTTGCTTTTATCTAACAAATAAGTTTATATATTAGTCAAAATTCACTAAAATTTGCTCATATTAATAGGAAATCTGAATGAAAATTGATATTACCCTCTATTAACTTATTACGAATTTATTGTAGGTCAAATAAATTTTTTCAGACTAAACTACTCTTATAACAGTGAAGTATACCTCCACATATGCATTAATGAATGAAAATATATGAGGATAATTTGGTCATAAAAAAAATTATTTAATGTGTAACAAGTCAGTAATAAATCAATTGTAGGTCAATATAAATGAAGGCTACGTATAACAAAATTCTTAGGGTGTTAGATATAATTTTTTAAATTAAAAAGGATTTACGTATAATTACATTAAATTCACATAGTGTAATTTTCTCTATTTTTTATTGCTTATAATACTTGCAGTTAATGTAATATGCAATCATTATGTCATAATTAATGCATCATCACCATCAATACAACACGCCGGCGTTTGGGTGGAGAGCTCGCCACGTGAAGGTAGATATGGAACGATAGAGTCTGTTAAGCTGACAAGACCCCGTTTCTCTATAAGAACAGGATTTAACACACGTGGGGACTAACTTCTGGAAGATTAGATCTAAAGGTCAGAATTGAACTGTGATGTGTTAAATATGAAACTACCTACCGAGATAGACAATCCCAAGCATAATAGTACACGACATCGTACGTCTCTCTGTCTTCTCTTTTTCATTTTTGGGTTTTTCTTTTTAATACTTTTAAGACTCTGTAGACAAAAAAAGAAAAATATCTGGGCGCCCCCCCCCCCTCCCCCGACACACATTATTTCCCAGATTACAGTAATTATTTCACACACACACAAATATATATATATTGTGTATGTATATATAAGAGTTACTTTCAGTGGTGAGAGCTCATTCACACTCAGTGCATGTGCTCTGCGTGTGTGAGAGAGAATATCATTTGTTCAGTGTTTGGTCACTGGTTTGCATGAAAATTTCCTGAAGAAAAAAGAGGCAAATTCTCTGTGTCTCCAATTTCTGTGTGAGCAAGGAACGGTATGATTAATTGACGCTATTTTTCTGTTGTTCTATGAATTTGGATATCTTGTTTCTTTTATGTATTGTTCATGGGTTTTCTTGTGTATATTGGAAGTGGGGTTTTCTTTTCTGGGCTGGTTTTTGTTTGTTGGATCTGTTTGGGTATGGTTGCTGGGTTTTCGGATCTTGATTGGCGAATCCGAATTCATGTTTTTTTTTGGTGTTGATTGCTTGCGAAGTGAAATTTGACTAAGTTGTGACTGATGCTTCTTGAATTTGTGTGGCTTGCGTGAAGTCAAAGTTCTGATCTTTGGGGGATTTTTGATCAGCAAACTTGTTTTGCTAAATCAAAGTGGGTCAGATGGATTTGAATTAAGCAATTGTAATCTTGAAATTTTACAAATCCAGCTATCAATTAATTTTTATTTTCAGTTATTTTAATTGTGGAATAAGATCACCAACGCCCATCAGCAGAATCCCTACCCCAAAGCAAAAGAAGAATTATATCTCATATTTTGTTAAAAAAATGGATGTTAAATTCGGAGTACTTGGTATATGTGGAGAGTGTATATGAAGTATCTGAGTGTTTCTGTATGTGTAAATGTGCATATAAATGCATATAGGTGCGAATATCTGAGTCTGTGTCTGTGTGCAAGTACATGTATTGCTGTTATTCAATCCCCAGTTGACTTAAGAATTATTATTCCTTCAATGAGTTTAAGTTTGTCTCTTCAATTTTCTTGCATCTGTGTTTGAATTGGTGGAGTATATTCATTATTGTATTACATGTGGTGTGGTTATGAGTTTTCAACATTTCCTTTCAACAACTACGAACTGGTGTCCCAAATATAATGATTAAATACATCATTTGTACTTGATGTTGGTTTCAGCTAAATATATTCGACTCAACCCCATTGCCATGTTTTGGAATAGACTAACAAGATTGATTTCCAAAGTTTGCCAAATAATTGGGTACTCAGGAATTGCTCATGTTGAAAAAAAATTAACAGCAATTTGATCATTTTAGCATCTCAAAAGAAAAAGGATTCCTCTCCTCTGAGACTGTAGAACACAGAATTAACTGCTTTTGCAACATAAGAGTGGACCCTCTTAAGTTGACGTGGATATGTGTGTTATAATGTATCTGGTGATTGTTTGATTCTGGGTTGCTGTCTGCTTTTCTGTCTGTTTTGGCTGGCTTTCTGTTATTGCAGTAGCTGATTTGTGCTGAAATGGCTCTATGCAATTTTTTGTAGCAAAAGATAAGCTTGGTTGCTAGACAACACTAGCACTAAACAATATCATGTTTTTCCGCAAGAGTCATACCTTGCAGGACGCGGAAAGTGTTGAGCTGCAGCACGACCAGAAGGTAATAACAAACTGTAGTTTCATGGAATAATATTTGTACGTCAAGCGATTATCAAGTTTCCGGTTGAAGTAACTGAAGCGGATGATAATAATTGTTCTGTTGTTGATTGGTACTGCAGTCTCAAATTTGCTATGTTTCTTTTAAATCTCGTTAAATATTTTTTTGATTTTGAGAAGAAAGTAGTGTGTATTGGTATGATCATATTTTATGATTCTTAATATGTGATTAAGTTAGTATGCAGCCATCCCAAATAGAATATATATCTTCCTGCTTATTCTCTTATTAAATTGCTTGAAGATGATCTGGTTGAATTTCTTTTGCAGACTACTGAGCTTAAAGCTTCTCTGGGCCCATTATCAGGTCGCAGTCTGCAGTATTGCACCGATGCTTGTTTGAAGAGATATCTGGAAGCTCGAAACTGGAATGTAGACAAATCAAAGAAGATGTTGGAGGAGACACTGAGATGGAGATCAAGTTATAAACCTGAAGAGATTCGTTGGGTAAGTGAGGAGTTGCTCACACTATTAGGGGATAACCTCTTTCTATTATCCTCATTTTATTCTTTATCTCAAGTTGGTTTATCAACTCACATTAACTGTAAGTAAATGCACATAATTTCGGTTACTAGAATGAAGTTGCTGTTGAAGGTGAGACTGGGAAGGTATTCAGAGCAAACTTCCATGATCGTCATGGTAGGAGTGTTCTTATACTAAGACCAGGAATGCAGGTACTGAAAAAACTCTGTAATCTATTTAATTTTACACCTTGTAACGAAGAGAGGGGTGATAAATTGTGCTATTGTACATTTTCAGAACACAGCATCTCTTGATAACCAGATTAAACATCTGGTCTATCTGATTGAGAATGCCATACTTAATCTTCCAGAAGGACAGGAACAGATGGCATGGTTAATAGACTTCACAGGATGGTCTTTAAGCAACCATGTACCGATCAAATCTGCAAGAGAGACTGTCAATATATTGCAAAATCATTACCCTGAGAGACTAGCTGTAGCGTTTCTGTATAGCCCACCACGCATATTTGAAGCATTTTGGAAGGTTCGTTTTATTTAATCACCAACACCACATTTTATTTGGCATATAGCTCTTATTTTCACCATTCAACTAGAGAATAACTTATCATGGAATTCACTGCATGTTATTCTATTACAAACAAGGACTAAGCTCTTATTCCACAGTCCGTTAATTTGTATGGAATGAATTTTCTCAGTGAGCATATTTTCAAATTTCAAGTGTTACTGGGATGCTTTTATCATCAATTGTTAATGCTGTTAAATACACGTGTTTCTATTGCAGATTGTCAAATACTTCTTGGATCCGAAAACATTCCAGAAGGTGAAATTCGTGTACCCAAAGAACAAGGATAGTGTAGAACTCATGAGGTCCTATTTTGACATAGACAATCTCCCAACGGAGTTTGGAGGCAAAGCCACACTGCAGTATGACCACGAGGAGTTTTCTAGGCAAATGGCACAGGACGATGTGAAATCTGCTAAGTTGTGGGCTCTAGACAAGCAGCCATCTAATGGTTTTGCAGGTGCCGAGGTGGCTCCTGAGCCTGAGGCCCTTGCTCTGCCAGTCAGTTGAGTTAGTCTGAGCCATGAAATAACAGCATGACAAGGTAAAGTTATGCTTAGGTTAATTCCAAAATGTAGAATCAAGTCCCTGCTGGACTAAGTTAACCAAATTGAAACAATAACTCATGAATCCTGTGCTTTGTGAAGATGCTGAAGTTTAATCCTTTGTCATGTTTCCTTTTCACATCGATGAGAATTGTTAAACAACCATTTCGCGCAATCTCCTCACGTTTCATTTTCAAACATTAAAATGCATGTAAACTCTCCCAAAACAAGTAAATGCTCAAGTAGTTCACAGGAATAACCCAAGACCGTTCATGAGCCATGAAACCTCTCTCTTTTCCTCTTATTGGATCAAGTTAGAATGTAGACACTATGAAAATTGTGATCAACTAACTTAGGACCTGAAATGCACATCCTAATGATTGTTAACCAATAAAATTGGGATGAGACAGTGTTTGTCAACTAGATGAGCCTCCTTCTAAAGGTCCGGGTTGTAGTCTGGTAAGTGCGGACCAGCAAACCAACTCCAATCCCAATCCCCAAGCAAATGCCGAGGCCTATCCCAACACCCACTCTAACACCAGCATTGAACCAAGAAAGTTCCCCATCTTCACCTTCGATATATTCTGTCCGTCTCCAGTATAAGTTATCGTAGTCTTCCTCACTTTCTGGTTTGTAATTCTTGTACTCTGCAACCTGAAATGAAATCTCCCTTTAGATGCGCACATTTCCGATGAAACATGAGATTTACTAATATCAATAAGGAACAACGTAATCCATCACAATATGTGGCTCCAGAAACATTCATTTACCATTTCAAAAGATGCAAACAAGAATCAAGAATGGTATAATCAAGTTAAATATCTTCGCAGAAGGTTACAGAATCAGCATCACTGAATTTGGGTCATAAACTGCAGATATATCTTGTTTTTTTCTCCATGACATAAATCAGACTTTCTGAATTCCAAACAAGAAAAGGCCTCGGGTCTGATAAGATAGAGTTAGGAACACGTGTATATTCCATGAAATTCTTCAAGAAAGCTGAGTTACGGTCACAACCTATAAAGAAGATAGCTTATGGTCCGAGATCTTGCATACAAATGCCAAAGTGTTGTAGTGGGCCCCACAATTCAAGACTACCTACCTAGTTTCTGTCACAATGAGAACCATGGGGTCAATTTTCAGCAGCACATGGATAACACGAGAGAAAACTAAAAAGAAGATTATTACTCTTATCTCTTCAATATTTGTGCCTGCCCATACCCCTTGACATGTCAAAGATAAGATTCTGTGTTGGTTGTGCCTAAGATCAATGGAAATGGGCCTTTTGTTGGGAAGAAGCATGTTTCATCACGGGAAGCAGTCAACATCCATACAAGGATAAGGGTAAACCTTGAATCGATTACTCAATCTAATACTTGTGCGTTGTTCCAGGATGTAGGAAACTGAGAATTATTCCGATAGTTTCAAAAGTGATTAGTCACTAACAGCAGTAACATTTTCCAACTTGGTCTAAGAACTAACACTAGTTTGAAGAAAACAACAGATGACAAGAACAAACTTCATTTGATCCCGTTCTTCGTTTTCTTACACCTAGTCATTTTCTTTTCATTTAAGGAGGTGGACTTCAATGCAAGCGGCCGGTCATGCAATCAGCAATAACTTAGTAGTTAAGAGATTTCCATGATCTACCAGTTCAATCTCAAATGTGTGAAATGACTCAACATTATTCAATATAGAGGTTTAGCCTTAAACTACAATGCATTTAGTAGAGACCGGATGATGATGGATTTCTAAACATAGCTCAGAAACTGCAAAAAGGAAAGTCACAGTTAGCCAGATTAATGAGAGACAGGTTTTGTTGTGTATGCCAAGGACAAGAATGTTTATCGAACTACATTACCTGAAAATCATGCCCAGATGCAGCATCTTGATGGGATTCAGAAGCATCATACTCTGGAATTGAACCCAGCATAGCCTTCCTATGCTTCTTGCGGGGGCTAAGCTGTAACGTCTTGGTTAATATGATGGGAGTCCCTGAGAAGCAACCAGCCACATAAACTTCAATTGTAGGTGACAATGATTCAGAACCCATTACTTGTTTTCCTTTCAAGAATCCCACACCAGCGCTGGTTACGGATTCACAATTCATGCTCCACTTCTTGCCTACATTATTTGATTCCCCTACAAAACCATTGGCACCTAACATTTCTAGAACCCCAGAGATCACAAGATCCTGTTGATGGAACACCTCAAATTTCACGCTGTCTGTTAACCTTATGCTATCCGTGCTGACAAATGTAGATTCTTCGGACTTCTTATCCACCCGGTCCCTTCTAAGAATGCACGAGATTCCTTCTGAATCCATGGAGCATCTCACTCCATTCACTTCAAGAACTGTATCTGGGCTCAGAGGGATGTTGTTCAGGGTGAGATATTCTGGGGTCGAATCATCTACCATGAAATTACTGATCCTCACATAGAACACCCGTATATCAAACCAAGGTAAAGAAAACCTGCCAGACGATTGGTATGATGGATGCCTGATAATCTGTAGGCCTGGATCAATCAGATTCCCATTGCTATGAGACTCGTAAGAAACCATCATTTCAGGACCTATTCTGAGCAGATTCCTTCAAGAACATGGATGGAACAAGACGAACAAAGGCGAGCAACCCTGTCTTAAAATAAACATGATATATGATGTTCAGATAGAGCTAATATTGAGGTAAACAAAAACGTATGGAATGAAACCATTGCTATCCGAAAACTTGTAATAACAGCACTGATAGCAAGGAATTATGTCGAAAGCCCCAAAACTCAAACCTATGACCATTGCCATTTTCCATCACTAGACAAGTATGTTACTAATAGAGTTACATATACATGTAGGAAGAAAATGTGAGCAGTGCTGCTAGATTATGAGAGAACCTCATCTTTGCAACAGATAATCTTGATAGAGGCAGAGGATCACAACTATAAGGCCATTTGCCAAATAAAGAAAGAGGGCTTAAAAGGTAATTCCATGTCCAACGAATTCCTCTCAAAACTGAAACAACTGCGAACATAGTAAACGGCAACCCAATTGTTGTGGCGAAATATTAGTTGAAAAAGTTGAATCCCACATGAAAAATCCATAGAAGAGCAAAATATATCTTCATTTTCCCATAAAGCCCCCAACAGAAACGATATGTACTCTTCATGGAAAGGAGAAACAATACAGCAGACAATTTCCACAAGAACCATAGAAGTCCCACATATACAAGCTCAAATCTACTTATCACTTCGTTCTAATCTTGTCCAAAGAAAACCCAGACTGAACTTACACTGTAGTAAGTATACAGGCTCTCACATCAGAGACACAGAGACAGAGAGAGAAGGGGTAAAATGTCTGAAGGCAGTTTCCCACCTCTTGCCAAATATAAACGTCAAAGAATCAGCAAACCAACTGAAGAAAACACCAAAAAAAGAAAAAGACAAAACGAGAGGGAGAGGGGGGTTGCATGGTTGTGTCAAAAGCTAGAATTTTGAAGTTCAATAGTAAAGTTACCAAGAAAACCTTGCAACCTCAGCCTCCTCTCCAGATAAAGATTTTTGTGGGCAGTCAGAAAGTTGGAGTATTGTCTGCTCAAACAGCAAAAATATTAGTTAATGTAATCCAGACAGAGACAGCGCCTCATCTCTCAAATCCCTTTCCTTGTGCAAGACCGGAGCTTTTCATATTGATCCCCCTCCTCCTTCAAATTTTGTGGCCAGAAATCAACTATAGACCCACTTTTTTGGATTTTTCAATCTAACGGAGTAAAAATTAATGACGAGCTGTTTCTCATTCTTGGTTCAGTCTTCAGCCCCTGCGTTTGCATTGCAAATTGTGGAGTTTGCAGCAAAATTCATAAATAGAACCAAATTTCAAATTTGTTTATAAAAAGAAAATTTGAATTTCAATAAATTTAATTATATCAAAAGGTTTGCGTCTGGTCCATGTGAGCCAATCAAAATCTTTATACTCCTAATTGTCCTCAAGAATTTAAATTTAACTTCGCGTGAATCAACACACAGTATCACTAGATACTTTTAGACCCATATCGCAAGTGTTGGGACGTTTAATTTGAATAATTAAACCAGAATAATTGATGTATCGATCATGATCTCAATTAAAAGTGATTGAAACAAACTTAGATCAACAAAAGAGTCTGAATACCAAGTAACTAAATTACGTGCTCGAATGCATTGCCACGTGACAACATGTGACAAAGTTGCATCTCTGTATTAATTATTACATTACTGATTTATACGTATGTGTATATTTTGGGTGTACGTGTGCGTGTATTTGGCACCAAGAAATGTACATTGATGGAGATGGGTTTGCGTGAATAGACCTTATCCAAAAGGATTTGCATTTGACGAGGTCAGTATCTTTCGTTGCAATCAAAGTTATATTTAATATTTTAACACATTTATTATTAAAATTTCAGAAAATTAGATTAATTGTATTCATGTCGAAAACTTGAGAACAGGGCCACATGCGTCTCCCCATTTTCGTTGTGGATTCACATAACTATGCATCTGCCTTTGTCTATATATGAGTTTGGGCCCTCTGAAATAAAAATTTGTAGTTGAAATTTGTTTAATTTTCAGTGTGCTAAGTGACTGATGTTATATTGTACAGAACATTATTCATTTTACTTATAATGAGTCTTACAATTTTATTTAAAAATACATCTCGATTAAAAGAAAAGGTTTTAAAATTTATAAATTATCCAAATTCATTAGATACCGTTGATGTGCTGATGCATGACAATATCACACGTATGATTAAGTCATCTTGCCTTTATATATCTTTAGTCCATTCTAGAATTGGAATATTTTATTACTATGGCAAAATAAATATTTTAATTTTATATTGAAGGACATGTGAGAATTTAAAAGGAATAACACAAAACTTCAATGTTCCATGCTCATCTTATCTCGTAAAATTGATGATATTAATGTAGCAAGGAAAGAAAAATAAATGACAGTTATTGAATTTTCTTTGTACATGGATTGTTCCGTGTCATCATAATATAATATATATATATTATTTATAATGATAATTTATATTATTTGACGTCTTCACATAGACGAAATCAAATCTGGGGATGTTAGATGTAATTTCTTTAACTACAAAGAATTTACATATAATTACACCAAATATTAAGAATTGAGCGTGTAATAATCTCAAAATAAATTAGAGACCAGAAAAAAGCCCAAACGGAAAAGAAAAGGCAAAAGACCAATCCGATTCAGTGGGCCTGAATAACAGGTCCAACATACTATTGGGCTCATTACCCAATGGGATAGGTTCAGGATAAAGGAAAAATCATTTGAAGAATTTTCCGGGCCTTTAACCTCAAAAGTTTGTAAGAATTTTTCTTTCATACATGTCGAATTTGTTCTTACATCGAGTATGCATTTACTGCTCCTACCAATATTAATAACTAACAAATACCCAATAAAGAGTACGAGAGCAGTAGAAAGCAGCAAGAGCCATGATGCCGACTTATTTGATATTATGGAATATAAAATAAAAGATAAATTATATTGACACCGTTTTAGGTTATGTCGAAATGCATAAATATTTTTTTGTTATTGTAAAATTAAAGATATCTTTTTAGGAGGTGTTTGTGTAAACTTTTCTCACTGAATATGAGTTTACTAGTAATTACAACTACAATATCTCAAGAGATGTAATGCATTTATTTTTGATAAAAAGTGTGAGCTTCATATGGACGTCGGCAAGTGGGATAATTACACCCACTTAGAGTTTGATTAGTATTAATAATTATGATAGGTAATATTGTTTTATTGTAATAATTTAGAATAAAACCTTAAAAAAGAAAAGTGTAAGAGGGAAAGTAGGCCAGTGGAGACATATAATATACTGTGTATAGTGTAATGAATGCTTCCAAATGTTTGAGGAGAGTTTGACCAAATCTTACTTCCTTCAACTGCTTTTAGTTTGCTTTATTCTTTCCCACTATAAATACATTTGGATTTGGGAATGTCAACTTCACACTATACCCCCCTCTCTATTCTTTATTTCGGCTAATGCTCATTGCAGCCCAACAATTATTTATTTATTATTCTCGGAACTCATAATTAAAAAGTTATGAATTTATCTTTTAGGGGACGCCTCACTATTTGGACTCAGTATTTTATTAAAGAAATATCGCGTTCAAAATTCATTGGCATTTGACAGCGTATGTGAGTGGATGAGGCGTGAGTTTATTAAAAAAAATTATATAAATTTATATATAATATAAAGAACATAAGATAACATGAGTTTTTTTGTGTAAAAGATGTAAGAGTTTGAGAATTTGAGAGTTGTGTAGTTGTCTTGGGGTCCGACAACATCACCTATGAATCATGTAAACTCACCCCCACGTACAAAATGAAAACCCCACCACACTTCACTACTCTCCTTGACCAAATTTCATTCTCTATACATAAATTTAAATAAGGGATAATTACAGTCCTTTTTAAAAAGTTAATATAATTATACATAAATTTATATAATTTAAAAAATTATATTTAGTGTTTTTAAAATTTACTTTCTTCTAACAGATATATCTATTTATTAATCAAAATTCACTGAATTTGTTCATATTAACTAAAAATAAAATTGGATTGAAATTCATATTTACCTCCGATTGACTTATTGCAGGTCAAATAATTCTTTTTATGAACAAAACTATCATTCTTCATCTTCATATATTAATACATGTAAGCATATATATCTTCACCTTTATAGTGGAGATTACTAAGAAAAAAATTATTTACCTGCAACAAGTTAATCGAGGGTAAAAATTAACTTTTACTTAATTTCTTTTATTAATATCAACACATTTTATGATTTTTTACTGACGAATTTACTTATTTATTAGATGAAAATAAATTTAAAAAATATTAAATATAATTTTTCAAATTACAAAATAATCTCGTGAAAGAAACACGTAATTATACCTAATGATAAGAAAATGAATATCGGGTAGTGTATATATAAGTTTAAACCATGGTTAGATAGGTAACCAGAACCACTCCTTATTTCTCTCCCTCATTCTTCATTATCATCACTCTCTCTCTCTCTCTCTCGGCTTCATTTGCACACGCTCACTCCATTTCTCTCCTCAACAGGAACAATAGTAGATAATAGCTGTGATTACTCCCTTGATAACTGTATACATAGACTTGGTTGTTGACGATTTTTGTTTTGTGGGTATTGGTGAAAAATGCATTAAAAGTGATGGGGAAGAAGAGGGCAATGAGGAAGAGGAAGGAGGTATCGGTGACAGTGGGAATAGCAGAGTCATCGTCAGTGGAACAGCAGAGTAGGCCAAGGAAAAGAGGGAGGCCCCGGAAAAGAAGAGAGGGAGAGAAAGCAACTACTGAGGAGGAATTTCAAGAATCCAACAAGGGGAAAACGAGTGATGACAAGGAGAAAAGCCCTGAAGAAGTAGCAGAGCAAGTGGAGGGCTCATCGTCAAAAGAAGAGGAAAAATCTCAAGATAAAGAATTAGCAAAGCAGCAGCAGCCTCCGAGAAGCAGAGCTAGCAGAAAAAGCAAGCCCACAAAGACCAGCTGAAAATTACTCATCTCCATGCTGATGAAGACCGAGGAAAGGAAATTGATTGAACAAGACTCAATCACTGTGTGTGTGTTTGATGATGTGACGGTAGAAAGGCAGCAATTGGTTGATAATAATTCACTTTTTAAGGGAGCAATTGGTTGATAATAATTCACTTACTTGATGCAACAGTAGTTGTCTGCAGCTGGTGTTTTTACTGCAGTTTTTGTGAATTACTTGGGGAATTTTATCTATTCTTGAAAAAAAATTCTTACCAAAAAATCAACCTCAATTATACCAAAATTGTTCTGCTTACAATATAATTGGTTTAGATAGGAGTAAAATCAATTTGATTAGAATTTTCCCTATTCTTGTGTCAAGAAATAAGGCCCATTATGTGTTTGAGAATGAAATGAGGTCCCAGTTTACCATATTTCACCACATATTTGAGGTATTGTCTGTAGGAATACAAATAGCTTTTCATTTTTCAAGAGGGTCAGTTGTCTGCAAGGGCAAAGACATACGGCTCATTAATCGTGCTTTATCCGTGAGAAAGTTGTTAGAATTCATAATTTAACGTTTTAGGTTGAAATAATAATAATGAAAGTGGGCATGGGCCCAACATTAGCAGTAGAATATCAGTGGTGGGCTGGGTTATTTGTACTGGGCCCCAACTAAATCATTGAAGGGTCCAGGTGGGAATTTGTGAGTCAAAAAGACTAAAATAAAATGGAGATGCGGGGTATCGAACCCCGTGCCTCTCGCATGCAAAGCGAGCGCTCTACCATTTGAGCTACATCCCCAGTTGGCACAGAGATCTGCTGAAACTACTCTTATCGATTTCCAAAAAGAAAGGAATATTAGGGAAGCCACTCCGTATCAGAGCCAGGTTTCGATCCTGGGACCTGTGGGTTATGGGCCCACCACGCTTCCGCTGCGCCACTCTGATTTGTTGACCACCTTCCAAATAGAAAAAAGAAAGCGAGACAATCAAAATCTAGATAATGTATACCCTTTCGAGACAAGACAAAACATACCTAATATTTGTACTTTTTTTTTATTTTTTTACACCTTATATGTATGTTTTTTTATTTTTCAATTTTTTATATATAATATATATATATACGCACTTACGTATATAAATATAATATAAAAGAGACATGATTTGACAATGAATAGTGATTTTTATTTATTAAACATACAATATTTATATATATAAACATATATGAAAGAGGTATAATTTGACAATAAACAGTAATTTTTGTCTCCGAAATCCTAATATCAAACATACACCACTTATTTTAAATTACCTCAAAACATAAATCCAAACATACCAAAATCTATTTCCAACACACACTTATTTATTTCTATTTTTCTATCTCTACTTCCAAATTATCAAAATAAGACACTCCAAAATTAAAAATACTACGCCTGTTTCTGTGCATCAAAAGGAGTAAAGTGGTATTCATATATATTTACAAATTATTGCAATGTGTTATAATGCAATCAATTTCTTCACAAAAACACCACAAAATATATGATATCCATGTAATTATTAGAAATATCAGTTATCAACACTACTTCCAAAATTCAAATTCCGAACATAAACCACATATTTTTACAAAAACACTTGTAATCTGTCATATATATTTTATGTGTGTGTTAATATTATTTAAATAAAATATTTATGAATTATTCATTATTTAATAAAATATATGCAAAATAATAAGTAATGTTGAATTTATAAGAAAATGAGTAACATAAAATCATTTCTCAAAAGAAAAAAATTAAATAACTATCAAAAGATAGCGGAGGAGTGAGAAGTTAAACAAATGAAAAAAATTACATTTAACCCACACTAATATATAAAAAAAAAAGGCCACTACACTCACAAACGTCGGTTAATGACACCGTCGCATTAAATTTTTATAAAGTTAAAAATATTATTCATGATAAAATAACTAACTTATCTAATTTTTTAAAATTTATATTAATTGATAAATTATTATTTGTTTCTTTCTTTTTTTTTATTAATGTAATGTATTAATTTTTTATTCTTATTCATAATATATAATAAAGCGTGAAAAATTATTTATTATATACAAATAGAAGTAACGTGCAACAATGACTAGTGTTAGAAGAAAATAGACTAAAAATAAAAGATATAAAAAAACTATTCTTCATTAATAATAAAGTATAGATTTTATGTACTAGAGAATCTAATCATCACTGCATACGTAGGTATAAGAATTCTTACAGTGTGATTAAATTTAATTGAATAGATCATGAAATTTAAAATCTTACATAAGAAGAAGAGAAAAAAAAAAACATGTATTAACTAATAAGAAATTATTGGTGAGGATAATGTGAAAAAGAAATTTAATAAATATTTGCGTTATACAGAGGTAGTTGAGGCGGCCAAGAATTAGCGCGCCAAATTCGCTACAGCTGCGACCGTTTTTCCTAAACTTGTGTGTCACTTTCTCTCTCTGAAACTCTTCCTCTTTCTCTCTCTACCCCCTCTTCGTCTGTCGTGCGTCTGATCATTGCGAATCTGCCCAAGCTCATTTCATAATTCAGGCGAAGTATCATGAATTCACTCATAATTCTGGAAAATTTACTGCCATTCTTGGTGAATCTTAACTGGATCAGTATTAATTTTGGCCGGATCACCGAGTAAATTATGTGACGTTATACAAGTGTCGGGGAAGGATTTCCGAGATCGGCTCAAGCAAGCTTAGCTCAAGGTTTTGGTGGAAGGATTGTCTTTTCTAGGCAGGTTGATGATTTTGGCCATACAAGAGTGCATTGCCATCACCCACGAAGATTACACGGATGGTTGGGATAAATAGGTTTTTCTGGCGAATTCCCAAGATTTGTTAAAGATGGAATGGCAGATCTTGCTAGTTATGGCAATCCTGACCGTGACGTCGAGCAGGTATCCCTGCTTTTTCTCTCTTGTTTAGTACTATAATCTTGAAAAACTTGTGAAACTATAGTATATGCTAGATATTTGGAAGCCTTTGTGCGGCAAAGTTAGTAGTAATGGAACTAGGATTCAGGATTAGGGGTGTTGAGGTAAAATCTACACAGGTATTATCAATCACTAAAACTCCCAACTCCTCTCTTTAACCATAATAAAAATTTATCAAGCTTCCAAGCTCAACTTGTATTGAATATGATTAAAGTTATTCAAGCTTATGTCAGTTAAAGCAGGACAAATACCTTATTCAGCTTGATTCTATTCGTTTACACTCTTATCTCATATCTGTCTGTGTAGGTGATTCTATTCAGTTAAAGCAAGTTACACATAAGATTCAAACTCATTTTGAGGCGAGGGTTATAGTAGCCTGTCAACACTCTTTGCTCATATCTGTCTGTGTAGGTGAGGATTGTGGAAGATATATAATGATGGATTGTATTTCCCTTGAAAGCCACATGCAGTAATCTTTTAGGTAGTGCCATGACACCACTGGATTGCTGAGTGCTTTATGGGTTACTTTAAGAGGTGGGAACTGCATGGGTGGTGGATGATAGAGAGGTTGTTTATACAACAGTTTGAAAATTGTAACATTGAACTATTATGTATTCAGTGTAAGTTTGCTGAAGTTACAGGTTTACTGGTAATAAAAGATACGTGGAAAACAAGTAGCGTACTTGATAAATCATATACGAGAAAAGAGGCTCAAAATTAGTAGATGGGCTTATCTAAAGTAAATCATTTTGGGAGTCGAAACTATTGGGTATGCAGATGACCGGACAGCCACAGAGATTGGTCTGAAATTTCTCCTTCAATGTCTAAATGTGTTGTATTATTCTATGTACATAAATATTAATTTATGATATTTTCCTGTTCAAAATTGGTCAGTTTGGGACCCTGCCTGCTCATGACATTACTTTTGTTCTCTGAAGGCACTCATTGCCTTGAAGAAAGGGACACAGTTGCTCAAGTACTGCAGAAAGGGGAGGCCTAAGTTTCGATCATTCAGACTTTCTTCAGTAAGCAAATTGTCTTTATCTATTTTCTTGACCATTTAGATTTTGTTTGTCATATTCCAATACGCATTTTCTTCCAAGTTGTTTGAGTGTGCATTCTAAAATGACTACCTAGGTTTTCACCACGGGGAAGAGTAAAATCTTGATTTACATGTGAGAAATTTCAAGCATTCATCAATATCTTGCTAGCCCGTAGAAGAGAAGGCATTATAAATTTCTCGGGTTTAAGGTTTCTATTTTCGTAATATCAACATGTTCTGCATGTGATCAAAATCTTGTATTTTAGAGTGTGTTTGACTTTTTGGCATCATATGCTGTTATATATTTTGCAAGGAACTTCAAAATGGTCTGGGAAGCTTATTTTCCTTCTTTTGCATATTGAGGCTTATAACATTCTGTAATATGGTTAGGGACAAAGGATTCAAGATAAAAATAGGAGGGGAAACCTTTGCTCCAGCCCAAGAACTTGAGTCCTCTATTGTATATGTTATATTTATTTGCCCTAGACCCACAAATTTGATCTAGGTGGTTAACATGTAAACCACAAACGGGAACTTCTTTCACCAATTTCTCTCCATCCTGCCAAACAAGAAAGCTTAAATTAGACCTCCTTAACTTTGTCCTCCTCTCAAGTGCTGCTATCCAAATAACTTGCTTCAGTAGAGGATGCCTTTAGGAGTTACTGGAGGAATTCCGCTCTGACATTAGGTTTCCAAATTAGAAGGTTTTTGGGCACTGTTCGCACTAATTTCGTTGGCATTACATTAAAATTTCCTTAGTATTCTAGATGCCATATTTGATATTAAAAACACAAACTGTAGCATGATGATAGAAATTTCAAAATATATATAGGTTTCATTACCATCAATCTCAATAAAACCATAAAAAGGATGATGTGCTACTCAGTGTTCGCATTCTAGCTTTCCTTAATATAGAGACGCAAGCAGAAGCTGTTACAACGGAAGATCCACTTTCTGCTGAAGTCTTGGTCAAAAGCAATTTTTTTTTTTTTTGAATCTAAGAGATTGCAGAAATGCTCACACTGTAGAGCTTAAGTTTCCAGGGAATTCAACTGCATGTCCCCTCTATTTGGTTTTCCCGTGCCTATCGTACTATTTGCTTGTTGTGTCTATTGGCCAATACTTCACTAATATTTTTGAATTCTCCAGTTACTATTTTGTTGCATCCATTTGCATATTGCTCATATATATAAGAAAGAAAGCATAAGTTTTATATATAATTTCCATAATAGAATGTGAATATCTATTGATAACCTGAAATACACAGATGCCTAAGATTTCATGCTATTTCCAGGATGAAACAACATTAATCTGGTACTCTAAAGGATCAGAAAGGCACTTGAAGTTATCATCTGTTTCACGGATTATTCCTGGACAGAGAACCGTGAGTTAGCAAAATTCTTCTTTTAATGATTATGTTTTTAGAGTTCATGTTACTTTCTTTGGTATGACACTGAGCAAAGTTATATTCGACTTTGGGAGCCAGAAACTAATCATTAAGAATAAATATTTTTTGTACTGTGTCTGTACAGCCTGTTTTTAAAAGATTTTTGCGCCCAGATAAGGAGTACTTGTCATTTTCGCTCATATATAATGATGGTGAAAGATCTCTTGATCTGGTCAGTGGTTATTGCAATTATAATAGTTGATATGACCCCCTTAATGGTAACTTTTCCCTCACTTACTGCATCTTCTCAACCTTTGTAGATCTGCAAGGACAAAACTGAAACTGAGATCTGGCTTACTGGCCTGCAGACTTTAATATCAGCTCGCCAAGCATATACCAAACGGACTAGAAGTGAAATTTCTGATGTAAATGTCACTCCAGAACTTAATGTCTTAGCAATATATTGCTCCTTCTTTGTCACTTGATATTCTTTGTGAGGATGGCATGGCTGTGCCAACTTCTATATACCTATCTGATATGCATTTAACTATATGAATTTAAGTTTTAGGGCTGTCTACCCCAATCATTTACACCACTGCCTGTTCTCCAGTTATTTTGATGAGGCAACTAAATCATGTGTCATGGATTATTATCTATCTAATCTTAATCTTCTAGAATACATTTACCATGTCAATCATCTGAAAAGACACTGCATACTATTACAGTGACCTGCTCTCCGACTTCTGGATGTCCTTCTGCACAACTAATTTTATTCAGAAAGTCTACTTCTGCAGGGTGTAGACACTAGATATCTGCGTCACAACTCAATATGGTTATGATCATTGATAAATTTCTCGAACTATGTGAGATCCAACTTCTGAAATGAAAGGGATGGAAGTAGCATTGAGTAGATCTTACACGGAAACTAAACTTAGAGCTGTTTCTTTGTGCAATTCCATTAAGGCATGAGTTGGATAGTTTATTGGCAATAAGGTTATTCAGCTGTTCTTCAACAGATAGACTATAAATGTATGAAAGACATTTTTTGCATGTCACTTTTGCTTTTGTGGTTATTGGGAAACTGGAGATCTTTCTTGGAATTGAGTGTTTCAATAAAGAGCCACCCTTAAATTTCTGGACTTTGGAAATTATTTCCAAATCTTTCGTAAAGATTCTACTGAGCTTTAGCTGCACAGCCCTTTTACTACCTTATTACCTTCTAAGAGTAAGCTACATATTCCGAAATGCACAATGAACCACAATTGGGTGTACAGATTTGACTCTCTTTTAAAACTCTGTGAAAGTCTGGTTTGACATCGTTTCGTTACTCATCCACTAAGGTTAGCGGGTGATCTTTAATTGTTAAATTTGATGTGTGTTACTTAAAACTACAGTTATACATTGATAAATTAGTTGGTGTTAAGTTATAGTAAGTCTCATAATATGTATGTGTTTGTAGTTGCATGGTTGTGGTGATACCTCTCAAGATCATCGCCCATTTGGAGCAAGACTGGAACTTTCGTCAAGTATCCACAGCAGAGTCTCCACCGATAGTCTTCGTGATAATTACTGGAATAGTTCTAGCTCACATGCAGGATCTGAATGTGCAAGTATGCAAATTCGAACGAGTGGTGCAGATGGTTTCCGAATTAGTGTCTCAAGTACTCCTAGTTGTTCAAGTACGGGTTCTGGACCAGATGATATAGAATCACTTGGTGATGTTTATGCGTGGGGAGAGATTTGGTCTGATGGACTAACAGATGGAACCGGGAAGCCAATCCCAGTAAAAAGTGATGTTTTCTCTCCTAAGCTGTTGGAGTCAAATGTAGTTCTTGACGTACACCAAATTGCTTGTGGTGTTCGGCACATTGCTCTTGTTACTAGACAAGGCGATGTTTTTACATGGGGAGAGGAATCTGGTGGCAGGCTAGGTCATGGAGTTGAGAAGGACTTCAGTTGTCCTCGACTACTAGAATTTTTTGCTGTTACAAGTGTTGACTTTGTTGCATGTGGCGAGTTTCATACATGTGCAGTGTCTGCATCTGGTGATTTATACACCTGGGGTGATGGTACACATAATGCAGGACTTCTTGGTCATGGAAATAATGTCAGCCACTGGATACCAAAACGAGTATGTGGATCTTTAGAAGGCCTTCATGTTTTATCAGTTGCTTGTGGCACCTGGCATACAGCATTGACAACTTCAACCGGACAACTGTTTACTTTCGGAGATGGAACATTTGGGGCTCTAGGTCATGGTGATCGTGAAAGCATTCCGTATCCAAAGGAGGTTGAGTCGCTGAGTGGTTTGAAAACTGCTGCTGTTTCCTGCGGAGTGTGGCATACTGCTGCTATTATAGAAGTTACAAATCAGTTGGGTCCAAATATTTCCTCAAGAAAGTTATTCACCTGGGGTGATGGTGATAAAAATCGACTGGGTCATGGAAGCAGTGGGATGCATCTTTACCCAACTTGTGTTTCTGGTCTTATTGATTACAACATCCAGCAGGTAGCATGTGGAGATAACATAACTGTTACCCTTACTACGTCCGGCCATGTCTTCACAGTGGGAAGTAACGTACATGGTCAGCTAGGCAATCCACAATCTACTGGAAAGTCCCCTTGCTTAGTACAAGACAAATTAGTTGGAGAGTTTGTTGAACAAATAGCATGTGGTGCCAATCATGTTGCAGTCCTCACTTCAAGAAGCGAAGTATTTACCTGGGGAAGAGGAGCCAATGGTAGACTAGGACATGGGGACTTAGAAGACCACAATGTCCCGACATTGGTAGAAGCTCTCAAGGACAGGCTCGTGAAGAGCATTGCGTGTGGCTCAAACTACACGGCGTGTATATGCATCCACAAGTGGATGTCTGGGGCAGATCAATCAGTTTGCACAGCTTGTAGGCAGGCATTTGGTTTTACTCGAAAGCGACACAACTGTCATAACTGTGGGCTGGTGCATTGCCATGCTTGCAGTTCCAAAAAGGCACTGCGGGCAGCTCTTGCTCCGACTCCTGGGAAACCACATCGAGTCTGTGATGCTTGCTATCTAAAACTTAAAAGGGCTCTAGATGTTGGAAAAACAGCGACTTTAACTCGAAGAACAACGGGTCACCGTCGCTCGCTGGATCTCACTGTTAGGGGAGATAGGTCAGACGGAAGAACTTCAAGACTTCTGCTTTCCCCCACTCTGGAACCAATCAAGTACCTTGAAGTCAAGTCTGGAATGTCTGGAACAAGATCTGATAACTATGCCTTAGTGCGTGCTTCGCAGGTTCCATCACTATTACAGCTCAAGGAAATTGCTTTCCCAAGTTCACTTAGTGCCCTTCAGTTGGCTCTAAAGCCTGTTATCGCATCAACTGCAAATCCTCAACAGGCCCAGCTGCAATCTCAATCCAACTCAAGACCTGCTTCCCCTTACTCGAGAAGACCAAGTCCTCCACGATCAGCAACTCCTGTATTTTCAAGGGGTGTCATCGATAGTTTAAAGAAGGCAAATGATCATTTAAACCAAGAAGTTTCCAAACTGCATGGCCAAGTACAAATTTTCTCTTGTTAACAAGATGCATCTCATACTTCAGTTTGTTGTTAAAAATTATTTATTACTTTGTTTAAACTCAGGTTAAAAGTTTAAAACAAAAAAGTGAAGACCAAGATACAGAAATCCAGAAGTTAAAGAAAACTGCTGAGAATGCTACTTCATTAGCTGCTGATAGATCTTCCACGTGTATTGGAGCAGTGCAAGCCTTTAAGACCATCGCAGATCAAGTAATTCTATCGTTTCATTTCATCATCCATCTTTATGCAAGTTGAAGTTTCAAATTTACATTAATAAGAATCTCTTATTTTTAGTTTGATATAATAAGATGATGGCATATGAGCATTTGAGTGTTCTCAGGGAATGACCTCAGGTTCTTGTTGGGAAATTCATTAAACTTTTGGGTTATCTTTCAGTTAATTTTACTCAAATTTTTCCTAGAACAATATTGTGCTCTATTTTTGTCTGACGTGATACTTGTGATGACCAAGAAAAAGTGGCAAGGTGTGAAGCATTTGTCTCTCTTGGTTTGTGGTGAAAGTATTTGTACTAATAAGCACGTTTCTTCTTTCTGTTTTTTAGTTAAAAGAAATCACAGAGAAGTTTCCAGCTGATATATCTGAGAGTGAATCCATTAAAGCAGTACATGCTCAAGTTGAATCTTTTCTGGATAAATATGGGGCTCAAGCTGAAGAAAATTCTTCTTTGCCACCAGAACGGAGACCTGACCAACAGATTCATACCGAGGAAATGGCATTATCCTTTGTATCAAATAGCAAGGAAGATCATAAAACAGAAGATCAAGCCAATCCTGGCGTTCAGGACAGGCCCCAGGATATTGAAGGAACTCCAGAAGAAATCAACGGATCATCTGTTTCTGATAGAAAAGGCATGAATCAGTCAAGTGGAGACAGTGGCTTCGGGACGCCTCCAGCTGCAAAGACTGAGGGACAAAAAGAAGTCATTGAGCAGTTTGAACCAGGTGTTTATGTAACTGTTGTTGTACGTGCAAACGGGACCAAGATCTTCAAGAGGGTTAGATTCAGGTATTGTATAGAAATCCCATATTTCTTTTGTGGTTTACAAATTGTGATTCTACACAGTGAATTGAACCATAATGCCTGTTTGCTTTGTTCTTAGGCAACATGACATCATTAGACTAATTTGGTCATTTCCATTTAAATATCCAGTCTAACCATTTCCATTTGACATGCTTGTCAACATTGTTACAGCAAGCGAAGGTTTGCCGAGCAGCAGGCAGAAGAATGGTGGAAAGAAAACAAAGATAGACTACTGCAAAAGTACAGTCCGAAAATAACTAACATGCCGGTGGAAGCAAATGCAGTTCAGCCGGAAGCTCAGGAAGCTAATGAGGCAGCACAATCTTCATAGGAAAGGATTTTTGCAGATAGATTGTATAGAAGGAGTAACTTGGAAACATAGGTGACTGAGAATTCTCTCTAATTAATCTGGCATGAAGAACTCTTTCTTGACAATGCATAGAGATATATATAGAATTGTAATATTTTGGTTCCACATTAATCTTCATGTTCGTGTTCTGGTTTAACGGAGGTAGCACTAGATTTAGACAATGAAAAACAGCTACCCTTTAGAGAAAATGGGGTCTGTTTTGGACGTTTTGAAAAGGACATTGTTGTAATAAATTCAACATATATTACAGAACAAGTAGTCATGTATAGATTTTGATATATGTTTTGGGAAGAACGTGGTTCTGCTACTAGACTCGTACTAAGATTCTTTAAGGTTTGTTGCAATAAAGCATACACAAAGATGCATTCTGAGTCTGTAAAGAAAACATAAAAGATGCTTCTATTTCTCAGCAACACACACTATGCATATGTCTCTATAAAACTCAAAAGAAGAGTATTTTTCCTTTTTATCGCAATCCCTTTCATATATTCCATTCAAGACCCAGGATTTGAAAAGAGAAAGGAGAGCCCATTGAACCAGATATGACATTTTCACTGCGAATGACCACGTGAATCTTATCAGTAGCATATGCATTCATCTCTCAGGAATGTTCCACCAGAGTTGTGGAAGTCATTATCAAATTAAAGACTACTCTAAAGTAAATTTTACCACACACACAGAAGCGCAGCTACTACTTAAAATTGGAGTAGACTAGTTTTTATTACAGGTCCGAAGTTCTTACACAACAGCTATGTTCTATTCATGTATACTGTAATCTTGGTTCCCATCTACTTGCATCAATTGAAGCTTTTTGCCTTCAGCACATATAACCAGAAACATCGTTTCTATCAAAGAAGTCTAATTTCAAATATTTTTTTGACTTTTAAAAGCTAGATTACTTATTCCTCATTCTTATCAAGATTGAATCTTTTCAATGAAGAATCCATTCAACTGGATCCCATCTTCAACCCTTAAAGCTCATGACAACGAAACGGCTAGTGGGTGACCGCCCATGAACATCGATTTTCACTGGATACCGGTGTGGATGATAAGGATTCCAAATATATCCGGATCATCTTTCACCACAAAGAATATATTGTGTATATAAATGTATGTGTGTGTATAAAAGGTGAAGAAGTGTGTGCATTGCAAAGAAAGTTATTTCAAGACTTTGCTCTTTAATCCCTGTATTTATCTTAATGAGAAAGTAAAGTAAATGAATTAGACATTCTGTTTTAGAACTTGCTTTCGGCAGTCCTGTCAATGTGTGCCGGCAAGAACTGGTAAATACGTGAAAAGGTGTTTGATGATCTTAAGCAATCCATCAACGTTTTTGCAGGTAAAGAAGGAAAAAGGGAAAGATAGTGTTAAAGATTTGATACCAGCTTTCCACGTTTTTAAAAGGTGTGATTTATCCCACATGATACGTGAAGAACATATTAATATCATTAAGGGATGCTAACAAAAGCATCGTGCTCACTTTTGACTTGTCAGATATTGCATGTACTGTCCTGGTACGGACATGTGAAGCTATATAATACATAATTTGTATCCTTGAAATTCAAAATAACAACCAGCTTGCACATATAAGTTCATGGTAGACTCGATGCTTTAGGCACCGAGTATATGATTGATTATTCCCTCATCGCTATGTGATTACTACGTAAAGCACTGATTCAGCCAAATCCCGTCAAGGCTTAAATGTAAAGCAAAGAAAAAAAAAACGAAAAAACTAACTCCCTCTTTTCCTGGTCTAATGCTTAAGAAAGAAAAGTTTCCACCAAGATTTCTCCCACAGGGCAAGTAGAACAACACAAAGACATGCGAAAAGCAGGCAACCTGCCCCTGCCCCACCACCCCCACAACCTCCAAATACTATATATAGAGCAGCAAGCACGTCAAGTTTCATAGAGCACAAAGTTAGTTTCCCCAGTTAAATTCCACCGAGGTTAATTCTGCAAAAATGAGCTCAAACTCGGGTTGGACAGCAGAGCAGAATAAGGTGTTTGAGGATGCACTGGTGACCTACAAGGACAGGCCCGATTGGTGGCAGAATCTGGCTAGGGCGGTTGGTGGCAAGACTGTTGAGGAGGTGAAGCGCCACTACCAGAAACTGGTGCAAGATATCAACCACATTGAATCCGGGAAAGTGCCGGTCCCAAATTACAAATCCCATGGAGAGACAAGCTATGGATACAAGATGGCTAATGGACAGGGCCAAAGGTAGTCAGAAGTCAGATTAAAATACTAGTCTTGTGGTTTACTTTCTTCCCATATTAGCAAAAGCAATATAGATGTGCTCATATGTAGCTGATGGCATAGTTATTCGAGTTGTAATAGTAGTAATTATAGAAATATGCAACCTTTTAAAATGAGGAATGAACAACCTTAAGGGCTTTAGCCTTATACATGTTGAGGATCATCAGATAGACAAGAAAACTAGAATTTCATCAAAGGAGTTAAGGATCAAGTTTTTTTTAGCAATGTTTACTCAAGAAACTGAAATGTTTTAGCATTCACTGGCATATGAAGCAGACAATGGAACAATCATACATTTTCCGAAGCATACATTTGACAGCAGGTCAAGAATCAAGGAGTCAAAGATTTAACCTATAGAACCTCCTTCATTAGTCTTCTAGTGAGCTCTTTCGGGAGTCCCATTACACTATCAGTTCCACCAACCTGTCGAATTAAACAAAATTTTTCCTTATTTTTTTTTTAATACATAGATGTGAAGATGTAAGCAATAAGAACTTGAAAACATGCTAGTTATGTAGGTAATCTAAATGCAAGAAGATCACAAATTAAACTCTGCAACTACAAAGGATTTTCAGGTGATATTGTTCTTAGCAAGTAGCTCAAATTAGTAAGAGCCCAGAAGTATCAAACATTCAAGAAGATATATCCACACATAAGAATTCGGCATAAATTCAAATTATCAAATATGTCCAATCTCCAAATATTGACTGTTGATGATTATTCCATAAAACTGACCATATTCCTCATAGAACCTCCTAACGACATCCATTGTTTACCAGCCGGGGCCTCTACTTTCAGCAAATCAATGCAGATCATAAGCTTTCATCACTTCTTTTTTAGCATAATTTGACTTTTTAGCCACCCTGCAAATCCAATTTACTACATGCCTAATAGCAGTGATATCTCCAATTTTTGGCAATAAGCTAGGCCAGTGAACAAAAGCTAACTTTAACTTCATACCCGTTTGGTTTTTAATTGTTTTTTTTTTTTTTTACCACATTGAGGATACAAAGTATGAGATACCAACCACTTCTTTCACATATGGCAAAACCAGAGGATGTTCAATAATCAGTCCACCAGCTACATTTAGTACATTCCCTTCTTTTATCTGGAGAAAGAAAATAGAGCAGCTTAGAAATGTTAATGCATTTTACTTAAGATAAAGTATAAAATAATAGGCTGTAAAAGTCCATGGTCCATACCAGGTTGTCTATTATCTGTTCTGGAATATCATGGAAATGAATCTGCAAAAGTCAGAGGACTTATCATGACCATAGCTATAAAGGAGACCAAAAGAAACATAGAGAAAGTGGCAGGTCTAATTGAAAATACAGCAAAAGAAACAGTAATGAAAGAGAAATACTTTATTATGGATATGGATCTTTATTCTACGACAAGGTTTATAATCACAGATAAATTGAGCACATAATGCTTTATATATCAGGCTGAGAAGCATTTTCGGAGAGGTCAATCTACATATTGCTAGTTGATGAGCTACTTACCAGTATTATCAACTTTATGCCAGCCAAGTAGTGAAAAAAGACAAATCAGCATGGAGTAGAATGATGTATCTTATTTCTTAATGTATCATAGAACAAGAATATTGTAACTATAGCAACCTGGTTTTCATTAGCTCTGACCAACAATTTCATTTCCCTGATCTAGCATAAAAGAAAATTGGTGGTCTTAAAAACATAGGAAATCATATAAAATGTTGCATATAAGTGTTCCTACCTGACATATTTAAATATGACCTTGATCCTAATGGCATATTACGTAGACCACAAGGTCATATTTATCAGCCTCTTTAACAAATAGGTGAAAAAGATTGCACCATTCACCAAGCATATCTATGAATTAGAACAGAGTAGAATAAGAATTAAAGCAACCTCCACTTCCTTGAACTCTCTCAGAATAAAATATTAAGAGTTAATTTCAGTTAGAAAATACCTCCACTTTGTCCCAATCCCCTTTTCTTAATCCAGTGCTAAGGTTTGTCACAAGAACAGAACTCAAAGTAGCAGCATGCGAACCAGAATAACCTGCACATATCTAAAGCTATCAGAACGAGAAATTAATGAAAAATACAGAAGAAGGATCAATATAGGGATATGATTAAACCTTTTATGAATTCACGTGCCTCTTCTTCACTGGAAGGCTTTTCTCTTATCATGCCTTCATACACCACCACCTCCAGATCATTTTTATTTAGAGTGAGACAAAAGAAAACATGCAACTATAGAAATTAAAAAAGGGCAACAAATATTAAAAAATGAAATAAGCATTCAGCGCATTCTGATATCTCACACCCAAGAACCATTTATTTCAGCCATATGGTTGATTGGATGCTAGTTTTCACCTATGGCAAATTATCCCTACAGGTTGTTGCTATTTGTAACCTCAAAATAAGGAAGACAGGGTAGATTATAGAGGTTGATGTGTAGTCTGGCACAGAAAATGACTACACAAATTGGCTAGGCTATCAATGGAGAGGGAATATATGAGATGATAGGATCCTAGGATTAGCCTTGATCAAGTTAAGTGGAGAGAGTGCCTGGTAGTTTGTCATGAATTTGAGGTGATGTGATTTGAAGAATTGAAGCTAGGCAGCTTATCTGAGTGTCGTATGCCCAAATGTATTAGAAAACATCCATGTATACATAATGCACCAGGCATGAAGATGGAAAATGAGACATTGCTTATAATAAGCATATTCCTTAGTTCATTAAATTAGATCCCACCATGAAAGACGCTGAATATTTTCTTTAAGATGGTTTGAGCATATTAAACCTTTGTAGGACAATGCTTGTTTGCGACTTATGCAACCGACTACAACTGATGCACATCCTATACTTCCGTCCACTTCTAGCTAAAAACTCAAACTTATCACACTGCTAAAGATATAAGTTACAGCAAAGAATGAGCAACAAGAACATGCGAAAATCATGACTAGAAACTAGGATAATTAAACCAAGGAAATATCTTATACTTGATCACAAGTAATAAGCAGGGTGGGTTCTGCATCCTCTTTGCCATGACGCTTTGGTTGGACATTTTCTACCTAGTGAAAAATTATAGTTAAGATAAGCAAAGGGATACATAACGAATCTATGTCAAACAGGACAGGCAAAAGGCATTAGATTCACTACTGCGGATACATCGACACCAGAATGTCAAATAACATTCAAAAAGTCAATTTTGGTCCTAAACTCCACACTGTAAAAAGAGAAGCACTATTACATCTTTCCATTATTGTTCATCGAACAAGTGCAATTTCTGAACCACGACAGAAACTGAACTATGTGTGAAAGTTCTTACATATCCTTAATACCTTATTAAAAATCTTTTGAAGCTCTCTAACCAATAGAGATATAACGAACCCAAAAGAATTCAGATCACACTAAAAGAAATAAAATTCTATAAGCATAACAAGGAATTAAAAACTGCAGCCACACTATCTGTAAGAAGACATTGGCCATCGGACCCAGCAATGGGAGACTTGTGGTTAGGAGACACTTATAATTAGCATATACAACTCACTACATTTATACATTGTAGAATCTTCCAACATATTCTCAGTAGGAAGAAGTTCAGCTTGATCCTTGACACAACTAACATCGGTTGACAATGGATGCAAACCGTGTATCAACTATATCCATTATAGCAACATACATTTAAAGGGGAAATGAAAAAACATACAGTATCAGCCGCTATCACAAGTGTAGGCTTGGCATCCTTCTCCTGGTTTTCAACATTCTTGAGTTTTCCCACTATGGCATTTGCCTGAGACACAAAGCAACACAGAAAGACGACATTTTGTAAGCAATACATAACACGGTAAAAAATAAGAACTGGAAACAAATTTCAACTACAGTAAACAGATGAACGACAACTTTAACTAGTAAATGAATTTGCAATGGACCAAGTTGTAATGGCGTCCTAACACTTACTACTCAACACGATCAGTGGGAATAAAATACCTTTGCCTCAGCAAGAGCCGTAACCAAATCTTCAGGCTTTTCTTTACGAATGGCCTTTTCATCTATATCTGCAGACTACAAAAGAAATCAAACAGACAAACCTCTACGATTCCTTATCCAAAGATATCAATCTCTATACTGCTTTTCAAAGAACAACAGGCAAACAGTAAATTACCATAGTTGTGAATTCAAACCCCATGTCTGCTAAAATCTTTTTACGGGCAACAGAAGATGATCCCAAGATTATCTGCAACCCAAGAATCAAATTCCGAGCGTGCATTTTTCAGGTTGTAGTAAAAGCGGAAGGAATTAACAGAGGTAAACATAGTAAAGCTACCCACCTTGAATTCCTGACCAGTAGATGAATCCATATCCGGGAAAGCTGGAGTCACTGGAGAGAAAAACGGGATTCTTGAGACAGGCCAAAAAAATTCCAGTTTCACTCACTGCAACCCTTTCGGCTTTTAGCCTTGCTGGTCTAGTTTACTGGGCCTGTCATGGATGCAATCCTTAATGCTTTTGGGCCCAAAACCTGTGTCTGAATTTCTGTGTTTTGTTTTCTCAAGAAATATTTAACAAATTGCTGTCTTTTCATTAGAAATTTATTTAGAATACTTGTTGTTGCACACGGTATCAAAATTATTAAATTATAGTATCAATATTGCACGTGAATCCTAAATTATGGTATTAAAATTATGATTTTTTTTTTCTCAACGCCCCCCACCCCCCCTCCTCTCATGTGAAGACACCTAATTTGCCATTAGATTTCTAATAGAATTACCAAAATTACAAATACTTTTTAAGTTATTTTTTGAATCATGGTATCAATATTACGAGAAGTTCTAAGTTGTGGTATCAAAATTATATTTCTCACAGGTTATGCTAGTGTATTTATACAAAATAAAAGATATTTTTACTCACAAGCAAAGATTTGCGATATTGCTCTTTTTTATTAACAAACAACAATTTGCAGCACCACTACATCATCTTTTTATTGTGTCAATAATACTTTTAAATTAATTTTTTTAAACAAATATAATATTATTAATTTATATATTTAAGCTTATAATATATACTGTAAATTATAAAGAAGTTATTTATTAAATACATATAAAAACGAGGTGTGACATAAGATAATATTAAAATTATGATCATCCAGATTGAGTGTGCTCCAACGCCGCAACGGGCCATTAATGGCGGCAACTACTTAGTACTTAACCCAAATGTTAAGCTCTTAATTAGAACACTTCTTTCTTATATACGTTGCATAGTCTTAACATAAAAGCTGTGGTGATTTTGAACGAAACCTGCCATTCTCCGGCGGCTCCTGATGGCTACTCTCTACCGCGCAGTTCACTACTGGCTGGTCGACCACCCAATCATCACCCAATACGAGTGGAAGCCCCGTCAATCACCCGGCGCCTCCCCCCTTTTCCTCTCCATCACCGTCACCTTCTACCTCTCCCTCACACTCCTCCTCCACCGCTACCCCACCCTCCCCCCCCCCCCCTCCTCCGCCCTCCGCCTCGCCGCCGTCTTCCACAACGCCACCCTCTGCCTTCTTTCCGGCGTCATGGCCGTGGGCTGCGCTCTCTCCGTGCTCCACCAAACGCCCCCCGACAACCCTAGCTGGTGTATATGCTTCCCCGCAGGCAGCACCACGCCGCGTGGGCCCACGTTCTTCTGGGCCCACGTGTTCTACTTCTCTAAGATCCTCGAATTCGTCGACACGCTCCTAATCCTCCTCAGTGGGTCCTGCTCACGTCGCCTCTCCTTCCTCCACGTCTACCATCACGCGGTGGTGCCGGTAATGTGCTACCTGTGGCTGGCAGCGGCCCAGACGCTGATGCCGGTGGGGCTGGTGACCAACGCCGCCGTGCATGTGCTAATGTACGCCTACTACCTTCTGTCAGCTATAGGGCTTCGACCCGGGTGGAAGAGGATGGTGACAAATTGCCAGATTACGCAGTTTTTGTATGGATATCTGGTTTCGGGTTTGATGCTGTACCTCCACTTTACAGGGTCGGGTTGCTCCGGGTTCGGGGCCTGGGGGTTCAGCACCCTGTTCACGACGTCGCTTTTGGCACTTTTCGTTAACTTTCATCTGAAGAATTACGCCCACGCCCGGAA
Source organism: Sesamum indicum (assembly GCF_000512975.1). Taxonomy (NCBI): domain Eukaryota; kingdom Viridiplantae; phylum Streptophyta; class Magnoliopsida; order Lamiales; family Pedaliaceae; genus Sesamum; species Sesamum indicum. The sequence goes on from NC_026147.1 coordinate 22,556,727, forward strand.
AATGAAACCGGCCGATAGGCTGGTTCTTGGCAAGGATAAACGGCCGTGATTTTACTTGGGACATGCACGCATTGGTGACTCCCGCCAATCTCGGGCTTGTCATTTGATTCCTTGATGGAAGGCGGTTGTACTTTTTTTTTTTTTAATAAAGTCGCATGAAATAAATTGAGTTTAGAGTTTGTAGTAAGTGAGGAAGTAGTTGTTTGTTCTCTTTCTTCTTCCTAGCTAACTTTGATACTTAATTAGCTGTATATATATATTGCATCGATAGGTAACCCATAAAAGTGGTCTCTTAGCATATTAAAACTGTACGCCGATTGCATATATGATACAGATCGCACAATTTGGGGTCGGGTCCTGAATCTAGTACTTTGAAATCGGGTCGCTAAATCTCTCTTTGAGCTTCTTACGAGTGGATCTTAAGAATGGAACACACGTTAGACTTGCTGGGCATCCCCCAACTAAGGTCTTCCAATACTTAAGTTATAAAGTGGGGTCGAAATCAATTAGTAGTGGGCGAATGAGATCTAAAACATGATAAAATACACTTGCATAAATATTCATAAATGCAAGTATTTATAACGTACGGTACTGCATATTATGGTGCCACGTGGCATCATCTGGATGTGCTGGTGTCAGGTAATCCAACAACTATTTCGGCAAACGGGTCAATTGATCCGGGTCCAACCCGACCCGCTCCTTTATGCGCAGATCCTGACATTTCACTGCAAAATCTTTTTAAAAGTAGGGGCATTTTAGTCTTTTGAAAATTACCCACATCAATGTATACTGGCCTCTATTGAACTGTAATTTAGTGTCTTAAGAAGAATACGTTTTATAAATTTGAAGTCTCGGGAGGACAGTTTTTGGTCGCATGTTGCTCCGAGTTTCCGAGTATCATCGTTCAATTGATAGGCGGAGCTTGTTGGAGGCCGAGGGCAGCACAAGTTGCGTGCTCTAGGACATGAATGGTCGTAACTGTCTCAAATTTCAGAATCAATAATAATTAATAGACAAAGGGAGATGATAATGAAATTTATTTATTTATAAAATAATAAGTTAAATTTTACAAATACCCACAGGCATCCAAAGCTTTACCTTGGAATAAACATTTCAAGCAGCCCAAAATTCTCCCACCTAGAAACTCAGTAACAAAGACAATATTGACATCCATCTCTTACGCCAACGCAGTTCATATGAACGACAGACCATCCCAACAGAACGGCAATACAGAGGTAAATGTGGAAAAAATGATGCAAAACTGAGAAAAGAATCTCATCTGAAGGAGAACTGGATCTCCTCTAATGTCTTTCCCTTCGTTTCCGGAACCCAAATTGCCACAAATGCAACAGTGAATACACACATGACTGTGTATAGAGTGAAGGTTCCTGTTAAGACAGAGAAATACTCGGTTAGTTTCATGTTAAAATGATTAGTTCAGCTGGGTAAGAATGCTAAGGGACATGCTACTGCTACACGAGTTTTCTTTCAGGAAAACATTGACAACGTAATCCCGTTCGTAATGCAAAACATAGTTTCGAGGAGTGTAATTGTAATTTTTGAAAATTGAAGGACTTATTTGTAATATGTTTGAATCTTTCGAATAGTGTTTTTGTAATTATCCCGTCTTGTTAATAGCGACGTTCTCTTTCTTACAAAATCCTGAATATGTATTTTAATAGTAGTTGCGTAGTCATAAACAGGAGTAAACACGTGGAAAAATGAAATTATAGAGGGACGTAATTTCACAAACCTCCACTGCTCCAGGCCAGTAGCAGAGGTGCAGTCATGGTAATGGCCCAGGAGAAGGACCAGTTGAACAAAGTTGCAACGCTTCCAGCTAGGCCTTTGATTTTAATCGGCAGAATCTGCAATATAATGATATGATATAAGACATTATAAGTGAAATTCACAATGTTGAATGTTTTTACATTTGAACAGTGGTCGGAAGATAAAAGATGTTTTCTGCATTATCCGAGTGCAAAAATATGGAGCATTTCATGGAAATTTCTCTGTATACTGTGTAAGACAGGAAGAAAGACACTACCTCAGACATTATAAGCCATGGAATAGGCCCCATTCCGAGTGAAAAAGAGATGATCATGCACTAAAATTGCAAAAATGTCAGTTGAACTAAGTTAGCAGCTTTGTCAAACAAAATTTCATATATCATACTATACTTCTGCATCTGTAAGAATACATACCACCACCCCAACTACGGATAGGATTCCCAAGATGCCATGCAGTGTAGAATCCGCAGAAACTAAGCCCTTAAGACAAGTTTAAGAAAGCAGAGGTACCAATTAGTGGCACGACAGGAGAAAAATAAACTACGAGTGTTTGTTAGAATATTTCTATGTTCTACTATTACCTTTAAAAAGAATGCCACGGCAACTACCAGGAGGCTCAAAGACATTCCAGCCGAGGATACCTGAAACGAGTACTTCCATCTTTGTAAGATAATCTAATAACTTGTACACATTAGAAACCATATCGTACTTATTTAACTCACAATTAACAGAATCCTACGGCCTGTTCTGTCCACCAACCATGTAGCCACTGCAGTAGCAATAACCTAAACAAAAAACCATTGTTTAGATCTTTGGAACAATTTAGAACAACTAATAAGAATTCCATGTGAGCAAGTAAAATTTCTGTAAGGTTAACCTGAATAGTGCCGACACCTACTGTTGCAGCATTGCTCGATGAGATCCCTGTTCAAACACCAAAGCTCTTCAAGTCAAACCACGGAGTACTAGGAGAAAGACTAAGGGGAATTCGTTTCAAACTATATAAGATAATACTCCTATAGTCACAAGTTGTACAACGAAATAACATTGACCCATCCCCTGTTTCAGGAAAAGGATAATACTTCTACTCACCAGCAGATTCAAATATATTATTGGAATAGAATATAACGCCGTTAATTCCTGATAGCTGTTGGAGAACAAGTAAACCGATTCCTATCTGCAGGAAACGAGAAACCAAAAGTAAGCATGTGAGCTCTACACATGCAACATAACCAAAGGAAAATCAGAGGCCTTGACAAAATTTATGCACCATTAGGGGCAACCAATATCTTCTCATTTTGAAATCTGCAAAGCGGATCGCCGTTCTTCGGCTTGTTGAAGCTAGAGACCTCTGCAACCCCAAAAAACATTCTTACAATTCCGTGTTTTTTAAGAAATTGACAAAATGTCCTAGACCAAGAAGGAAGATAAATGAATGGACCAAATAATATAATAATGCAACGCAAGAAAGAGCACGCTCATGTGCCCTCCGTTACAGGTCTTGTAAATCGATGCTAGAAAATGTACCTTGATTTCATTTACTTCAACGGTAATATCAGTGTCGAACCCCCGAAGTACTTGCAGAGATGCTTCAAAATCTTCTGTCATTCCCATTTTAGCCTAATTTTCACGTAACAGAAGTATGTTAGTGCCTGTATGTACGCTAAAAGTGGACTTGGGATAAAATAAGCTCCTTTGTAGCCTCACCAGCCACCGAGGAGATTCTGGGATGAAAAAGAGTCCCGGTATCAGTATCAGACAAGGCAATATTCCTGCAATAAGATGAACATTAGTCACCCGCTGGGATCCTTGTTGCAAACTTTTGACAGCTTATTCACCACAAAGCAACTAATTAAAGAAGTCGAGAAGCCTCAAACCAACAATGTCATACTATTTCCGAGAATAGAATAAAGCTGTATATTATGGATTCCTAACAAAATTCTCTGACGAGAATTACCAAGAACTGCAAGCACTCTCCAACTGACGAATAGTCCCAGTAGATATGCCAGCATAATTCCAATTGTCACAGAGAGCTACATCATAGAATTAAGTAAACTTCAGTCGGATCTTGTAGTGAAGCAGTTCTACATGGAACAAAAGTTATTAACACCAACAAACCTGGTTCACTGAGCCCAGTGACCCTCTCAGATTTTGTGGCGCTATCTCAGCTATGTATACAGGCACCTGATTCAAATTATAACACGGATTAAATCATAAATAAATCTAGCAGGACAGTAATAAAGTTCAGAAGAACCAGCTCGGTAGTTACCGTGTAAGAGATTATACCCACACCAAATCCTTCCAGCAACCTTCCCATGTAAAGAAACGAGGAGTCCTAAATTCAATGTGCAAAACTAATAAGAACCAAAAAGCTGCCTAGAAAAGAGGCGGGATACTAACAAAAGGGTCTGAAAATCTCACTCTTGCAAATGATATGGAAAGCCAACCAATGATATTAGGTATCGCAGCAATCATCAACGACTGCAAGTTAACAAATAAATCAAGTCTTTATCATTCAGTGCAAAATCTGAAACAAAGAAATGCAAAGAACAAACTCGGATCGGTGAAACAACACATACCCCCTTTCGACCTATGTATTCAGCAATCTGACCACTAGCTATTGCCCCAACCATAGCTCCCACATTCGATAAAGAACCAAATAAGGAGAACTGTACCAATCAATCATTGTTATTGTACAAAATTAACAATGCTGCAAAAACGAAGCAAGAAAAAGTTTACATTCACTAACCTGTGAGACTGTAAGCTTGAGATCTTGGGTGATAGCAGATTGTGTTGGTGAAGAGTAACCACACTTTATGAAGAAAAGAATAGAAAGTTAATACAACTTATGTTTGTTGGTTCAACTCATATTAGTAGCATACATACTGATAGGAGGAAAAAGAAACATCGTATACACAAACAATTAAATTTCGTGGCATGGGATTGAGACTAATGGAAATAGAAAATTTTCTTCCGTTAAGGGTTAAATTCTTTTCATATCAATCCCAAATGTGAGACTCTAGCCATGTGCCACCAAAAGTATCCCAGGATCAGAGTACTACCCAATACTTTCACAAACACGACTAAGACTAATACAAACTCCCGACCAAATTAACCATTTCAAAATTTCAAGAGTAAGAAATATGTCTAGAGTCACAATAAAGCCCAACCTATCAAGTTCAATTTTACATCCGTGTGATTAGTTCAGGCAGAAAAGACATACTTTGGGTTCTATCTGCAATCACTCTCAGTTTTATAGCGAAGCACACACAAACCTCAATTCAAAGTTGTCAAACTAGTCTCAGAAACCCAATACACACCCACTCACCCACTCATTCTGTTACAGATGAATTCTCATAAGCTGCTAATAGAAATTCAGAAACGAAGAGCAATCTAAATCAGAGCACTCATCTAAAAACCAACATCAAGAACTACAACATTTCCCTCAACTCCATGATAATCAAGCCCTATAAAGTACAATTCTGTGACAATAGTCATCCTATTAAGCACCTTACACGGGCTTCGAGTTCTTGCTCGAGTTCAGAATTATTTCAACTTCTTGCAACAAAAAAACAATCAGTTTGGTCAAGTTCAAATCTCTACCTCTTGCAATCAAACAGTCATTGATCAAATAATCCAAAAAGAGCAGTAAAGAAAATGAAAGCAAATGATAAGGAGAACATTACAGTGAAACCAAACTGGATAGGACCCAAAGCCACGATCAAGACACAGGCCAGGACTGAGATAGAACTGTCCCTGATAGCTTGGGCCGAGGCTGTCATACTAGACTGCCTCGAGCCCATCCGATACCAACTCCCTGTATGCAGAAATGGCTTCCTCAGATCTCCCCTCCCATCTTCTACCTCATCTCTGAAACTCATCTTTCCTTTCTCCTTTTCCTTTCCGCCACGAAAAGATCGAATCCAAGAAAGTGCAAAAACCCAGATTCAAGAAATGATTTTTGATTGGTCTTGAAAACCCTACGAGATCAATAGACTCTTCTTTTTTTTGGTTTCTTGTAGTTGCAGTAGAGTTGAAGAAAATCCAATTCAAGCAAATAGAAAACCCAAATTCAAAAACTGATTCTTGGCTGTTCTTCAGTACAGTACGAGATCAGAAAAGCCGTTCTTTTCTGGTTCTTAGAGTAGCAGTTGAATTGAAGACGACCTCGGAAAGGATGAGAATTAAGAGATGGGAAACCTGTCTGAACAGTCGTGTCCGAACCATATGTTTAACGTGGACAAGATTTTTATGTACCTTTTAGCTGGCGGCCATTATTATTTTTATTATGGGATTGGATTGGCAGCTAAGCTGGTGAAGGGAAATATTTTGTTGGGCTCCATGAATTCTTGCTTAGTTGACACCATGATCTGACAAAGAGACGACAGGTAACGAATCTCTTAGCTGCTGCAAATTTGTGTAAATTTGGACATAGAGACAACAGAGAAAACAAATCTTAGTGCAACAACTTTAATCAAATTAAGAAAGACTAGGACCTGGCCTAATTGCCTAAGCACAAGTAATTATATAAATTTTAAATGCAAATTGATACAGGAAGAACAGTAAGTACTAATACAAATGAAAAATTATACTAGGAAAGACAACCTAAGTGATAAACGTGAGCCCTTCAAATCATATTGTAACTATGAACATCAAATTTATTTCAATCTTGGGTATATGATTTGTTTCAAAAAGTTTCAATTCATGTAATTAAATTAGTCTTTCCAAACTATCCGTGTACTTTGAATTTTTTTTAAAACTATCCGGATGTTTAGTTGGGTGGAATAACTTCGTCTATTAGATATATACATATAGTTTTTTAAACAGTACGTATATCATTATATCAATATTTTTATATATTAAATAATATATTGAAAATACATCAATGCAATAAAGAATGATAAAACATCGATTCAATTAATATATCGATATAATTTATAAGAACTTAGAATTTGAAATTTATTTTGAAAAAATTCAATCTTAACTATTAAATTCAAACATATTTGGAGAATTAGTTATCATCTATCAGGAAAAAAAAATGGAATTATTCATCAAAAGAGAAAATAAAAAATCAGCTCAATGGATTGACTTTGAACTTTATTAGAGGACTAAGTCTTGAAACTGAAGGCCACCCAAATCCTCAAATCTACATATTCTTTTTTGTTTCTACGGGTAATTTTAGAGAAAGAAATTAGGGATAGTTACATCAACTTAGCTTGAAGTTTGATGTAATTAGATATAAATTTTTTATAATTCAAAAAATTAAATTTAGTTATATACTTTTGATATTTATTTTCGTCCAATAAATAGATTAGGTAAAATTCACATGAATTTGCTAATACTAGCAAAAAATTGAATGAAAACTCATAATTATCCCCAATTAATTTTCTATTGACTTATTACAAGTTAAATATATATATATGTATATATTTATCAAACTATCCTTATACATCATCACACGCTTTATTGCATGTGAGTAGGATCTTCACCCTTACAAGAGTATTTTAATTAGAAAAGATTTTGCAATAAATGAGGGGGTATTTGCTGTTAGTTTTGATTAACGAACTGATTTATTTGTTGGACGAAAACAAACGTCAAGAATATTAAATGTAAGAAAATTTACGTGTAACTCCACCAAACTTTAGAGAAAGATGGCGTAATTGTTCCAATAAATCAATATTATTAACAATTTTCCAAGACTTTGGCATAAAATGAGAGGCGGGTTGATTATGGTGATGAATATGTATACATGTCCCCAATTTAAACATGTAGATGCCACAAAAAGGTTGTTGTAGATGGCCGTACGTATCCTCCCTCATTAAACAATGTGAAGTTGTTTCCATTATAATGTGATATGATGATACGGGATCTCTCTACCAATGTTTGTTTGGGGTTTCTATGAAAAGTGGTTTCATACTTTGATCCCATCTCCTCACATAGGACTCGGACATCATAGAAAGAAGAGAGTGGAAGCCATATTGCCCATATACATGTCGGATAATGTTTTGGGGCAGGGGTCCGTTAAGAATATTTTTGTAGATTTTCATTGCCTTAAAGCCCAAAACAATTAGGCCTGTTAATGTATGTGGACCACAAGAGGGGATGAGAGTGACCATACCTACCCCATATAAACCTGAAAAACCCATTTTGCCCCTACTTTGGAGTGGGGTAATTTTTTTTTTTTTAATTTAAAAGATTGGAAGTGCCAAAATGTCCATATATCTACCTATTTTTATTCGAATCACTCAATTTGAATCCCGCAACATAAAAATTGAAATGTATATATACATGGCCTTCTTGATCAAGAATGTGCCCAACTCACCAAGTTGTCTGAATAAATGGAACACTATCAAAAATAGCATAGAGAGCAGAATGCCAGATAGACAGCTAACACCTTTATCCTATATTATTTATTTAATTAAATTAAATAGAAAAATATAAAATAAATTACCGATTAAAATCTATAATATAATAAACATTAAATAAAGCTCAATTAAATCCCGTTTATTTTGATTTATTAACTTAAATAAAAAAATAGTATAACTTAATATAGTATTTATATTGAGGTAGGCTTTGATACACTACAAAAAAATGTAACATGTAATCATAATCAATTGTCATAGTTAAAAATAAAATAATCGTAGCAAATAGTTATTGACCATAGTCATGCAACGGTTGTTAGCCGTGGTATCTACGAGGATGGCTAAAACATTTGCTATGGCTAAATATTTTTACCAAGGCTCTTAGCCATGACAAATTTTTTTTTGATGAAAAATTTATGTTTAATTAGCAACGATTTTACTTAACCATGATTGATAAAAATTATTTACTATGATTTTTAATTAATAAATATTAAAATTGTAGCCAATAATCATTTTTTTTAGTGATGTTAGATCATGGGTCCTGTACTAATCACTATTCCACCTCCATAACTTATCTCACTTCGAGAGGTGGGATGGATTATACTAATGACCATAATATGTCTTAAAGGATTTAATTGTAATTTCACGCTCAACTCATATGCATCAATCAAAATAAACAAATGACTAGACTTTATCTTGATCAAGAATACATCTAAGTAAACAAATTATAATTTATTCAAAACTTTTGTTTTTTCATCTATTTAATTGAAAATAATTTTATTAATCATTTAATAGAATACTCAAAGTAAACGGGCCTTTGAAGGTCTTAGGTTGGCAAGTAGTGAAGCGTACAGTAGTGGACATAGATGGAGAAACAGAGGCAGCGAAGTGGAAAGACAGAAAGGTGAAACACATTGGGTGAGGAAAGTATGGGGCCTGGCGGGTTGGGGGGTGGGGGACCCTCCCTGCTACACTTGCACACCTCACTTCTATATATAGCCTTTACACTTCGCACCAACACCTTATTCACACACACTAACTACTATTAATGCTGCATGCCATTCTTAATTTTAGTATTATTCCAATTATTAGTAATTTAATAATATTTAAAAAGAATATATAGTATGATTATGCTCTATGTATAATTTATTGGGATGAATGGTCTCCATTGAGTGCATAGGATTTTAAATTTAGTATTGATGTATTTATTAGATATATTTATGTATACTAGCACACGCTCAAATTTATTGTAAGAGCGACGACACAACGCACAAGTCCGTGACATTATGCAGAGAAAATGACATTACAATGCAAATTAAATAAATTTAATAATTTCATACCTACATATATATAGAGCATGTATGAAATTACTTTGTGGTTTACATAATTTATAACTATCCCAAAAGGGTTAAAGCCTTGATCAGTTTTATTTTATATAGCTGTAATGGCGTGGAGTGGAGTGGTGGTGTTTTTACCCGGAAAAGAGAATAAGTGGGTGAAGAGAGGAAGGAGAAGGGTCAAATCGGGCAGAAAATACCATGCATTATTGGCGTCATATTTTGGGGGTTTTGAAGTGTTAAACAGTGAAAAGGAAATAAGAGGGTACGTGGGAGGGAAGTGTGTGGGAAAGAGCAATAATGAAGGGTGTGGGATGGGACCAAGTGGCAGGGCGTGGGAGAGGAGGAACATGACCTTGTCGGTTGTTGTTTTTCTTTTTTTCATTTCATTTCAGATCATCCATTTTCTTAATTAATCTCATCATCACTTTTTTCTACCCCTCATTCTCTTTCCTTTCCCTTCTTTCTTTCTTTCTCCTTAGCTTCATCACAAGCAACCAACTTGTCTCTTGTTGGATACTTGGTTGGCTGTTGGAACCTCTGCAACACACTCAACCCCACCCCGCCTCTCATTTGTCCAATTCTTTTCCGGCCCATTGCTATAATCTTACATTTCAGGACTAGCCCTTCTTCTTCTTGTTTTTAGGTTTGGCAAGTGTAGTGTTTAGGACTGCCAGCGGCCGTTAATTCCGGTGGTTAATTTTTCAAGATTTTTGAGATGGTTTTTGCAGTGTTTTTGTGCATTTCTCTTACAACTTTTGCCCATTGAGGGCTTTTCTTGTTTCAATTCTCTTATTATTAATTAGGGTCTTGTTTTTCATGACAAGGAATCAGTTAAGGGTTGTTTGTTGGTGGGATTAGCAGACAGAAAGATGATATGATCAAGATCATAAGCTGGGAATTTACAGTTAATTAGTAGTTAAGACTGTAATGTCTGATAATTAGTGTCATTAACACTAGAAAACACACACTTGGTAAGAAGGTTTTTGTTCTTGCCCGAGAAATTTTTAGGGTTTGTTGAGTACAACAATAATGTCGCTAAGTACAGGTGAAGAGAAGGGAATGAGAACGCAAACCTCCTCAGCCGCCTACAACCATAGCCTACTCGAAAACCCCATTTCCCGACAGGAAAAAACAAGACTCCTGGACCCGGATTGCGGCGGATCCATATCCAGGCCCACCAACCCGAGAACGATCTACCGCGAGTGCTTGAAGAACCACGCCGCCAACATCGGAGGAAACGTCACCGACGGCTGCGGGGAGTTCATGCCCAGCGGCGATGAAGGAACTCTCGAAGCCCTAAAATGCGCCGCCTGCAATTGCCACCGTAACTTCCACCGCAAGGAGCACCACGGAGGAGCTGCCATGGTGCACCCTCTCCACCTCCCGCCTCCTCTCCCTTCTGCCTCCCTGGCCCAGCACCATGTCCGCGGCGGCCTAGCTCACTGGGCCGGCTCAATGGTGCAGCCGGTGAAAATGGCCTTCTGCGGCGGGGGAGGTGGAAGCATCGGCACTGACTCGTCAAGCGAGGAGCTGAACTTCAACGCCTTCCATTCACACGCGGTGGCGCCGCCACCACCGGTGCAGTTTGGCAACAAGAAGCGGTTCCGTACGAAATTCACGGCGGAGCAGAAGGAGAAGATGATGGGGTTTGCGGAGAAGCTGGGGTGGAGGATTCCGAGAGAAGATGACACAGAATTGCAGAGGTTTTGTGCTGAAATTGGGGTTAAGAGACAGGTTTTCAAAGTATGGATGCACAATAACAAGACATCTTCCAAGAAAACTCCCCAAGAATTACAAATTTAGGGTTTCAAAATTCCAAATTTATATATTGGGACAGCACTAGCTGGGAAGAATTTAACATTAATTGTCTGAATATGCATGCTCCGATCCTTGTACGTTGGTACCAATTAAGTACAACTTTGTATTCAAATTCCTCGAATAATAAGTTGATGTTTTCCATAGATATTTTGTTTCATTAACGTTCTTTGATTTCATGTACGTACCATGATCCAATATTTCTATTGATGTCATAAATTCTAGAGGCGATTAATGCGCTCACAGGTGCTGCGCTGTGTTCAATCCATGGCCTACTTTGATGAAGCTATCAGTACTATATTATATATATATATTGTTATATATCAACAATAAATTAATAATAACAACTGAGATGAATATTTAAATATTATATAAGACTCGAATTCATGATTTAACGACGTTCAGTAAACACTTGCTTGATTGGATCCAAAAAATTTCAATACCAAAATCAATTCCAAATAATTCCCCATCTATATATACTTCAAGAAGAATAATAAATTATGAAATAAATAGAATTACTCGTTATCTAATATTTATACTACTAATTAAGTGAGAGGAATTAATAGAAACGATCACTGGTAGGCAAAATATGTTTAGATAAAAATACATTCAACTATATTTATTTTTCCACCACTCTTTAAAGTTAATTTACCATCAATTAAATTTTTATTCATGCATATTTAAGAATAATTTATTTTTATTAAATATGATTCATTTTGTATTCTATTTTATTTAGTTAAATAAATATAGTAAAAATTTAAATTTACTAGTTAAATTAAGGTAGACGGAAAGTTGCAACTGAGGCAACCCGACTTGAAAATATTGCGAAAAACTTAAAGTTATGCGACTTATTTGCTACCCTAAAAAGATAAAAGATTGAAACATCAGGATGCAAAAAAATACAGAATCAAAGATTAACTTGCTTCCAAAAAATTGACCAGTGGGAACAAGAACCCCAAATTGAAAAAAGCACGTGCAAGACACATATTTTTTTCTCACAATATTTGTAAACTCGGGTAATTGAAGGACCAGAATAGCAAAAAATTAAAAAAGTTATATGACTTATTTGCTGCTCTAAAAAGATAAAAGATAAAACAAAAAAATTCAAAAAATACATATTGAAAATTGTATATTTTCATTTTTCACCTAAAACCCAATATAAAAAAGAAGTTGACGGCTAAAATTGGAGTACTTAAAAATAGGAAAAGATAATTTCTATTTTAGTACAAGAACATTAATTAGAAGACTGTACTACTTTTGTCTAATAAATACAACTCAGTTTCTGAATTTGAACTTTTTTGTCTTTGTCAGCGGAGTTGAAATACTAGAATGTATGCTTTGGCCCCAGCTGAAGTTGTCATTTGGATCGTTTTATTGTCTTTTACGGATTATTATAAATAATATTTTATTTCTTAAGTAGTTTCTGTGTATCTAATTTATTTATTTTTTCAATATTTTTATCTCTCGTACAAACGGTGAAAATTTGGGTTGAGGAAGAAAGCAAGATATGGAGGGGATGTAGCTCAGATGGTAGAGCGCTCGCTTAGCATGCGAGAGGTACGGGGATCGATACCCCGCATCTCCATCTTTCATGATAAATGACTCCAATTTATTTAGTTACTTTTGGTTTTGAGTAATAACCATCCTCAACAACAAATTAAGGCATGCATGAAATTCAAAGACACAAGGGGACAAACATAGGACTATTATACACTTTGACACAACATGTTACAAGATGTGATGACCACATGATATATGCATCTTATTGATTCTGCACTTAAGCTTCTAGAGAGAGAAACATTCATTGCTACCAGTACAGTTTTAATGTTTCTTGGAATAAGACTGGTAGAGTAAGAAACAGAAGATGAACTTCTTCTTCAGGCAAGACCACATATACTATTACATTGTATATGGTAATGAAGTATTTAACTCTAGCAATTAGTTGATCACTGTAGCTTGAGATTCTTGAGGAGCCTGTTGCACATAAAGCAGTTGATGCATTATGTAAGTATATATGCAACCACACAACTGTTTAAATGAATGATTCTGATTGTCAGCAGTTAGTACTACAGTACCTCTGCTCATTGCCATATCCTCTGCCGTTGGCCATGGCCTTGTAATTAGGTATAGGCACCTGATCAGTTTCGATCTTCATAATGTCCTTCTCTAGCGCCTCATAATGCCTCCTGACTTCCTCGGCTGTCTTCCCACTGACCGCTCTGGCTATGTTATGCCACCGGTCTGGTGTATCCTTGTCGTACATGGCCAAAGCGTCCTCGAACTGCTTGTTTTGCTTCGGTGTCCACGAGGAGGACGAGCCACGTGATGAAGACATGGAGCTTGATGCCATCCCTTGTAATAAGTCAGATATATACTAATTAATATTGCCCGAGTCAAAGGAGAAATATTATTAGTTATGAGTGTGTTGGTTATAACATGATTTTGCAACACAAAGTCTTTATATACTGAAGAAAAGGTGATTGCAGCAAAGCAAGTTGACGAATATTATTCATCTTTTGAGGGTGGGGGCATGGAAAAGAATATGTGATTCTTGTGCTTAAAAGGGTCACAAACAACTAGGAAGACTGTAAGAAGAAGAAGAGACGACATTAAAGGTTTCGATGAACTGTTGAAAAGTCCATTTCTTGTCGTTCTTACAAGATATCATGGTCATGAAGCAAGTGGATTAGATAGAGAATTCTAACCAGCTGGTGGGATTAGATCCCCCCAATCCCAAGTCCCTACTAGTTAAGATAGATGCGCCAACATCACCAAATCATACCCTCAAAAATAAATAAATACATGACATAGATATTCTTTGGTAATAATTAAAAACTTTAATTTGACTTACTATATCATATACTTTTTATTGCATCTGATTGACAATACGAAGTTGCACGTTCGACAAGTTGCAATTTTGTTTACTGCTCTATATTCTCCCTGAATTAATAAGGTAGATAAAAATCTTATCTTCAATTCATTCCTTTGATTTACTACTGTTATTAAGTACCATATACTTTTCATTTGTTAGTGCAAATTTTACTAGAAAGTTGTAAAACAATGGACTGAAAAGATCGAAACATATTAACCCGTTTCCGTTTATCTTTGCTTTGTTTTCTTGAAGTTTATCCATGAGTTTTTTGGTTGTATATATATATATAGCATATATATGATGATCAGTCAGAGTTTTGGAAATGGTGATTTTATCCTGTTCTGAGCAAGGTTCCAAAGGGGTGTTGATATCTCTGTTGTTGGCTCTGCCCATGTAATTGTGTGTCTTTGTCCGTAAATTAGCAAAGGAGATGCATATGTATCGACCGTTATCTTCTTCATTCTTTTAGGATATCTCTTGTGTCGGTTTTGTACAGCATAAGCAGATCATAACAGCAGCTGTTGTTACTTGAGGGTGATCGATATATATATATATGATATGCTGCTATACTAACAAGAACACAGTTTGATTTTATATTATCATTTTCGCATTTGCATCTCAGTTTTCTATTCAGCCCTTTACTTTTTAACATTTCATGGTACTGGAGAATGGGATTTGTAGTTTTAAGTGTGGATGACTTTGGTCTTTCGTATATAAATCAGGAATAATTGCACTGTTCTCTCCTCAAATTTGATGTAATATACATATACCCTAACTAATTTACATATGAAATGATTAGCCACTTGCTTGGAATCAACTAATCAGTATATATATATATCACTATGTCGCACAGTCTTTCCATTGAAGTAGAATTGATTCCTAAAATCGTACTAAATCTTCCCCTTCATCAGCATTGCTTTTCTATATATATATATATGTATATATAATAATGCATACAACATGACCACATTGATTCCCACTTCTCATTCATAAATTCTGACCCTTAACTACACCTAATCGAAAAATTCTTACTCAGTCCGATCAAATTAAATTAATTAATCATTCAGTAATTGTGATACACTTGATTGGTCACTTTTCTTGAATTGTATACCAATCACATTGCAAATGTCTTACACTTGTCATATAATTAGTTCAGATCCGATCAAATTTGATCAGAATTAGAATTTAACGAATACATGTGCATCCACTTCATTTAAAACCACACAAATACTGTGATTGCCGTCTTCTCAAAAAACTGTTTAAACCCACGAAATTAGATGTCCTTATTAGGACAATATGAACTAATAATAGTTCCCCCTATTTGGTTTTACCTTTTATCATGGCATATGGTGCAAAAAGGTTGCACTAAAAATAGATGCTACAATTACTACATTGAAAATGTGAATCTGCTACATCCTTGAGATGATACCTTCCATGTGCAGGTGGAGGCGGAGGGCCCTTCTTGTTAAGTAATATTCAGGTCTACATGCTATATATGCTGCTCCGCGAATCTGTATCAAAATAGGGCAACCCTTTCATAGCTCAGAAGTTTTATCATTTATTTTTCGGGTTTAATACGACTTACTTCCTTGTGATACTGTAAGCGAACAAATTATCCTCTTATGAAGATACAATAGCAATTTACGCCTATATTTTTCAAAATGAAACAATATACTTCCTTAGGTAGGGAGGTAAATTACTTCATTTTAAAAAACACAAAGGGATAAATTGTAGTATTTTCCACCTCTTTGATTCAAACTTATGCAAATACTCCAAACCCCTTAAACCTAAAGTCTTAGAAATTGGGTGAAAAGGGAATTAAAATTCTCTCCTTTATCTTTCTTTTTTTTCTTTTTTGGGAGGTCGATTTGCTTGATCTGAGTAGCCCAGGACTTAGGCCTTTGATTAAATATGAGCACGTATTTTTTAGAGTGTATGCATGGCCAAAACCTGTAAAAAATCCCACTCATTAAATGTTAAAAATACGGAGAAAATTGTAAAAGAGAGCTAAAATTATGTAAATGGACTCATCCACCAATAATGATCATAACTCTATTGGAAGACCTAAAAGGTACCCGAGTATTTGAAGGAGCTCTGGCGGTAAAGTGATCATATAGGCTCCGTAGACATAATTAGATAACTCTATATTACTCGAAACAATGTTAGAATTGCATGTGATAAAAAATCAAAAAACATAAATAATACAAATTAATCTAACCCTCGCAAAAAAGAGTCAAAGACAATGACATGGCATGGCATGGCAACATGTGAGGAAGTAGGGGAAGTCTTATTTCCATGTTAATGGTCCAATCATGCATAAGAAAGGTTGGGGACCAAAAATTTGGAAGAATCTTTGAATAAAGTATCAAAATAGACATATGAGAATAGATTTCCAAATAGCTGAATCAGCATGGAAAAGGAGGAATTAATAGGTGATCCTTTTGAGATGAAATGTTCCAAAAGATAAGGAGATAGACATATGAGGTGTATGAAATATGCTCAGCAGATTTGACACTAGCTTATTATCATTCCATATATACTTGAGCCCCCAATTAGTTACAAATTATGCACAAATTGGAATATATATGTATATATATGCTCCAACTTTCTTTTCACATTTTAATGTCTAGTTGTGGTTGTTCCCATGAGAAGTAAAAGTGTCTTTTCGTTTTATAATATTCCTTCCGTCAGCAATTTTCTGGCTTTATTTTGATTCCTCCCATATTTTAGATAAGATTTTAAAAAGAAAAAAAAAGAAAAAATACGAACCCAACTCAACAATCGAGTAAAACACCCCTTCATTTTGACATGTGGATTCATACAAGTATGGACACTTGGCTCTTATAAATACTTCAGACAATTTAGGATTAATGAGGTAGATCTATATTTTCTAAGTGTCCATATTTTTGCTCTAACTTTTTGAACTCACACCTAAATTGAGTTAAGCATCGATAGATCTTAATTATGTGCTCATTTCCTCAAGTTCTCAACTCTTAGCGTAGGAGTTTCACCATCCTCGGAAGTCGGTTGAATCTCGAGGCATATCAGTACTTAAACACTAAAACTATGTTTGGATTAATGTTTTGGATGTTTTTGTTTTGGTGTTTTGGAGATAGAGAGAGAAAAATAGAGATAAGTAAGCATGTGTTTTGAGATAGATGATATGTTTGGATTTGTGTTTTGATATAATATAAAATAATGTAAAAATAAGTGGTGTAGGTTTGATGTTGGGATTTGGGAGACATGAGTTACTGTTCATTGTCAAATCATATCTTTTAATATATATTTAGTAATATATATGTGTATGTATATATAGTATTTTATTTGTTAGTGAAATATAATATATATATTTATGTTAAGAGAAGAATAAAAAAAAAATTAAATTACAATTGCACACCTAGTGAAGGTGTGCAAAACACAAAAACAAACAAGGTTTTGTGTTTTGGCCCATCTCTAAAAAGGGCCAAAACACAAAACCAAACATTGTGTAAGGGCTCCTTCACTTTTCAGGAGTTGATTAGGTTAGGATATTTAAGTTGTTACTGAGATTTTGCATAGGGAGTAAGTACTCCTCGTTTATTGCTCATAAATTTGTCCATGTAATTTGAGATTTTGAACTTAGTATACGAGTAGGTGGTCTGTTAAACCCTCTATCTAGGCACAAACAGCTTATAAAAAGAAAATTTAAATTATGAGTGAAATTATGATTACCCATATTTGAATATATAATGTTATGTTTACATCGATATGATAACGGTCGTAATAAGTTATGATTTTGTTATCTTTGGTTTACTCTATAGCATGCCCAATACGTCTCCCCCAATCTGCTGTAGCTTCCTTATTCATGTCGTCTTCTTGAACACTTTTAGCAATTTCACTTGGGTGAAGCTTTTTGGAGATGCTACCCATCCGACCTCCACACCCACAGTGCCGTTGTATTTCCTGTCCTAAAAGTTCGCCTTGTTGTCTTGGTAAGTTCAAGTACACTTGGCTCTAAGTGTACTTGTGAGGATTAATTGCAAAAGGATGATTACATATGTAATTACCACAAATGTTGAAAATAATTGGAATAAGGTGCTGCATTTGAAACCAAGGGAAGTTCGTCCCTTAGGAACACCCCAATGATTGCAGGCTCAATATTTTATTGAATAGATATTAAGTTCAAAATCCATTGAGAACATTTGTGAATGGATAAATAAAACGACCGGGAGTTAAATCTCCTTCACCTACTATGGTAGGAACTTTGGTATTCAAAATAATGAGAAAATAATTTAGTCAAAAAATCTCGTACTACAAAAATTTTCATGGGTATTCAGAATTAAAAAATAAATTGAACTGTTGAAAGGTCAAAATGAGTATAAAATTTAATACAAATGCAATTGGCCATTGGGAATTGATACATAACAACAAGCCCAAGGCGTGGACCACAAATTTGCATAATCCAAATCGGTGACGGGTCATTTATGTTAGTAATGAGTTGAGGTCTTTCGGAGTAAATAAAATATAATCCATAATTAAATTAGATATCGGACTTAATACCAAAAACCCAAAAATAAATTGATCCTAATAAATCAGATAATCATGCAATAATTCATCCATTTGAGTACAACAAGTGTAGAACTTGTGCCCCTGGTCAAAGATATCAGGTACAACATTTAGCATTACTTAATATATGAATGGCCACTGAAAACCCCAAAATGTGGGTAACAATTCTTACATGGACATCAAAAGCCCAATTTATCTGAATTACGACAGTTTTCAAGAATGTTACTAATTGAGTGTGACAATCGAGCTCAAATCGCCATCCCCAAACTTAGTAGGGGTGAAGCAAAATTGGCATGGACAAGAATGGTACTTAAAAATCGGGGTCCTGTTTTCAGACAGAAGCAATGTTGCTCTTGCCTGTTCCATGGAAGCGTAGACACCAAGGGTATGTTCCATTTCCGCCAATCAAGTTCGGGCCAAAGCCCATACCCACTCCCATTATTCTTTCTAACTTGAAAATCCATCATCATCAAAAGACCCATCTCTCCTCCAATGAGGATTCAGTTACAAAAATCAAACCCACAACGTCATCTCCCACGTACGTAAATCATAACTCCGACAATCCAGGGTTTTGAATGAAACAAAACAGCAGTTACGTACCACATTGTTTTATTTTTCAAACATCTCTTACTTATGTTTCAATTCACCTACATACTTCCCTGCCTCCTCCTTACAACAAAATGGCCTGCATTTCCTCACTCTACAAGGGAGACGTCGTGGCCTGTTCTTCCTCTTTGATCATCGCAAGAAACTAAAAAAAGCCCTTTAATTATTTCATATTTCCACGCCTATAAATATATGTGGTCCGAATACAACACAATTATATGCTTAATTTGGTCATGAATTGAAGCTCTTCCGTTGCAATGGTACTAGGTTGTGGTATTGTTATCTCGGTCATTCTACTAGCTTCCGTTCTGGCTGCAGATAGCGATGCAGATCCATCGACAGCCATTCTTATAGAGGTTGATCAATCGGGCAATGGGGACTACAGAAAAATTCAAGATGCGATCGATTCCGTGCCGTCGAATAATTCAGACCACATTTTCATTTTGGTGAAGCCTGGAGTTTACGAGGAAAAGATTGTGGTTCCGGCGGACAAGCCCTTCATAACACTGAGTGGCACTGAGGCTACTAAAACTATTATCACTTGGAGTGACAGTGGGGAAATTTTTGAGTCTCCGACATTTTCAGTTCTGGCTTCTGATTTCATGGCCCGTTATCTCACAATTCAGGTAGAAGTAATGTCTAATTGTATTTTTAATCCTATAATTATAAGTATCTGACACTTTGATCCTGTGATTTGTTAGAATTGTAAAACGATCCTTTTCCTATTCTAATTTTGCAATTTTAGAATAAATTTTATCGAAATATTGTTCAATGTTGACTGTAATTATGACGTCACTTCCAAGCTAATTTTGAAAATTGTGGTCAATTTTGTCTAAAATCTTAAATTAAAAAATGTGAATAATTATTTTACAACTCTAATAAATTATAGAATTAAAATGTGAAAGAGATATAATTAAAGAATGAAAAATACAATTAAACCTAAATTGTGTTTCTTGGTTTAATATTCCAATATATTGTAAATTAATTACATAATAATATTGGTACGTAGAATAATTATGGAGCGGGAGCGAAAGCGGTAGCGTTGAGGGTTTCAGGTGATAGGGCAGCATTCATGAACTGTAGGATTTTGTCGCATCAAGACACCTTGCTCGATGACAAGGGTAGGCATTACTACTCCAATTGCTACGTCGAAGGAGACACTGATTTCATTTTTGGGAACGGAGCCTCAATATTTCAGGTCTAACTCACAGACCCTTTTTCTCTTTCTTGAATTTATAAGAATAAAAATAAAATAAAATAATTTCCAACTCGATATGATTTTTCAAGAAATTTAGTAATATATTGATGAAGGTATGGTAGTGCAGAAGTGCCATTTGCATTCTCTGGCACGAGGGATGGGGGCGATAACGGCGCAGCGGAGGCAGAGGGCGGAGGAGGAGACGGGGTTCACGTTTGTGAAGTGCAAGATAACGGGCGTGAAGAGTGCTGTGCTGGGGAGGCCGTGGGGGAAGTATTCTCGGGTGGTTTTCGCGCTAACATACATGTCGAAGGTGGTAGTTCCAGAGGGATGGGATGATTGGGGTGAGTCCTCCAAGCAAAGGTACTACTACAGGACTGCATATTACGGGGAGTACAAATGCTACGGAGCAGGTGCAAGCACCTCCAAGAGAGTGAAGTGGTCGCGCAGTCTCTCCAGCCAAGAGGCTGCGCCCTTCCTGAGAGAGGACATGATTGGTGGCTCGTCTTGGATTAGATCTGTGCCCTCACATTTTCGTAGAATCTCCGGCGCTCAGGGCCCTAAACGAAATTCATGAACAAAAAATTTTCCTCCATGCTGTAAATTGTAATTGTGTGCAAATTAATTAGTTGCTTCCCCCCGTCAAAAAAAAATCAAAACAAATAGTTGCTTTCCATGGAATTTGGGTTGATTTCTTGTACAAATTACGTGCCGGATTTTGAGGAGTAATCAGTGTACGCTGCGCCAGGTAATTTTTTATGTGCACCAAATTTATAATATTGTTTTTGTGGAATAAGTAATTAAACTAACACGTTTTTTTTGTATATAAATTGAGGGTAAAAAATAATGTAAATTATGTTATTTTGTTACAATATAAATTTTATTTACCGATATGATATAATTTATAAGAATAATATCACTTTTCTTCCATAAAATTCACTGCAATTAAATTTAGATTTTTTGCAATTTGAAAAATTATAATTAATATCCCTTGAGATTTATTTTCATCTAATAAAATATGGATGCTTGCAGCAGCCCAACCCACACTCTAACCAAGCAGCTCAAGAAGCCCAGAAAAGAAGATGGCGGCCCAAGACCTCCCACACCACAGACCATAGTTAAGGCCCAATAAATCGTTCGGCTCAAAGGGCCTATACACGTGACAGCTTACACTCCAATATGGTGCTTAGTCGACCTAGGTAACAACAGCCACCTCTCTAACTACATCAAATCAAGGAAGCCCTCGCCCCTCATGAGCAAGGAAGGACTCTTCACACGCATGGGGTCTCCCAAGATGAAAAAGACTTTTGCTATAGCACATCCACCCGCAGATAAGGAAGATTTATCCCCTACCCAACCAACTTCCACGAGTTTCTCTGGAATAAGCCAAGACACCCTGTAGGAAAGGGCATTTCTTCTATAATTACAGGTTCAAACAGTCCATGCGAGGGACGACTCTCTCTCTCTAAGCAAATTCTAAGAATTCTACAAGCATCAAACTATGTGTTTCTTGCATTTTTTTCAATCTTCTTCGTGATATCTCAATATCATTCAAATTTAATTGCTTTTTGACTTTATTTTATCACAAATCCAATACTAATTTGGGCGCCCGAGTATTAACGTCTTTTTTGCATGTCCTCTCCCTGAAGCTCTCATATGTTCAGCCCATGTTTCAAATAATAATCCATATTTATTGGACCCGTGTAGTTTGCACGTATCGATCAATATTTATTTTCATCTAACAAATAAATTATTTATTATAAATAAATTTAATTATATTCTTAAAAGAACCATATATCAATTATACATTAATGTACACTAGAATATAATAGAAGTTTCTGGTTTTAAAATCAAAGATGTTAATATTAGTAGGTATTTACCAATTCTGGAAAAACTGAATCAGGTCAATTATCATTTGTATTTGTATGCTAGCTAGTAATGTGACTCGCCTCAGTCCTCACTCACGCCTATTACTTCCAGATAATACATGAGTATAGAAAGCAAACAAAAATTCATTGACGAGGTTGTCCTAAAACTTGTAGACCTAACGAATCAAATCATGTTAGACAGCAAGCTGCATAGATCATCATAAATGTCATCCTTATCACGGACAATAAAAACAAAAAGTTTGAGATTATGATCAAATGATGCTGACGTCTAATAGTTCTACTGATGTGTATATATATGTGTTATTACAGATTAATATATGTGAATTATATATATATGTATATATATTAAAATAACTTACCCTAAATCTATGGGCTGCTAGAGAAGTCTTTCAGTCCCAATATCCCATGTCCGGATCCTGACTAGCATCCAAAGTCCATGGTTTATCTAATTTTAGTACTAAAATATTTAGTAGTTGTCCAGTTGAAGATAAGATCAAGACGGAAAATGATGTGATGGCACCACACCCCCACCAACCACTAACCTTTTAACTCTATCTCTAAAAATCATCTGTTTCATGTCTATAAGAAGAACACATTGCATTGCAACCACTTGGATGAAATTAAGTTGTGAAACAAAGCTGTTTTGGTTGTTTGTCTGTACATTGAGAGAGAGTGTGTATTAATTAGGAGCAGGCGATGGGTTCTCTTATGGCAGGTTGGGACTCTCCTGTCCCACACCCTAATCTTGGTTAGTATTTCTTTGTCTTAATTTTATTCATTCATCTAATTATTTGAATATATATATTATAAATATATGGGAGGTTTTAATTAACATTTGGTGGGTTTTAATTCAGAAAAATATAGAAGGACTAAATCATTGACAAAGGAAGAAATTGAAGCGTTTTGGAAGTCCAAGAAGCTGAAAGAGGAGGAGCACTTGAGGGATATTTCTCTTCTCTCCCCTCGCACCCCCCAGGTTTCCTTTTTTTTCTCCAAAAAACAAAAAGAAAAAATAATATAATATATGTAATAATATTATTTTGAAAATTAAAATATTAAACTAAAATTTGTTTGTTGTACAGAAAAGTGTATTTGAGGAAGGTGGTACAAAAATTAGAAGAAAGGAGGAGGGAGCTACTACTGCTGACCCACTACTGTCCACAACAGAGACGGATCTCTTAGAGACGGAACCTGATAAAAATCTTGAAAAACTAATACAAAAGAATGGCTGGTACGGGTTGATACGTTCACCGTATATATACACTCACCCTAGATACCTACTTTCATTTTCAAATTATACACATAATTTTATTTTTCTTTTTTATCTATTTTATGATTATTTGTGGTGTTTGGATGCAGGTGGATCAGTAGTAACTGGGCGTTTCTGAACGAACCTCCGGTGATTGCAACGGAAGGGACCCGGCAGAAGTACGCTTCCCAGTTTCACGTCGGGAATATGGCCGGTTCAGGCCGGACCGGAATCAACGCTTGAGTCTACTTTTGAGTTTATATATGACTTGATAATGTATGTAAATATGGTTTGTGTTTTGGTCTTTTCGGACATTTCCTTCCCACTCTTTTTCTGGTGTGCTGGCTTGTCTGTACATAGCCTGTAATATTCATTTAAGCAACAATGTCATTGCGGAGTTACCAAATTAATTCTTTGTTTCTTTAAGAAAATTATTACTTACGTTTTCATTTAAATTATATTAAGGTTTTTTTACACAAAAATTAACACCCTATACGACTTATTGTTAGCATCAATGTCTGATTCTTTTTTTTAACAGAAAATTACATATGTCAACCAAATAGTAAAAATTGTTATAAATAATGTTCAGGAGGTATATATGTAAGTTTTAAAAAATATAAATGATTTTTATAATTATGTTAATATTTTTTTAATACATGTATATTTATTTTTCTTAATTTTTTTAATACATGTATATTTTCTTTTCTTAAAAGTTAAAATAATTTATATGAATATACTGTAAATTATGGAGCGTCGCATGTCCCATAAAATCAGACATTCTTGTACAAATGTAATCTTATGTCGGTGGCCAAAAAGATTTAATAAAGTTTTAGGCATAAGTTATGAATAACTACACGCACAAGATTTTTTTATATTGTTGATTGTCGATGAATGTATTAAATGATTTCTACATTTTAAAAAATTATAGGTGCGTAATTATTATTTTTTAATTTAATAATTTTCAAAATTTCATTATGTAATTTAATTTGAATTTACCACTTTTATAGTGTTCGTAAGAATCTATATTCTTTATCCATGCTTAAAAAGAGAATAGACAGGTGATTAAGACGTAAAAGTTGAATATTTCAAAGTAATAGTTATAAGTAGAAATATTGATATAATAAAAAAGTTGGTGTATTAATAGTTTACATGTGAAATTATCTAATTATCTTCATAGGTGGGTGAATTTTGCCGTTAGGGATTGGGTATTTTTTTAAATATGCAAAAAGTAATTAAAATAAAAATTAAACTTATTTACCAAAAAAAAGACTCTGATTTAACTTATTTTAAAGTAAAAAATAAATAACCCTAATTTCATCAAGCAAGAACACTGAACAGAAAATGTATTCTTAAAAGACTGGAGTTGTCTGTAAATTATAGTAACTTTGTGATCCGAACTGAAGGCAGACAGAAAGAGATCGAAAATTCACAAATTTGCCCCTCCAAGTCCAGAGCCGCCCCCCGCCCTAGTCACTGTGAACTCCATTCCATCACTCCACAAACGCAGCTGAAAAACCCATCAAGCCTCTTTGGATATCGGAGATCCTTCCCACAAGAACAAATCAAGATTGAAATTTGAGTTGAATGGGGAGCTTAGGGAGAGCAGTGTACACGTTAGGACTTTGGGTTCGGGAAACGGGTCAGGCCATGGATCGCCTCGGGTGCCGCCTCCAAGGAAATTATTATTTTCAAGAACAACGTGAGTCCTTCTTGATTTAATTCTCTTTTATTATTCAACTCTCAACCCACATTTGTTCTCTTCTTTTTAGTCTCTTATCTGTTTGCCAATTTTCCACTGTTTTAAGGATTTGTTGGTTTTGAGATGCAGAGATTGTTTGCCATAGTTTTAGTTCTTCTAGAATTTGGAGAAACTGGGTTTGATAATTCTTATCTTTTTTTGAGGGAGGGGGTGATATGGGGAGTGCATATGCAGGGAAAGGAAACATTTTTCGGTGACGAAGGAGAAATGTTGTAGACTAGAAGGGGGAATTGTGGAGATAGGTTTCGGAGCTCTTGAAATTACTGACTCATCTCATCCATGAATTCGTTCTGTCTGTGTTTTTGACAAACTAGTAAAAGTTGTATGATTGTTTGAGCGTATTTAAGTATGAAAACTGCTTTAACACAGTTGATAAAGATTCATATCTGTTATAGACCTACGGTACTTTCTCTCAAGAACCCCCATTCTTCTTGCATTTATCTTTATTCCATTCCATTTCAGTGTCTAGGCATCGAACGCTGATGAACCTCTTCGATAAATCACCGGTTGTCGATAGGGATGCTTTTGTTGCCCCAAGCGCCTCTCTCATTGGGGATGTTCAGGTGGGACAAGGATCATCCATATGGTATGGGTGCGTCCTCCGAGGTAGGTGCTTAATTCACAAGTATGTATTATTTTAGTCTAGTTGAATCTTTCTTCCCAAATTGATCTTGGAAATGTTTTGCAAATGGACTTTTTCTAATCTGAAGTTGGACATTTTGTAATTTTTGTCGCATGTTATGTAAATCATGGAGTGTTTGGCCCCTGTACACCCAGCATCCTATTCTCATTATTTATGAAATTAGTACATCGAGATTGATTGAAGCAGTAACCTTTTTCTGCAGCCTTCACTACTTATCTTGTCAATTCAGCCTTTTATCCTTCCTTTGCCAATAAAACTTCGGGTAATCTAACTACACTCTGAAAATTTTAGGAAATTAGTAGACTTGCCAAGATATTTAACAACTGACTGTAACCACAGTCCAGATGTTCAGACCAAAAATGTTACAGGTCAAAAAATTAGTTAGACAACCAAAGAAGAACTAATTTGTTGTCTTTCGCATTGTAATTTGTTTAATGTACCTCTTTTGTGGACACAGGTGATGTGAATAGTATCAGTGTTGGGTCTGGAACTAATATACAAGACAACTCCCTTGTGCATGTAGCAAAATCTAATCTAAGCGGGAAGGTGCTACCAACTATTATTGGAGATAATGTCACTATTGGTTAGTGATCTTTATAGCTCTTCATTTCGTATGTCTTATATGTTTCCATATAAGACAGTGATAGCTCCATATTTTACTCTTTTAGATTTCAACCTATACTAACCGAAATTGAAAATGCAGGACATAGTGCAGTTATACATGGCTGCACAATTGAGGATGAGGCTTTTGTTGGTATGGGAGCCACCCTACTTGATGGTGTAGTTGTGGAGAGGAATGCCATGGTTGCTGCAGGAGCCCTGGTGAGACAGAATACTAGAATCCCTTTTGGGGAGGTATGCTTTCATTGCCTTTCCCAAACATGGAAACGCCTCCAAGATTGAAACAAATTTAAATTGTAGTATTTGTTTCGCGAGCAAAGATTTTCTTTATTACTCTTGGAAATGGGTCCGATAGATTTTCTTTCTTTCAAGTCTTTCTCTCTTTCCATACACATAAAATATAACTAAAAACATGTGCTTGTGCATAGTAGATCCCTCTTCTATGTTTTCCTTCTTATTTTCTCCTTTTATCTTCTATTGGTAAAACAGCACTATATACAAAATATGATACTGCAGTAAGAGTTGACTAGCCACAATTCTTCGTTAATCAATTATATCGACTAGATTTTAATTCTTGAGTGCAATTTCGTCCATTTTAATTCTCAAGGTACTATTAGGTGTGACCAAAATCTATATCATTGTGTCTCAGGTGTGGGCAGGTAACCCTGCCAAGTTCCTCAGAAAGCTTACTGATGAAGAAATTGCCTTCATCTCCCAATCTGCGACCAATTATATTAACCTTGCAAAGGTCCACGCTGCTGAAAATGCCAAATCTTTTGACGAAATCGAATTTGAAAAGGTGCTGCGCAAGAAATTTGCCCGCCGTGATGAGGAGTACGATTCAATGCTGGGTGTACATCGTGAAACTCCACCAGAACTGGTTCTTCCAGATAACATCTTACCAAATAAAGCCCAGAAGGCTGTTCAATAAGAGCTTCAACTTGCAGTCCATTTGCCTTCAGTTTTTCCTCTCTTGAAATCTCACACCAAGAGGAATAGATGTGCGTGGTTTTTATAGTAAGCACTTCATTGCCTAAAAATAAAACTGCAAGTTTTGTTTGGGTGCATTAACTCAATCAGGGTACTTACATTCAAAGAATATGCAATGAAAATGTATTCCTTTCCTTGTATTTGAGATCCCTGTTTGCAATGCAATGAATTTCTTTGATCATAATTTACCATGATAATCGGTGACATTCCATTGAATTGATCTTTCTTCTTATCTTTTCCAAGGTCTTCTTCCTCACTTTGATGCAAATCTCAGCAGCAACTGCCAATACTCTATTGTAAAATCAGTGGAACTGTTGAGCTTCATCTGACTAAGCTCAGATCAATTGAATAGCACTATTTAGCTTTCCTGGATACAAAAATGTAAAAGTTTCGGTTCCACCAAATCAACTTAACTCTTCAAGTAGAGAATTATTATTTGTAAGTCATTCTTCTTGCATTATTGTTGGTGGGAATCTCTAAAAGCAACGTATGATTAGCTGGTCGGACATTGAAAAGGCAAAGATCTACAGGATGAGCCAATCCCGTGAATTCAGCTGAGATGATTATAAAGAAGACGGAAACAGCGTCCCTCACTCATCTTCATGCCAATTTCTGTCGAATGATTGGGGTCTCTTTATCTGTTTGTTTTTGTTGGATTCTTGTCCATTCTTTGTATTCTCGGATCTTTTTATGTGGAATATGCAAGAAAGTTAGCATTATCTTGTTGCTGCATCATTGCCCACTTGCAAACCTAATTCAAACATGTAAACAGTTAAAAAAGTTCAAACAAATTTATTATCTGATTTTCATGAAGATTATATAACAAAGTTGCATACTAATTCTGGTTACCTGTCTCTTTTTAAACGGTTTCTTGGAAGATTATGAAACTCTTTCTACATGTTTTGAAAGCAAAATTAGATTAACAAAATATTGACTAGATTTATATATTCCTCTAATTTAAAAGAATATATGATATTTTAGAGCGGAATCTAAAATTTGTGGGCCAAAAACTTATAGAACCCTATAACAAAATAGAAATATTTGTGTATCAGATATTCAGATGTTGAGGAGTGTCTGTCTATAAATACAAAGATAAAACAGAGCATGGAAGGGGAGGAGTGGAAAGTGGCGGCACTGCATTAGAGCGGGCAATCCTCTTTCAAGAACTCAAGAATCCCACAACACAAATGGGTATTGAAATTCAGCCCAAAATCAACAATAGAGAAAATGATTCAACTGCTGTTGTTGCTGCTGCTGCACCTGTGATACTTGGCCTACAGCCCTCTGCCCTGGTGGACCACGCGGCTAGAGTCGATCGGTCCCTCCTCTCCCGAATCCCTGGCGA
>NC_026147.1:22585780-22616964 GCF_000512975.1 Sesamum indicum
TATTTTGTATTTTGTTTGAGTTCTGTCAGTGTTTTGATGAATTTTGTGGGTTTCTGACGGAGATTATGGGTGCCCATTTGGATTTTGGATGCAAATGTTGGCATGGCTTTTGCTTTCGGTTTCCTGTGTGTTCCTTGAGCTTCAGTTCAGATTATGATGAAGTTGGAATCTTTTTGGTGAAATTGTTATGGATGTGAACGCAATTCTTATATGCTACGTTTGATGTTTATACAATTCAGTGAAAAGGATAAATTTTTATTCTCAAGAGCGTTTGTAATCCAGTAGTTTATTCATGTAATCACTTGGATTCTGGTTATGTCATAGAATATTCATTTTTTCTTAATGTCTATGGTGAATAAATTTGTGCATTTGGCGGATAAAATATTGTCATATATGTCATTTCTTGTCTGATATTATGTATGTTAGATGCCTCTCATCAGTTGCATGATCATATTGAGGGGAATACTTCTTGGTTTGCTGATTGCTGTAAGGACTGCACTCTTTTAGGTTGTTTCTCGATGTTCAATAATAATTGTTGAAATCTATTGATTTATGCTTTTGGCTGTGCTAGGTTGATGTTGAAGAGCTGAATCTAATCTTGAATGAGGTTAATACCCATGTTATTGCTTCTCCGGAGACTACATCTTCATTGAAAACCAATGCAGGGGGAAGTGTTGCTAATACTATTAGAGGCCTCGCTGCCGGCTTTGGGGTTACTTGTGGTATAATTGGGGCATGTGGGGATGATGATCAAGGATGCTTGTTCGTAGACAATATGAGTTCTTACAAAGTTAACCTCTCAAGATTGAGGTTGAAAAGTGGGCCCACCGCACAGGTGATTCTGCCTCTACAAATGCAATTCCCTTGTACAATGAAATTTGTAGGTTAATGATAATATGTATTAGGACATGATTTCTGAAATATGCAATGCAGTGTGTTTGCTTAGTTGATGAATTGGGGAATCGTACAATGCGACCATGTCTCTCTGGTGCTGTAAAAGTTCAGGTATATTTGCCTTGATCTAGTCTGCTAGTGTTGAAGCACTAAGAGAAATTCTTGACATGTTGGTTAAGACAAGCAAATGTATTCTCAAGATGTTATCCTTTACAGGCAGATGAATTGACTACAGCAGATTTGCAAGGTTCCAAGGTGAGACATCTCTGACAGTTCTTGTTCTTTTTCGGTTATGCTGTTCGTTTCTCCCAATTTGGAAAGAGAAAAACCGAAAGGAAGGTTGGATTGTCCCTGCAGCTACAGATATTCAATTCTTGAATCTGAATTGTGATGTAATTAATGCTGCCTGACTCTTGGATATTTTGTAAATGAAATCGCAAAATGTGTTTTTGGATGTTAGGTTTCATCAAGCTACTAGCTTCTTTTTGATACACTCTGTACATGTAAGTTAATCCATTTGTAATTGTACAGTGGTTAGTGCTGAGATACGCAATATTCAATATAGAAATCATTCAGGCAGCCATTACACTTGCCAAGCAAGAGGGAGTTTCTGTTTCGCTTGATCTGGCCAGTTTTGAGGTAATACCTGGGCAACCTTGAAATTTTTGAACTTTTTACTTAAAAGAGAGAAGTTGGGATTGAGTTTCTCTAAGATGTGAGTAATTGGTAACAAGAATTGGAGCTGCTCCCTGAGCATACTTGGAATTTTTTATGTAATATTCTTTGGCAGATGGTAAGGGAGTTTAGGTTCCCACTTCTACAGTTACTGGAGTCCGGGTGTGTAGACCTTTGCTTTGCCAATGAGGATGAAGCGGCAGAACTTCTGGGGTAATAATCCAGATGAGAATCTTCGGCTACATTCTTCTGAGGTTGGATTGCGAAATTTAGGCAATTCCTTATTAGCTGTTGCTAATTAATTTCAGGGGTGAAGACAAAGCAGATTCGGAGTCAGCTCTTGAATTTCTGGCCAACCACTGCCAGTGGGCTGTGGTGACATTAGGCTCAAAGGGCTGCATCGCGAAACACGGAAAGGAGGTATGTTCTATGTGCTGTATCTTCCATTTGGCGTTTTAGTTCCATTATTAACCACCAAAGAGAAAAGAAGAAGCATCAAAAGAACATTAATACACAAGGACAATGAATAATGTCAGCAAAACCTAAATCGTCAAGCGAAATCTCTGCCAATGTATATATACAAAGTACAAACTCATTATCATGACAATTATGCAATCAACTTCCATGATCAAGAAATATTTGATAAATTTGACTTAACAATGAGACGTTATGAATTGTATTTCTAGGTTGTCCGTGTCCCTGCAATTGGGGAGGCAGTAGCCCTTGATGCCACTGGTGCTGGGGATCTCTTTGCTAGTGGGTTTTTGTATGGACTCGTGAATGGACTGTCACTGGAGGACTGCTGCAGGATCGGCTCTTGCAGTGGTGGGTCTGTCATCCGTTCTCTTGGTGGCGAGGTGACTCCAGAGAATTGGCAGTGGATGTACAAACAAATGCAGATAAAGGGACTTGAAATTCCTGAACCCCAATATGGTGATAGAGATTACAGGTCATCGTGGCGTTAATAGAGCCATGGAGGTTATTATGACCAAGTTTATGCGAGAAGGCTATTTGGAGTTCCATTCTGGGGCAGATTCTATTACAACTGCCGTCTTCAACCTTGGCAAACAATCTACGAAGCTGAGAATTCAATAATTAGACTTACAATTTTGAATGTCTTGTGATTCTCTAACTTACCATATCTTTTCATCAGCAATTACCAGTTTATGGGCCCCAAGGGCATTTTGGATCACAGATCGACGCAATTCATTTTTTCTTTAAGTTGAAAATGTGGATCCACCAGAGTTATCACTTCGTCTTCATATTACATCCATCGATTGCCAGGAAAACTGGCAACCCCACCTCCTCCCTAGAATAAATGACGTTCAAGGAAACGAAATGCAGAAACAAAGCATTACAGAGTTGCAAGCTAAACTATAATCATCTGCTAATAATATATATATATATATATATATATTTCTCATACTGTTTCTAATGGACGAAGTAAGATGCTTAAAAGGGGCAAACAATCCAACAGAAATACTCTAAAGCCCATGATGCTTGTTCAACTCTATAGAAGATACGCATTATACCTTACTGCAATTTTTGCAAGAGATCCACCAGGCTATAACATACAGAAAGAGGCACAGATATCACTATTACGACCTCAGTATGGAGATTCATCACTTCGTCACAGTACAAATATGAAGCAAGGTACAAGAGGATTAACTCAAATAGTTGCATTGCGCTTCTGTTAATGTCTATCCTGCAGAGGTACACAACAACATGAAAGCATCAAGTTCGACAAGCACTTCTTTCTTGGGGGAGGGAGTTTTACCAACATGACACTTTCACCAAGAAAAGCAACCACACAAGGTAACTTTCATCAGATATCCATTGGAGTAG
Source organism: Sesamum indicum (assembly GCF_000512975.1). Lineage (NCBI taxonomy): Eukaryota > Viridiplantae > Streptophyta > Magnoliopsida > Lamiales > Pedaliaceae > Sesamum > Sesamum indicum. The sequence goes on from NC_026147.1 coordinate 22,589,195, forward strand.
CACCTTGATCAGAAGGGGTTCCCTGATCGGCTGGACCTGGTTCAGCATCACTGCTTTGATCTGGAGTAGCAGCCTCATCAGCAGGTGGCTCTTCACCTACTATCTCAAACTCATCGATCAGAGCCTGCACAGTTTCTTGATCCAGTATATGGAATGCCTCCCCAACTCCCACTATGGCAATTGTGCATATTGAACTCGTCAGTTTTTCTCCCTGTAAGGTTTCCCGCAGTGCAAAAAGGGCGTCCTTGATCAAATCTTCCCTTGCGTCCATGAAACCTTCAAACTTCCGTTCTAAATATGTCTTTGCAGCCTGTGATCGGGATCCAATTGCAAATGCTTGATATTCAAAGTAATTACCGCTAGGACAGTTGTAATAAAGGTGAGCTCCAGATTCATCTAGGCCACCAACAAGCAGGCCAACGCCATAAGGTCGTTTCCAGGAGCGTTGTGTGCAGACCTACATGAGAATAATGAAAAAGGATGATAGTGATTAACAAATTTTAGGTTGGAAAAGAAAGGGGTTTTGCAATTAATACACTGAAGAAGGCAAATACCAGAGCCAAATATGATATTTCAGTGGATATTGGCTTCTCAATTACATGTTTTTCTGATATATTCAAAAGAAACAAGAACTCCTGGTCGGTTCAGACTCCAATCACAATCATAGCAGATCTAAAGCAGAATAACTCGTAGTGGACATTAATACAGAGACAACACCTACTAATACATTCCGCAACAAGTTCCAAGAAATGGAGACAAAACTTGATGGATTTATATATTCATTTTCCCATAATGAAAACATGTTTGATTAGAGATATTATCAGGAAATCTTCTCGGAAAATGTTTTCGAAAAGCAACCCTATTTTTCATGCCCTGCACCCAAGTGCTCAAGGCTTCAAGCCTATGCTCAAAGCCTACATTCAATGTATCAAAATCCTACCACTCATATTTAGAAAATAATCTTTATTTTACATTTGAAAATTCAAATATGTTTTAGTATGAAATGGAAAATTAATCTATCAGACTCAAGAGAATAAACTTTGCAACTAATTCATCCATATACATTTTCATTTCCACAAACTGACCGAGAGAATCTTCTCAAACATTTCAAAAGATATTTCTTAAAATGTAAATGGAAACAAATCCAGACGAAGTGCTTTTCGTTTGTCTTTCCACTTTCTCCTCACACATAGCCTCGTCGGTTAACAAAGAGCTAACAAAATTTCTTTCAATTTCTCAGTTAGTTTACAAACAAGCTCTAAATTCCTGCCAAAAATCCTAAAAGAGGAGGATAAATCTAAATTTTGCACTGACATCCTCACACTAGGCACTCCAACTCTATGACAATATCCCTCAATTCCCACATATGTTAACTTCCTCACTGGACATATATATTGTAGAAACGAAATGTCAGTCTCTATATTGAACTTTGCACAAACAAGAACTTCATTATGGTACCAACAAAAGTTGATCAAATTTCTGAATTCAGGTCCATAGCGAAATTCTCATGCCACTAATTCTCAATTTTAAACCCGAGTTCCTAGTTACACATTTCTCCCAAACCTTCACACGAAAATTCACCAACAAGCATGAGAAATAAAAATGAAAATCAATTGAAGGACCACATAAATACTAAACCTGAGCCTTGTCAGCCAGCTGAACAACAAGCCGGCCGACGGGGAGCGATGACTCATATGTATACGAATAATTAATGCACTCGTTGCGCAGATATCGGGAGAGGACGCGGCCGTCGGCAGTCAGTCCGGCAATGGCGACTCCGATGTGGTCGTCGACCTTGAAGATCTTCTTCTGGTGCGAGGAAAGCTCTGAACTCGCCTTGTTCACACACGCCAACACCACGTGGGTCTTCGATCTCAGGCCTATCGCTGCAGACCCCTGCTTCACCGCCTCCATCGCATACTCCACTTGGAATAGCCGCCCAGCCGGAGACCATGTTGTCACGTCCGTGTCGTATTGGTTTCTGAACATTGCAATATGCCACCGTTTGACTCTCTCTCTCTCTCTCGCTCTGTTTCAGTAGCAGAGGGGTTGGGTTTGGATTTGGTTTTCTTTTTCTTCAAGCCAACACTGAAGAAGGCACACCAAATTTCACCCTTGGGGTTGGGGTTGGGGTTTTGGGTCACTTTGCTTTTAAACTCCTTTCTTTTTTTTTTTTTTTTTTTCATAGGTTAATAACTCTTTTCGGATAATTACATTACCCTCTCTAACATTTAATACAATTACACATAAAATTTTTACAATTTAAAAAATTATATATAATGCTCTTGATATCTATTTTCATCTAATAAATAAATTTATTTATTAACCAAAATATATAAATTTGCTAATATAAACAAAAACGAAATGCATAACAATTCATATTTAGTTTTATTTGACTTTGTTACTAACTTATTACAATTTAAAAACTATTTTCTAACCAAATTATCTCGTATACATCTTCATCATTAATGCATATAAGAAGTACAATTTCATTTCTTATAAGGGTAGTTTGATAAAAATATATATATATAATGGTGAATTTTTTTAATAAATAAATTTATTTATTAGATAGAAAAAAATACCAAAAGTATAAAAATCTACTTATGATTCCATCAAATTTTACAAAAGAATGACATAATTATTTTTTTTTTAAAAAAAAAAAAGGGATGTAGGTTTAAAACTCTTCTGATCTTATTTACACATACCAAAAATAAGATTTTTAATTTTAAATTTGGATCCAGATTAACTTTAATGGGTCATGGGCCGGAGAAGTATAGTATTGAATTCCAAGTTTGTCTTGGGTTTTGAATGGGCTGTGCCTTAAGAACTCATATTACAAATTCGTCTATTTTTTTATCCCTCTTAGTCAAAATAAATTAATAAAGTTTATAATACAAAAAATTAGAGAGTTAAAAGATGTATTTTTCAAGCGATGCACATCACATTTCAGCATGGGGTGTGCCGAGAATAGTATCGAACAAATAAACCTAAAAAAAAAAACTCGTATTCTTTACCAAAAAAAAAAATTGAATTATACATCGATTCAACTAATATATCAATATAACTAAAATTAGTAAGTAAATTATATCAATTTAACAAATAAATTATAATACGATAACTCACATAGATGCGACAAATATCCAAACATTTAATGAGATTCGAACTCATGATTTCAAATTTGTTCACTAAGAATAGAATAAAAAAATAGAGTAAATGATTAGGATAATTACTACAGTTGGGGAGTCAATCATGATTAATTAAATTGGGTGGGTAGAGCTTTTACTCTCCAGGAGTTTGTATTAATCTTTTGCTTGTAATCATTTCATCATCATACGTACGACGTGTCCTGTAAATTGTATTGATGTGGATAGCAATTGATTAGGTTGAGGAGGGATTCATGTGTGAAATTGGTGGTGGGTGGGGGATTGGGAGAGCAAATCGTTACCCCTTTTGCTCCCATTTTGTTATTCATTTTGACTTCACCTCAATTTTTATACAACAGATGAAAAATTAAACATATTGTACCAAAATTGTCAGTTAGTCGTTCACAAATAGCTAATTGAACAATGATTAGACGTGTTTTGAAACAATTCTTGCATTTAATGAATAATGACCCTACATGGTGGGTGGGGAGCTCTCTTCAACCCTAACTAAACAGATTTTTTTTTATTATTATTATTTAGGGATGACAATCAGATCGATTGAATAGAATTTCGGTATTTCAAATTCAATTTGGACAGGGTCGATTTGGGTTTGAAAATAAATTTTTATTTTGTGAATTTGGTAGGGTATGGTAACGACTTGGTGTCATTATTGCTACTTACGACATGCCAATTTTTTTTAAAAAAATTAATTTTAAAACTAACGACTTCCATCAAATTTGAAATTCTACCGCTTTTGCAATAGATTTGTAATTTTTTTTATAATATTTAATTAAATAACTCAATCTTAGATCCAACAAATTCGACTTTATATCATAAATAACATAATACAGTGCATAATATCACTTAAAAAACTACCTATCTCAAGTGCCACCAAAAACTTTTACAAAATGAGTTTGATATTCAAGATCAACAATAACCACAAATACCTTCAAAAAATTGGGATAAAACAACGGACTCTTCTTAAAATTTGTTATAATTAAATACCATTTTGTTGTTTGAAAAATTATAAATACCCCCTGTGACAGCTCATTACAGGAGGATATTTTATGATATTAATAATTTTTCAAACAATGAGGGGATATTTATAATTATGATAAATTTAAAAAAAAAAACCTTATGGTAATTTACCCAAAACAAAAGACAATCACCTAACATTCATGAGTTGTGAATGTTTCTTGAACTTCTTGTCCAAACTCTAATGAATTACCAACACATTAAAAAATAACCTAAATGTGAATAAAGTGTCCAAATAAACTCATGCCCACCATTGAGGTAAAAGATATTATCCAAACAAGTAAAGTTTGATAGTGATGACTATATATCTAGCTACTTTAATGCTTTACTCTTTAGATCTCCTTAATTCTTACAAGTCATCATTGTTTCTTCTTTAGATTCTCCAAAAGCTACATGCTTTAATCATACTTGTTATCAAACTTTTCTCGGATAGTCTGTCCTGTCTCAACCTCCATCTATTAGGAGCTGATTCAACCTCAAATTATAAGTTATTCCATTATTATCACACCAATCAATCAATCCAAAGCCTAGTCTTAGATTCCAACAATCGATTTGAAATATAAACCACAACTATAATTTAATTTGATACTTTCACGCAATAGAAACATTTAGAATTATATAAAACATATAATTACAATTGATTGTCTCTCTTCTAAACAAAATAAATTGGGGCTATTATGCTATAATAATTAATGAATTTTTAAATCAGTCGTGAAAGTGAGAGTATATTTGTTGATATCTATACGAAAATACACTAAATTAATAAAAGAATCGAAATATCCCAGAAAAATGATAAATATCTAAACATTTCATAGATCTGCATATTTTGATCAGGTGACCCGGCCCGCCTGTCCCCATGACTCGCTGGAGATCATTGATTTGGCACTCATCTGACGGTTGTTCTATTAACACGTGGTCTATATGGAGTCTGAGACATAAAGAATTATTAATACTTGGAGGGCCTATTTGACAAGTATGTATTTATTATGAGATCTCACTGTCTCCAACGAGATCGCATTGTAAGATTCTTACAACTTTGAACCCTAGACTTAAACTTTGTTGCGGTGGTCACATCAACTAGCCCAGCAATGTGTGCATAGGCCAATAATCATTGGTCTAACTCGAGATACACATCACATCTATGTGTTGCCAGATCACCATCCAGATTAGCTCTGGGTCACGGAGGACCTCACCCGAATCACTTTCATTATCATCTCAATCATTACTCTTTTACATATTTATACATATAATGCTTTTTAAATCAAATAAAAAATATTATCATCATTTTCATCGAATAAAAGAAAATACGTTGATTTGACACTACTAACAACACAAAACACAATCTCATCAACTAATTCAAACATACTCATTTTTATATAAAAATCTATACAAAATTAAAAATACATCTCGCCACTAATTTATTTATTTTTTTCAAAAAAAAAAGAGGGGGCCTTGGACCGTGGTAGCCACTTCTTTATTTGCTTTTTTTTGTCTGATTCATGCAGCATTGTACTAAAGCTTTATATTGTTTAACCTGGGCCTTTCTTAAAAAGTAAAAATTTAAAAAAAAAAATGTAATAACCAATGCCACAAAAAAGGAGATACTTCCATGCATGTGGGGTCCGACTCCTATTTAGAGTTGATGTCCAAAATCTTGCACTATTTTTTTAATGATAACCATATCATTACATCCACTAATTAATTATTTATTACATATATTTTACGTATTATTTAAAAAAAATAGAAGACAATAAAATAATAATTTCGTGCAGGAAGAATAAAAATAATAAACGGGTTTCTAAATTTTAATCATTCAGGTCAAACATCATCTCTTATTTTGATTTGATTGAAATAGTAATTATTTCAAATTATAATTAGGTAATTGTACAAAACAAACGAAATGATAAGACAATTACGTTCAAACAAAGTAATAATAACAAAACTGAGGCCAGGGATTTTGTACGCATCACTAATTGCTGGAGGAGAAATCATTTCGTGAGATGAGTTTCCGACATTACACAACTATGATTCTTCATCGTTCAATCATTATTATCATTAATTTAATCATTTATACCTTTATTAGAAAAGTTAGGAAAATATTTTTTTTTTGAAATAATAACGGTGAATTATTATTAATTAAAATAAATCGATTAAAATCATTCTTATCGGATATACTATTCAATACAAATAACACACTTACTATTCAGTAAATACAACACCCGATGCATAATCTTTTTCTTTTATTCTTTATAGATACATTATTGCCTTGCTTTGTTTTATTTTAGTTTTTAAAACAACAGTGAATGAAAATATGTTTGTTTATATATATTTTCATTGAAAATGTTTTACTATCACATTTCAATTATTACTTTTTATATACTGAGATTTTGAAATTATTTTAAAATTAATTTTTCTTTTTATCTTCCATCCATCTTTCTTTCTTTTTTGCTTTCAGTTGTCTTTTTTATAATCATTAAAAGTAAGTTTTTATTTTATTTTTTTAATGAGTAAGATTATTTTAAATTTATTAATATAGTCTTTAATAGAAGATGAATTATATAATGATTTAACATGACATTCTCGACAATTCTATATCAATAAAAAGTATAACAATAAATTTCATTTAAAAAAATGCATTTAATTTGACATCACTGACAATAAAAAATAAAACTATCATTTTCATCAAATAAAAACATACATATATACATATATATATATATTAATTCGACACAACGGAAACATACTTTTATTTTTAAAAAAAATGTATATATAATTAAAAGTGCACACTCTCCACTGAAAATTGTAAATAAAAACAAAATCAAAAGATTTTACTTCCGAAATTATACATATTGAGGTAATTTAATGTGCAACTTGTCAAAGATTCTTTACAGGTTCTTTGAAATCGCACTAGATTGCACATATCTACTGCTAAATTTGCTTCAAAGATTAAATTGCTATAATCTGCAATAAGTTCACTTTTAGAGTGTATTTGGTTGGGGTAGAAAATGGACGAGCAAAAGAAATGATGTACAAGAGATAATTTTGTGTTTGGTTAGGAGGAAGAGATGAAGGTGAAGTAAAAATCGATGTATATGAAACTCCTCCGTAATGTGAGATGAGAATATATTTTATTAATAAATAAAATCATATTTTATATTATAATATAAAAGTATTTTGCGATGACAGAGTAATATATTTTTATTATAAATACACATAAATAAATGTATTTTTATCCTGATAATTACTTCAAAGTTTGAAAACAAAACACCGACCTAAACATTTCATGTGAAACAAATTTGCATGTCAATTTGTCAGAATCTGTAAATTTGGACCCACAAAATTGATAACTATTACACCATTGTTTTTTAGCATATTCCTTAATAAAAGTTTGAACTGCGGTGGTCCGGTCTGGACGACGGGCCATCCAGCCCCAGCTACAGCTTGTTGATAATTTTTTTGGAAATTCCAGCTCTGCCCCCAATCAATTATTGTTTTCCATTTGTGTCCCCTGCTCTCAAGACAAATAAAAAACGATAAATTGAAAGTAAAATTATATATATTATTAAAATAAAAATATTATATACATTAATAATGTTCAAATTCATCATTTTAAAGTTATATATCTCAATTTCGTCAATTGAATTATGAAACACAGAAAAGTAAGATTTTATTTATTAAATCAATAATGGCCGCGTCATTGTATCGTACAGAACAACACAAGTATCATAGCATTTTGTGGCAGAATTTCCCCCTGCATCCGGTCTTCATGAACCAACTCGATATAACTGTAATTTCTGCCACTTACATTTTCTTTTATTTTTTTATTAACAATAACAAATAAATTATAATAATGAACATATTAAACAACATCTTAATTAATTATAGTCAATATAACAAATAATAATAAATAAGTTACAATAACTTACATACCTTACTTTCGATGAGATTCGAATTCACGATATTAAACTTGTTTATTATTAATAATAATAATTATAATAACAATAAAAATAACACTATGCACTTATAAAATCAAATATTTAACACACAATATAGTATATATTTCATTGTTTACATGTTTTTTTAGCTATTATGATTTGGATTTAAATTACTTTATATAAATTTGTTTGCATTTCAATTGTTAATAATTCGGGTTGGGATATATATATATATATATATATGTTTCCAAGTATTAAAAACATCATAATTTTGTTTAACATTCTATTGATACGAAAATGTCAGTATGTACTCGCGCGTAAATTTGATAAAAATGAATTTAAAAATATTTGAATTTATAGAATCTAGTCGTTTGGAATGAAATTTAAACAAGTACGATTTAATTACAATAGATATTTGTATTAGAACACGCGTTCGTTAATTAAAATTATAACGGGAGATATAATTATGATAATTATATATCATTCATGAGAAGAGAAAGGCAATTAAAATTTTATGTTATAAGTAGGATGAGTTAATTCCTTATACATAACTTTATTGTACAGCATCAGAACTAATAAAGCAATAAAAAGTTTGAATGTAATTTCAAAATAAAAACTCAAATGAACAAGGAAAAAGAAAAAAAAAGGTATAGGCAACAAACGTGGCGCGATTGCAATGGTCCGGTTTTCCTAGACCTGGTGTAGCAAATAACCAACAGGTGGCCCCACACTTGTTTTTTCACATATAATATAATAGTTTTAGTTTCTCTCTCATCACTCATTTGTTCTCTCTCTCTCTCTCTCTCTCTTTCTTCTTCGTGTTGTCTGACTCTGCAGAAAATTTTCTCTGCAGACTGAAAACCTCACCGAAGAAGAACAAGAAAAACCAAACAAAACTCCGATAAATTAGACAAAAAACCCTAGTCACAGACAGCACAGAGCCTCTCTCTGTTGTTTGGTTTCCATGGAGTCGGTGTCTCGGCCCCCGCACAGAAGAAAGCACTCCACCGCAAATGCCTTCTCGTCCTCGTCCTCCTCTTTCTCTTTCAAGAACCCTTACGACGACGTCGTGTTGTCTAAAGGCGGCAAGGTGAAGTTCGGTGCTCATGAGTACGCGGAGATGTTCTCCGGGTCTTCGTCCATTCCGGTGCTCGATCTTTCGGGTCTGGATGAACCGGTGGAGTCTGCCGATTACCGGAGCTCCAAGCTCGACTATACTAGCATTTTTGGTGGATTCAGGGACGATGACGTTGCCGTGCCTTATGACGAGTTGGTTAATGCTGCTGCGAAGAAAGCTAAAACTCGGTGAGGTTTTGTTTTTCATTTATTGAGAAATTTACCCTTTTTTTTTGGGCTATTTTATGAATTTAAATGGAAAAATAAATGACTTGCGTTTGCTGTTGTTTAAAAGAAGTGGTTGAACGTTTGCTCTTCTCGCTGAGTGAACGTTGTCTGACTGTTTTTGAATTTATTGTTCTTAATTTATGTGGTTTGGATTTTTGTTCATTCGTTTATTTTTCATTAAAGTCTTTATTTTACCCTATACGTTTTAGAGAAAATAATTTTGTGTTGTTTCTTACATTTGCCTTGGGCACCAAAAATCATAGTTCTGAATATTTTCGAAGTTATCTTTTCGGCTGAAATCGCTTTTGTTCGGTTGAATTGCATCTTCATCTATGGGGAATAAAAATTAATACTGCTTTTAAATCCATGTTTTTGGGGCTTTTAAGATTGAATTTCTTTGCAAGCAATTTTGAATGTTTGTCAAAGTTTTCTTTTTTGCCTTTTTTCCAACACTGTGATTGATTTGTTTATGGCTTTTCAGATTGGAAAGCTAGATTTTTGCTTCTGATTGTGCTTGTCTAATCATAGTTGAGCTGTGCTAATTGCTAAATAGTAAGTTGAAAAATTCCACTTGGTGCGCAGTGGCATATTTAGATCTATCTGAGATATATTGTATTGGCTAAGTGATGTTCTGTGATGATATGGTCTTTCCATTCAACTGCTAAAATTATTTATTTCGATTCAACTTTCACTGTTATTTCTTTAGACAGTGGTAAAGTCGATAGCAACATTCAACTGTGTCTTTGCTGTAACACAGAGGACTATCTGGCATGATTTTGTCTTTGAGTACGTGTAGTTTGAGGCATACGACCTAGAAGAGAAAAATGTTTTGGTTGGGAGTTGTCTCTTGGGGAAATGTAACAGTATTTACTTGGTGCATTTTTTATTTTGCAGCTGGGACACGCTTAATTTCTTATAATTGCTTTTCCGGCATATCTTGTTTGGTAAAGGATATTCTGTTTTTTTCTTCTTAAGAAAAGGAAATCCTTTTATGATTGCAAGAATGATAATCATGCTGATCCCCTGGATTCTTACATATAGCTGATAGTGTGGAACTTTTTTTAACTTTCTTTTGGATTTCCTACGGTAACTATAAATACGATTGTTAGAGTTTATAAAAGTGAGAAAGGGAGCTGAGTTGCCGGACTTGAATCTAGTAAGAATCTGTTTGAATATTCACTTATTACATTACAAATTCTTAATTGCACATGCTATAACCTCGTCGAATAGTAATTTAAGATCTGGAGTTCATAAATACAATGGGATAGTTCTATATGTTTTTCTTGCTCGTATTCCTATTATCCTGTGTTTTTCATGTGCATCTTGCATTTATGTTAAATACGATTCCCGTGCCATTTTCTGTTTCTTTCCTTTTCCCTTTCTTCTTTTGTTTATTCTCTCTTCCCTCTCTTCTCTCTCTTTACAATCATAGGTTTTCAGAATGTGAACTCTTCTTTAGATTCTTGTAATCTTTTGTCTCTGAAGCATACGCATGTATCTCCCTTCATGAACAAACACATTCAAGTTATATATATATTTCTTGCTTTTCGTATGTTGGATGAGAAGAGCTGTTTGGTATCCTATTCATAAATCCTTTATTACAACTGCTACAGGAGTCTGGCCGATGCGCACTCACGTTCTCAAGAATCATTTTCGCTACATTCTCCGGGAAAGGCCAAAAAGTTCCCCCATGGGGCATCTGACCAATCTAACGAAGGAACTAAGCAGCATTTTAACCTGTCTTTCAATAAGACTGGTGAAAGAAATGCTGATGTATCAAATGGGAAGACACATGTAGCACAACTCAATGCTGTTCCTGGATTTACTTACTTTGTTGATGGAACTCCTCAGTTGCAGAAGACAGAAGGTGACAGGTCTGTACCTTCATTGAAACGTGAAGTTAGTCGCACCTGGAGCTTCAGTGCTGGCGTTGAAGCAGTTGCGGTTAAAGGTGGAGTAAGTTGGGAAAAGGCTTATATACCTGAAAAGTCATGCAATGTGAATGACATTAACACCAGGGCAAACATCTCGAAAGTTCCACCAACTTCAAGTCGTCCATCTAATCCAAACGTTAACAAGGACGCCAGGCGCTCCAGGTTACCGAGTTTTGCTTCTAAGGATGCTTCTGGAGAGGCTGCTGGTGAATGTTCTCCACCTTTATTTGAAGAGGAATTAGATGAAAATTCAGTTGCTGCTGTATCTGCCGCTGCCTTGAAAAAAGCCATAGAGCAGGCTCAGGAAAGTATAAGAATTGCAAAAATGATAATGGAAAGAAAAAAGGAAGGTCTTCAAGATGGTTCTGAACCTAGGTCTAAGGGTCGCTTGAAAGTTAAGTATAATAAGGAAACTAGGCTTGACCATGAGGCCAATGGGTCCGCAGAAAGAAATGCAAGGGGGACATGTGAAAGATTAGATCCTGCATTCCCTATATTCACTGAGTTGGAATTTGCTCCTTCAGTCAGTCATAGTGAGAAACTTCTTAATGCTGGAAAGGCTGAGGAGGGTAGGGTAAGGGACAATGATCGAGCTGCCAAAGAACATGGAGATGCATTCAATGGGGAAGGTGAGAGATCTGCTCCATCTTGCAGTCAGAGAGAGACAGTTAATATTACTGGAAAAGACGACTTGAAAAATATCGGGCAAAATTTTGAAGCAGCTGAAGCATGTGGAGAGGGAACAAAATTTAGTGGATTAGCAGCTAATGCAGAATGTACAACTGCAACTCCAAAATCTGACAATGGTAACTTAGTATGCTCCACAAATAAACTCGGATCTCACCTCGTGGAGATGGAAACTAGCAAGGAAATCTTCGAACAGAGAGAGTTATACTGTCATCAACCAGAAGGGCCTGAAGTCGTTGCTGAAAGGGCTCCAAATACTTCCCAAAGGGCAGGGGAGGTGGAGAAAAGTGTGGATGAAGGCCTGGTTCAGGCAACTACTCATCATATACAAGAACCGGAAAATATTGCTGAGCTGTTGGAAGGAGTTCATAATTTTTCTCAAAGCACGCAAGAGCAGGAGAAGATTGTGCATGAAGCAGGTGAAAATTTGAGGATCGAGCAGGAGGTTGAAGTAACTGAGGAGAGAGATATTGTTGATGATGATAAGGAAAAGTGCGAGAAGAAAAATGAGGAAATGGTTCATGGGGAACACTTCACTGTGCTCAGCTCGGAGTTCAATAATTTGCTGAATGAATTGCAGGATCTGTCCGAGAAAGACATGTTGGAGCACAAAGACAGAGAAGCGAAATCGGAAAATGGTCTACATGGAAGAAGTAGTGATGGAGCAGAAGATCGGGTGAGTCAGAAAGAGGCACATACATTATTTGAAAGTGAGCAGCAGCTGAAGGAGTCCCTGATGAAAGAAATAAGTGAGGGGAAACCTGAAACCTTTCCAGAAGTAGCAGTTGGAGAAAAGGTAAATGTAGTTCATGAGTCAGAAATTGATGACAGGAAACTGAATCATGGACAAAAATTACCTGGAGAGGATGAGCAGAATGAAATTGCAGACAATATGGAAACTTCTGAATTTGAAGTAGCTGAGAACATACAGATGGAAGTAAATGGTTGTGATGAAGTTCAGAATAGTGACGTTCCTTGGGATTCTGGAGAAACAAATGACATTCATAGAGGATGGACAAGTGAAGAAAATCACGATAAATTTGGGTATCAGGAGGTTGCTGATGAATCTGTTGATGCCCATAGTGATGATTCCGGTACCATCTTTGGTGGTACTCATAATGATACTAGCACCATCTTCGGTGAAAGTCAAGAACCTTCTGATGTTCACTTAAACAACAAAGCAGAAGAATATAAAGCAGCAGCTAGAAGCTACAAAAAGAATGATAACTTGCCTGGAGTAACTGAGACATTTTCGACAATTGAGAATAAGGAGGCAGGAAGACAATTCCACCTGGAGGTTGGTGAAATGCCTGGAACAGATAGCTTGCGCAGATGTGCATCTGAAGAGAACTTTATCGGAAGCAAACTGAATAATACTGTTGAAGGTCTTTCTTCTGATAGCAAGACTGAAACTGACAGTTCCATGAATGCATCTAATGAAGATACACTGCCAGAAGATGAGGACACATGCAAACCAGCTAGCGAGATTCATAATGCTCCTCAAGAGTCTGCTCCTAAAATCAATATGCAAAATTTACCTGAGGTCCATCCTTCTGATAATAAAGCAGCTGAGTTTGATCAGATAAATGTGAGACCGGTGTTGGAACCAACTTCAGAGAGCGAAGAAGAGTCAGAATCGACCTCCATTCCTGAAAATATAGATGGAGTGTCAGCTCACGAGTTGAAGGAGAGTACCTCAAACAAGGAAGCAGTGAGAGATGACCTTGATATGATTTCTGATGAAAGAGAAAATGTTGAGGACCAGAGCAGAGGGGTGTATCCGGAGGACCAAAGTGAAGAGATGCACTGTCAATCAAATAATGAGCCCAAAGAAATGGACAAGTCCATGGAAACTGAAACAGAGGTAGAAACAGGTCAAAAAATGGGAAATAATGATGAGAATCTCAGAGGAAAATCCACCATGGAACAGAAAGACGCCAAAGGAAATGAGCAAAAATCTGAGATGGATGATCACCGGCAAAGAATTGAAGCCATCAAGAGGGGAAGAGAGCGGGAAAAAGATCGAATAGCTGTAGAAAGAGCAATTCGAGAAGCTCGCGAGAGGGCATTTGCTGAAGCTCGAGAAAGGGCAGAAAGAGCTGCTGTGGAGAGGGCAGCAGCTGAGGCTCGACAAAGGGTTATGGCAGAGGCAAGGGAGAAGCTTGAGAAGGCCTCCGTAGAGACTAAACAGTCGGCTGATAAGGCATCCACTGAAGCCAAGCTTAGAGCAGAACGTGCTGCAGTAGAAAGAGCCACTGCAGAGGCCCGTGAACGTGCTCTAGAGAAAGCAATGTCTCAGAAAACTTCCTTTGAGCCAAGAACACAGGCTGAGAGAAACCCTGCAGAAAGGTTTTCTACTTCCTCCAGAAATAATGGACTGAAGCACAGTTTTTCATCCTCGGTGAGTATGAGTTTTGTCTGCTGTTCTAGTGATGGACAATGTTCATTGTAACCAGAAAAATGATGGAGGAATTTTTCCTGTAGGATCTGGAGAAAATTGATGGAACTGCTAGTGAATCAGCCCAAAGGCGCAAAGCAAGGCTAGAGAGGCATCAAAGGATAATGGAACGGGCGGTAATCATGAATTCGTTCTATGTGGAAACTAATAACTTGAACTTGCACTAGGTTATAATTTTGTTTTTCCCATTTACTTTGTCTTTTCAGGCAAAGGCCCTTGCAGAGAAGAATATGCGTGATCTTCTTGCCCAGAAAGAGCAGGCGGAGAGAAATGTATAGTTCCAATTATTTGAAATTACATATTTGTCTTGTTGCAAATCAATTTTTCTTATGACAAACTTCTTTGTCTAATTGCAGAGACTGGCTGAGTCTCTTGATGCTGATATTAAGAGATGGGCAACAGGAAAGGAGGGGAACTTGCGTGCACTACTCTCAACTCTGCAATATGTATGTGCCCCTGTACACAGCAATGAGTCACCATGACATTAACTTCAGTCTTTCAGTTTAAATAATTGCATATGAACTTCCAAATCAAACTGGGGTTGCCTAGTGGGCATCATGCATAAATTGATCAAGTAAATACACAACAGAATGCAGTTTACTGTTTAAGTGTTCTGACTAGTGTTTTAGTTGTAGAAGTAACTGAGACTGAGAACCTCATATTTGAATTACTTCACTGCAACATTCCACAACAAAGATCTGCTGCTTCGTGCTTCTTTACATTAGGTTTCTCTCTCTTTGGTATTTTGGGTAAAAATAAAGAGATCAATTATGGAATGCAACAGTTAAGTCCAATCAGTTAGCGAACCATATTGGATTTGACTCATTTTAATCTGCAGATCCTTGGGCCTGAGAGTGGCTGGCAACCAATCTCCCTGACAGAGATCATAACAACTGCTGCTGTAAAGAAAGCTTACAGGAAGGCAACTCTTTGTGTACATCCTGACAAATTGCAGCAAAGAGGAGCCAGCATTCAGCAAAAATACATATGTGAAAAGGTTTTTGATCTTCTCAAGGTATGTTGATTGTTGCCATTGGAAAGTGAACATATTAGTTGCTGTATAGGGTTCTAAAGGCATTAATGCATAACATAAGATCCTTGCTAGCATGATAAGAACACCATCTGCTCTGAAAATGCAATTCAAAATTGACAAGTGCACATTAGGCTGTCGAGTGGGACTTGATCGCATTGAGGAATGCCTGAACTTAGTATGAAGTAAAAGAAATTCTGCTATAGTTTCGATTTCCAATAAATTTCTTCTGAATAAAAATTCTGCCTGGAAGAGTCCTGGTGTTTATAATTAATTTACCTGATGAAGACTAGGGTGAATCACATAACTATAGGAAGTTGGTGACAATGGCTAAAACTGCAGGATTAGTCCACATATCACATAGTAAACTAAGTGATGGCCTCTCTCTAGGATGAATCAGTCCCTTCTTTTTCGTTATTTTTAGATGAATGTCTTGCATTTCTTGTTTGGCAATACATCTTACTTGTGCTCTTGCTTCATTACCTACAGGCCGCATGGAACAGGTTCAACTCAGAAGAAAGGTGAATAGCAGAGTAGTCACAATTGTTACAGTGATGCATCTTTGTATTTAATTTATTTAATTTATTTTTTCATATGAGAGTTTAGGGCTATTTCCCGTAGATTTCACCAAATAGATACAGTGCAGAAAGTGAAAAGATGGTGGCAAGAAATTACTTCATTTGCTGATAGCTAGATGTAACTCAATGAACTTGGATCTTTGATATGCATATATTTAGGTATATTTTCATCTGTTTCAAATAAGTTCGCTTACTATGGAAGAGTAGTTATTCAATTGATCGGCAGTCTCAGTACATACGGTGTTGAGCGCTTGGGGTAGACTGATATTTGTACAGGAAACAGAAAATCCTTCCAAAACCAGTGTTATTGTAGAACAATCACGAAAGCTTACCAAGATATGGAATGCAAGTCTTGAGAAAGTTGGAAAGTTGAAGAAAGCACAGACCCTTGTATAGTGGGATGACGTAGAAACTCAGAATTGTGCTGTAGTTTTGACATAGGATTTTGACTAGGAAAAGCAGGATGATCCCAAACTAGTTATTCTTAGGTTTATACATACAAAGGAGGAACTAATGATATACAACTATTTCTATTGAAGCAGATAACAGTTCCAGCTTGCCGTCCTGGATCCACCTGCATGTCACTATGGTTTTATATGACAGTTCCATCCTTAATCGTGGTGTTCTTCAGTAGGACTACTATCCCAGATCTGATGTAAAATCCTTCATCTGCCCTCTCAGCCTCTTCAACACCCTGGGACGTCCAACAAGTTCAAGTGTTTTATATGAGTACCAGGTTCTCAAACTTGCAGTAGAATACCTACATCAGCTTGGATAACGACAAACAGTAAAAGATGCAAGTGACAAAGAAACCTACATCTTTATTTGCAATGACGACGTCCTTTCCGATCTTTGCATTCTTGTCGATTATACAATTACTTGGAGGAAAGGCCAAATAACAGGGAGTCAGGATTAGTCTTGAGCATGTTATAATCGGATGCAAAGACAAACTAGTTCAGTTCCAATCGTACCTTATTTTCGTATTACGTCCAACGCCAATGGGAACCTTACCCTCAGCCAGAAGAGATGCAATTTCGGACTCTGTCTGATAGTAGTCTGCACCCATCATCATTGTATCCTGAGAAAACAAACCTTTGTCCTGTTATAATCATTTTTGTACATTAACTAAGTGCAAAATCTTCTTGTCTCTAATTTGCAGCTAAAGATGTGGATATACCTTCAGCTCAACACCGTAGTCTAGGCGTGACCTCACACCTACTATTGAGTGTTGGACGCTACACTCCCGCAAGAAGCAACCATGTGAAATTATTGCATCAACTATCTGAAAAAAACGGCGTTCATGAGATACATCATTACAATGAGCTCAACGGCTGCTATGTAGCTTACCAGCATACCCTGCATTTTTCGACTTTAGTAGGTGGTAAGAATCTTGGGGATGTGTAGAAAGGGGTCTTTGGGTCGTTAAGATCAAACTTCAGATGCTGCAAAATGAACTTCACCATTGAGACCCAGAACAAACCTGGTAAGGCAACTGCTCAATCCAGGAAGTGATAGCCGTACTGACCTGTTCTGTGAGTGCCAAGTTGGCATCAAAGAAAGACTTTATGGTTCCAATGTCCTCCCAGTAGTCATTAAATAGATATGCCTGATCGAAGAGAAATCCAAGAAAACAAATGAGATTGAGAGAGAAAATTGTGATTCAAGTTTAAATAGGGCTGTCCAAGGCTTACCTGAACATTGTGATCCTTCACCGCTGAAGGAATGATCTCGGAGCCGAAGTCATTGCAAGAAGGATACTTTGATTTCAGGAGGTCCAGTAAGACATCGGTTCTGAACACGTAAACACCCATTGATGCAATGTAAGGAAATTTCGTAGCCTCGTGATGAGGAAGTCCCAGAAGAGAGGTGTCAACTTGCTGCAAGACAGCATCAGGTAGAGCAATGAAAGTAAATACAAATGTAGAAAGCTAGCTCACAACTTTTCAAAAATCAAAACTCGGTTCAAGAATGTTGTGCGTAAGTTCAGTTAACAGGAAAATAGATTTACCATCGCTTTCAGAGCAGAGCCCTTTGGTTTCTCAGCAAACTGAATGATCTGCCCTGTTTCATCAATTTTCATCAGCCCATAGTCTGAGGCTCGGCTGCGTTGCATGAAAAAGAATTGAACTTAATAACAAATATTTAATCGATGTATGGGATACAAACATAACATGGTGATTTCTCTTTTAGCATGATTATTTCTTTGCCTTGAAGTGAATCAAAGTTGAAAAGATTGGATTAAACACATACCTATCATCCATAGGCACACAAGAAACTGTAATGTCAGCATTTGTATCTATATGTTTCTGCAAGAAAATTGTCCAGCAACATCTAAGTTTTAATAACATAATACAGCTTTCAGAATGAAACATATGTTCAGTAAGTTGACAAAGTACCTGAACAAAGTCCATGTAGTCCATCCGGTAAAGGTGGTCGCCAGACAAAATTACTATGTGCTCAACATTTTTGTGCTTGGCATCCTAAGCATATGTTAAGATTTACCACATCAATCATACTCTGAACAGGTTCCTGAAACAGTGTCTGATTTCAAACACTCACCTCAAAAACCCATATGAACTGTCGGACAGCATCTGCAGTTCCTTGAAACCACCTCTTCCCTGTGTCCCCTGGTGTCTGAGTGGCAGCCAGAACCTGTTTCCAAGGTATATATATATATGAATGAAAGCCCCAAAGAAATTCACAAATATAAAAATACAAACCACCTACAGACTAAAGCTAATTAACGGGCTATTATTGGAACCATACATCTTACCTCCACAAAACCATCCCCGAAATTCATACCATTCCCAAAGTTATACGTCCGAGCAAGATGTCGATTGAGGGAGAAGGAATTGTACTGAGTTAAAATGAAAATGTTACGAATCCCACTGTTGATGCAGTTACTCATAGGCACATCAATCAGCCGATAACAACCCCCAATAGGAACCTACAGATAAGACCATACCATTAGGCCATGACAACATTAATTTGCTCCAACCATTACCAAATCATTATTCAATATAATACAATGAAGTCATTTGCTTAATATCTTGTGCACCAACATATCAGCAGTTTATATAGTAGAAATCTGTTCTTACAGCTGGTTTTGCTCTTCTGCTGGTAAGAGGATAGAGGCGAGTCCCTGCACCTCCTCCAAGAATTATGGAGGCCACAGTCTTGGGATCTGCCTTTGGATTCTCTTCCAAAAATAATGATGATTCCAATGCCTGAAATCAGCATCCAAAAGCATACTTCACATGAACAGTACCAGCAAGAACATTCCACAAATATAAAAACTGAACCTTGTTCAAGATTACAACTTACTGCCAATTCTTTGTTGATATCACGTGTGAGAACAGAGAATGCCACTCCAGGCTTAAATTTTCTGACCCTTTTTTCACTAAGGGACTTCTTCCAGATCTGAGCCCCCAAAAGATTGTTTTTTGATCTCCTTTTGACACTATCTCCCCAAAATCCATTATCTCTTTCGCTTAAACCGCCATTGCTTTGTATGGATAGAACCTTAGGTTTCATGGTAGGGGAACAGGCTTCCATTTCTATGTAAAATCCTAGAAAAGTTCACCAAATGATCGTCAAATTTACCTGAAAAGGAGTTTGAGGAACTTTTACTACATGGACCAGAAGTTAAAAAGCAGAACCAAGAAAAGCTCGAATTTTGAAGATGAACACGGAACACTCAAAGCAATAAAACAACCAGAACCCAGATCAAGAAACACTTACTATAATCAGAATGAACAACGAATGCAGACTTGAAGAAGTTATCACAAAGAACTCACTTGATACAAATGTTGAAAATCTGTCATAGAGTATTAGTGCATGTGAAGAAGATGAAGAAAGAGAGGAAAAAAGGGCGTGAGAAGCGTGATGATTATAGTGAAATAAAGACTGGGTTAGTTGAGTTCAGTCCTGGTGTCTCGTGAATCCAACGGGATTACGAGAATCCCCCGAAAATGGAGTGTTTTCTATTGCACAAATTACAGAAAGTATTATTATTCCCAAAATAGTATGTAAGATCTTTTTCTTTCCCCCTCAAAAAAGGAAAAACCAATTTCATGCATCCAAAGAATTAAGGCTGAAGTTGTCTTTCTGAGTCTGAGCTGTGATGAGAGAATGAGAACCACATGTCATTTGAAGAGTTGGGTTCAGACTACCATGTTTGCTTGGAAAGTACAATCCCTCAAGATCCACCACCTTTCTTATTATTTTATTACTAATTACCGAGTATCAGATCTTTTGTCCTAGTGCAAATATTTGGAATAAAGCTAGCAAAGAATATATTTTTTTCCGGGTATAAAACATGAATCGAGTTTATTAATACAGATTCGGATCAACGAAATGAAAAATTTTCTTAAATCGTACACCAATCACACATATATTGCACTTTCCTTGATGTAATTGATTTACATCAAGCCAAAATCGATGTGAATTAAAAAAATTTCCTTGGACAGAAATACGAGCTAAAATGCGCATCCATAAACTTTGTCCACTGCAGAGTAGTGCTGCTGTATCCCATTTTGTCAACGCTCCTCCAAGACACATGATGAAATGGGGGCGCTGATCGGTCTATTCAACCCATATATTCCTCCACAAGAACGTTAGCAAATAAAAAAGAAAACTCATCTTGCTTACATCCTCCTGCACAATTTCTTTCTTTTTGTTTTAGAACTTAGAGCTGGTTATGTGTGGTCCGGCAGTTCGCTGGAGATAGATGCCGCCGTTGGCATGCAAAGCTGGAGTCTGTCATCACCCTTTCTACAGTCGAACGTAAATTTCACTCGTTTACAGTAAATTCAAGAACCCAACTGTTGAAACAGTAAAAATCTCGATGATGTCTGGACTTGTCGTAAGCCCAAGTTTGGCTGGGTCCAACAAGTCTAGTAGGCCCAACAAGTATTTGAATTTCATGAGGTATAAGGTATTCTTAAAAAGTTGATGGACAATTCTGAGTGGGGAAGGAATGAATAGGCAGGCGAGTTATGACACATGTGTGATAGTTGAGATGGATTGATGGAGAGATGGAGGGGGAGTTGTAAGAAAAATGGGCATAGTGATAGTGGCAGTTCCACCAGAAAGCATAATTTTTTGAGCAGCTGGAATATTAGGAAATAAAAGCTTTCTTTCTATTCACTATCTACAAACAGAATATTATTGTTCTTGCATCTCAAAAGTAGTACCCCACCATCCAAACTCAACTCTGCCACGATTCTTCAGTTTCTTAGCAGCAAAGGATTCACAAAAAATCTTATCAACTTAACATGAATGTATATTAATTAATAGTGTGATATTTTTGGTGCAATGCATGTAAAAGATATGTCCCTTTGAGCAGTAGTTTTATGTTATTTACAAATTTGAAATTTGATGGATGTGTTTGTTTTTGGGTAAGCATGTATGTTGAGGTGTCCAAGAAGTCGTGTTTTTTTTGGATTGGATACTTCAAGAATTTCTTCATATGGTTTCCATATATAGGGGAATGATCCATGTCTTATCACTTGTTGCTTCCAAATTGCGGTGGAACATATGGACCATCTCATTAACTCCCAACTATTTTAATAAAATTAAAAATTAGCTATTTACCTAATTTCTTTATAAAAATAATAAATTAGATCAGCACATTCAAAGATTTTATTTTTTTAAAAAAAATATATATTTATTGAACGAATAAAAAATTAAAAGAAATCATTGCAACAATAGTGAGAAATGGAAATTGAGGATAAAAAATAATAAAATGAAAGACCAAAAATGAATAATAACTAATGATTGAAATGCTACCTCAAATTAATGTACTTTGCTGTACACACCCAAAAAAAGAAAAAAGAAAAATTGGTATATCTCTCCCTGAAAAGCAAACAGCAATTGTGATTCCAATTGACGGCCAAACACAAAACGCGTGTCCAAATCTTTTTTTCTCTAAAATCTCATTAGTGGATAAGTTCAACAAAAATAGCAAAAAATAAATTAAGGGGGAAATTAGGGTTCTATGTATTTGAAATATTCAACTATGTATTGTGCCATGTCCCTTCTGTCACAGTAGGTAGGAAAGAACACCAACAACATACCCTCCCTTTGACAGAATATTAAAAAAAAAATAGTTGCACGTGATTTGATGGTGTTCATGCGAAATTGGGTCAGCCACACGGACTTCACCATCTACCCAATACTTTATTTTCCCCCTTTTTCTTATATGCAAATAATAATATATTCCTTTTTAATTAAATGAATTATGTTAATAAAAAGAGGGACACCAACAATTTATTCTTAGATTCCATTTCTCATTTCTTGCTACCCATTCCATTTCTTTTTCTTTTTCTTTTCCTTTTAATTTTTAAATGTCTAAATCATAATTATATCAACATTATATATATATATATATAATAATGTGTGTGTGTGTGGATAAGTCTTTTTTTAAAGTAATTTTTGGCATCAAAGGATGCATGGCTTTGGAATATTAGGTGGCCGAAATACTTTTTTTTTTTTTTTTTATAAAGACAACATTGTAATGTTTTATTAATTATTGATGCTTTTAAAAATTGTGAGATAAAGTTGGTACGTGCATAGTTTTTATATTCCATCCGTTATATTTAACTTTGAGCGATCTTGTCATGAATACTAGAAAAAAAAAATATTATATTCGTGAACTGAAATAATAAAATACCCATATAATTGAGGGTCGAAAAATATTATTTTTATATATGCATAGAGGAGGATATCAAGTAATAAATGTTCATATTTTGGTCCATATTATTAAGGAACAAACACAATAAAACATGGAATGGGATACAATTGAGAACCCATTTTTGTTGTCGAGGTGAACAAAAATGTCAAATCACCTAACTAATTCTATTTCTTGTCACTCCTTTCCTTAGCATTGTCTTTTATGAGTGTCAAGCTTCATGTCCTAATACTTCCTCATCATAGTTATTGGGAAAGGTTAAGAAATTACAAAAAAAAAAGGGGGGGTTGAAATAAAAAGGCTAACAGGAAAGGCAAAATGTCGAAATTGCCATAAAGTAAAAACAAAGGTAGCAGGGAGTAACAACACTATGGTGGTGTCCTGTGAGGCGGAGGGAGGAGCAGGCGTAACCGTCACTGTAGTTGGCAGGCACCACCACTACCTCTATCACTATGTCTCTTCCTCTTCTTGTTACTTACACCTATTTCGCTTTCATTTTCTTTCCTCATAAATACTATATCTATATCCAAAACTATATCACTTGATATTTAAATCATGATATCAACTTTTTGATTTTGTAAAACTCAACAATTCAGAAATGATTATATTTCCAAGATTAGAATGAATTAACAGTTATTTGAAAGTTTGAAGCGTTAGGCGGAAGTGGCAGTATTTATTTGATGACAGTATTTAAATGAATTCAACCAAATAAATCAGTAAGTTGGAACTAAAAAGATGACACTATTTATTTGATTTAATACATACAGTTGTTGAGAAAAGAAACAAAAATACTACTTCTACTTATTTTTTTTTATTGTAGTAATAGAAAAGGCACCCCTACCCCTACCCCTACCCCTACCCCTGCCATCTATATATATATATATAAAACGGTACACAATGGTACGCACACACTCTCCTCCATTAGAAGACCCAAACTCCGACCAACACACACCATTACCAACAAAGTGTTAAAATAACAAAACCGCCAAGTAATTACGCCTCTTCCTCCGCCTCCATATATCCTCCATCCTTGATTCTTTCTTCTATGTACATGCTCTTACTGTTTTCCAAATTCACATGCCTTTCCATTTTCCCTTCTCATTTTCCTTTCCATTCCTTCGCCCTCTTACGCTCTGTTTCCTTTCTTGCAACCCCCTCCTCCTTCTGACCCTAACCACTGATTGTCTGCTTCGACTGTGAATATGGAACCGCGTGTGTTTGATAATATCAAGTTTGAGAAGGAAAAGGCGGTTGCCAGGTTCAATCGCTTTCGCAGATTACTGAAGCTATGGCAACTTCTCGAGGTTTTTGTGGTGTTTGGGTTGATTTCGTGGTCCTCCGCACGTCTTCCTGCGGTTTTGAGAATAACCGGCGGGTATTTTGTTGAGGTTTCTACTTACCTGTTCAACCACCACGTCGTGTTCCTCATCGGAAACGCCATCATCGTCTTGTTGTTCATGCTTTGCCGCCAAAACGACGACGTCAGTCTCTCCGGCGGCGGTGATTTTTACGATGATTACGTGAAGTACAGCGAGGCCGCTCATCGACGCGAGACTGCTACTCTGCAGGATGACATGCCGGCTGAGGAATCCGGCAGCGTCTCTAAGGAGAAGCAGATTGTTCTGCGCACGGAAGAGAGGAAGGGAATTCCGCAATGCGATGACGTGGCGGCGGCCATAGAGAAGGCGACGAGGCAAATAAATAGGTTTCAGAGGACACAATCGGAGAAACTGAAGCAAGAGATCGCGGTGAGGCCTCGGCGGGAGCTTCGAAGATCGGAGACGGAGAACAACCGAGAAACAGTGAGTTCCAGTCCGTCAGACGCGTCGGAGATCGAGACTCTGAGCAACGAAGAGTTCCGACGAAGAGTGGATGCCTTCATTGATAAACACTGGATCAAAGACAAAACGAGACGAAATCAGTTAAAAGAACACGAGAATTACCAGTTACTGAAAATTGCGTAATTCTAGCAAGAAAATGTGAAATCCAGTGTTAAATTTCTGTTCAAACGTTCAGTTGCCACGGATTATTGTTACGGTACAGGGCTGGAACTGTCTCTAATTCTCCATTTCTCCTGAATTAGAAGGCCAAATCAATATTCTCTATTTTTACACTTGTTTATCTTTATGTTAGATAATTTCTTCTTTCATATGACAGTGTTTGGAATTCAAGACATAAACTAAAACTACGAGGAATTTACTTTGGTAGAAGTTCTGATAAATCAAATAGTTACCCTTTGTGGATTTGAAAAATTTATGTCTTACAATCTATGAATGATCAGTAGTGATGATTGAATGCATTATACTGTATATACTATAATGATGAAATTATCAGCATCACTATAATGTTCTTTTTTTCTTGGAAAAAATCAATTCTTCTCGGAGAAAGAGATTAATATCACTCACAACAACAATGAAATGATTAATGATTACTTAAATCGCCATTCTCCATAACGAACAATCATTAATCAACCATCCAGTTTTCCTACCATTTCCTGAAAAAGGACCGGTCCGCACTATTATTGTTTTGATTGCATATTATATATCTTTGTCCTAACTCTTGAGTTTGGTATGATCAGCAACTTCGTTAATGATTATTAAGTTGTTTAGGTCGTGCCTAATAAATGTACTGTTCTTGTTCTTCCCATCCAAATTATAGGCTATTTATTTTAAATTGAAGGTATTAGGCAATGGTGTTCATGACCATTATGTAATCCTCCCATCATTAATTAATCAATAATTATTATTAGAATAGCTGAGAAAGAGTATAAGATCAAGGGGCATACCGGAGATGATAAATACCCCATCGTATGTGGAGATCTATAAGAAGGTGGTTGAAGATCCATTGATGCACCAAAAAGGATATGGAGACGATCATAATTAACAAATATTATTAAAATAGACAATAACATCATTGTCATTGAACTTCAGCTAATTCATACACCTTATAAGATGTTGAAAAGTGTTGGTTAAAAGTTATCGGAGGATGAGTTTATAAAGTCTAAAAGTAAGATGTTAGAAAACTTATAAACTCTTTCTGGAAAATGTAAGCATGGCCTCTTAATTTATTTTTAAAATTTTAACAAACTCCTTCAATGTTGATCATATTAGTTATGAAGGATCTCAAAAAAAAAATAGGAATTTATAAGATGTCTACAAAAATTTAGCCAAACCCAGTCTAAATGAAGCCGCATTTAGAAATCGGACTTGTATTTTTCGTTCCTCATTATTCAGATTAATGGAAAAAAATGAAAAGAAATTTAAAAAAAAAAAACATTATTAAGTACAATAAATGACCCTATACCAACATTTGTCTTATAAAAATGAATCACCATACGAAAATAGAGAAAAGAAAATATTGGAATGGATGAAGCCAACAACTTAATGGAAGGTTCCGACACTAAACAAAATTAAAATGAAATCTAACACACACTGTTGCAAATAAATCATATGGATAAAAGATGTTGTCCAGTTTTGCAGCAAAAAGTGGTTGTACTTAAATATTTTTAAGGGTTATAATGAATAGTAGGTATGAGTGAGGGCTGCAAATCCAAAGCACAAAAGCTACAAACTAAGAAATATAAACTAATGAAAATAGCACTGGAGGTGGCATTAAACTATAAGACCTTTACTGCTTTTGTATCAAAATTTCCACTCAATTGGATAAGTGGAAGTGGACAGATTGTTGTTAGGCACTACTACCTGTCATAATTTGTTCATTATGAAATGCTAAAAAGTCAGAAATATACAAGAGAGAGCTGTACTTAGTAGGATATGTCTGTTTTGCTAAGACCAGTTAAATGATTTTATTTTGTTGCTTGGACAAAAGATAGAGTGATTTAAGCAATAATGAAAATTGGGAGTGTTTTTAAATAAAAGTCGAAGTTTGATGACTGTTGTTTAGGAGGACGGTTTAATATTTACAAGATACAAAAATTGTTAGGAAATTGCTTATAATTTTTGGTTTAAATCAACTTATTTTAATCAGTTTAAAATCAGAAACATTATTTTAATTTATTTACAATAATAAGATGATAAATACTTCCACATGCCTTTAATTGACACATATTAAAAAAAGGGCAACAAAATTATGAGGCAATGATGTTAGATGTACAACCATAAAATATGTAGGTAGCATAAACAAATAAAGAAAATTAATTGTTGGGATATAAAAATAAAGGAGCATTGCTGTATCTTCAAGGCGTAGCTCTCATAATAATAATAATAATACAAGTCAACATCAGAGTGGGGGAATTAAAGAATTGCTCACTGCCACCTAAAATGCAACAATTCCTACTTACGAAATACAATTACTTAATCATTTTCGTCCCCACTCTTTTTTGTTTTTCTCAACTTTGCTAACCACCCACTCTTCTTCATGTCCAAACACCACCAACGACCATTTCTCAAGTTCCATGTTTGAGTGGATCTATAAATTTTTTCAAATATTAAAAAGTATTTGGTTAAATTTTTAGAGAATGGAATTATAAACCATTTTGAAACAAAAGGTTTTCAACTTAATTTTACCATTTTAACAGATTTCTTCAATTTTAAACATATTAATTACATAATTGCCATTCAATTATTAATATTTTATAAATTTTATACTGAACTCACATAATGTGAGATAAACACTCATACTTAATTCGAATTCATAACCTCAAATTTATTTGTAGGACCTTAGCCTTAATTACTAGGCTGTGTATATCACGATCACATTCATGGTCTTTAGTCTTTACTACACCGCCATGCAAAATAATTAAAAAAAAAATAGAAGTAGAACCAAGTGATTTGAGGAGAGGGAGGTGAAATTTTAATGAGAAGGCACTTCAAAAATTAATGAAAATTCAATTGAGACGCAGAAATTCATTTAATTGACTGCCAAATAGCAATGGTTCAAGTTCAACAAGTTCCAAAAAATTTTATAAAACATAGT